>NW_027528624.1:4002784-4041066 GCF_008692635.1 Crocuta crocuta
GGGGGCTGGGAGGAGCAGGGGCTGCCTTCACCTCTCTCCTCAGCAGGCTGGGGGCTGGGGCTGCGGGCTCCCCAGTGGCTGGGGGAGCGGGGAGGGGGCTGCAAGGACCAGCCAGGAATGCTGAGGGGGGTGTACAGGTCAGGCTTATATAAGCCACGGGCTGCTGCTGCTGCTGCTACTGATTCTCACTACGTGAAAGCATGATGTCGTCAAATTCCTGTTCCTCGTGGTCCCCTTCTAGAAAAACAAATAGCAGGGCAGGGAAGTAGAGTAATTTAAAAACTCTTAGCCATAGCCAAAAATGTTAATTCAGAGGGAAAAGGGGCCAGTGTTAAGTGAAGCAGAGAGCTGTGGTAAGTCAGCCCCAACAGCCGACAGTAACCTCACAGCAGCGCTTCACAACAATGAAACGCACTTACCTCCCATGCTATGTGACACCCAAATGACAGGCCTGTCCCCAACACCAGCAGCTCTGAGCTTCCTCAGAAGCTCGTCGCTCCTGAATGCAATGGACTTCCTGAACAAAAAGAAAACAGCAGGCATGACATGGGGCTACTGCTCCCCCCACCCCCAATTTTACTAATTTTTTAAGGCAAGAACTTTAATTGGGCCAATACCACATACTACATTTTAGGGTCAGTATGATGTCTACAACTGCTCATTCCCCACTTCTTAGTCACAGCGGCATAACTGGGAATATCTAGCCCCAGAACAAGCCATTCGTTTACTAAACAAGCAGGGTTTGAGCACCTAATACGCGTCTAGCAATTTTTACAAGTCGAGCTGGGGTCTCGCACCAACCGCCCCCACCACTTAGGAGGTGTGTCCTTTCTCATTATGTGGCCTGAAAATAATGCCACATTGTCTCCTGTGAGTCCCCTACATGGTCAGCTGCTTGCTGGTTGGTTCCATTTCTGTTTATGCTGCAAACATGAAGCTTTCATCATTTTGGTTATTTAGAAATACCAGAAAGCTATTAGAATCAAAAAATTCAAAGTAATTTTCAAGCTAACAGGGAACTTCAAAACTAGGTAGTCTGGTAGTTTTAAACTGTTTATGTATAGAATCCTCTCCTTGCAACGCAGGTTTGTCAGAGTTGCTCCAGGTGAAATGGGAAGGACCCCTGAGCTCCTGCCCACTGGCCCTCAGGGCACCCCCTATCGCACGGGCGGGCCATGCACAGGCAACACTCAGTTTGGTAACAGTGATTCAGACCAACTCTCTCAATTTGCAGACCAAGCCTCCCAGACAAGTTAGATGACTTGTCGAAGATCACACAGTGGGTCAAAGGTAGAATCAGCTACAGTCTTGGTCTCGGAGCCCAGAGGTCCAGTGCTCCTCCGTGTATATACAATCAGCACATATGACATACAAGTGACACAGGGAGCCTACGCTGCTCAGCATCTTTTTCTTTGCTTGCTTTAGCCAGTATACTTGTGAACACAAAAGGGAAAAAGCCTCACATTTACTTCCGAGAGTAAAGGAGACTTCACTATAGAATCCACTGTCCTTACTATGAGAATCGTTACAAATGAACTACTTTAGGAGCCCAACATGGACGCTATGTCTAAGCTTTATACGGTTTCATTGCTTATATATTACAAACTCCTTTTTGAAGAAAAGAAAAAAGGCTAGGGTTCTCATAATAAAATTCTGTGCTCAAGCCCCCTCCCCACCTCAGAGGGTCCACTTGTGGCCTGGACCCTGGCCCTTCCTCCCAGCTCCCAGCTCCTTCTGTTACCTTTCCATCGGGCACCTCGTTCTCCAGTCGCTCAGGCTGGTGTCATATTCCACAGATATAATTCGGAGAGCAGGACAGTCTCTTGCCAACCATGTCTACATAAAATAAAAGGTACAAAAGCACAGACAGGAACTTCCACTGCTTCACGTGTTTCCTTGTAACTGACACCTGTTAACTAAAGGTCACCGTAATATGACTAATAAACATCACATTAGAATAAAGTTTAAAGGTGACTAGAAAACCGTTTCCAGCATTTTATCTTTTTATATCTCTGGTCACAAAGTGGCACCAATATTAATAAGCATAAGGCCAATGCAAGTTTCCAGAAAATATTCTCACTTTAATATGTTACAGACAAAAACAAGGAATCCAGGTCAAACTAGAGTTTGGAGAGCACTTAACAGAAAGGTCTGATCTCAGCACAGGGAGTCTGACGGATGGAGATCTGACCCGGGGACTCAGAGGTACTGAGTCGCAGTTCTGTCTGTGGACCCAGGCTCTATCGTACTTCTGTGTTGCCAGAGACCAAGTGCAAACCATCCCTCCTGCAGGATGAGCCTCTGTGGAGGCGAGGAAGTCACAGGGGGACGAAGCCCTAGACACTGCCCATGTGCGCAGCCATCTTCCCTGGGCTCCAGGTACACCCCACTGGGCGCATCCATCCCAGAGCTACGGCTCTCAGAAGAAACATCAAGGGAATCCAAAGTAGAATTATTTCTTAAAGTCACAGAACTGGCTATTCTGAATATGTGGCATAGTTTTAATAGGAATGAACCAATGCTGGCCTTTGCCCACCCGTTTACTTAATGAAGTACTCTTTGAGAGTTACAGCCCACACCCTGATCAGAAATTACACAGCAGAAGGCAGGCTGACAAGCTGAGCTGTTCATGAACAGACTACGAGTGTCCCCAAGGGACAGAAAATCTACATGGAAGAAAAATCCCAGTAGAAAGAGAAAAATAAGCACATCACAATGAGGGCTTCGACAGCCAGAGATGCTCGTGTGTCATGAAGGAGGTGGCCAACTGCAAAGTCGGCGCTTCCTTACCTTGGGCCAACACGTTGTATACCTGGCATCGTCCTCTAAAATCTTTTCAGTTAAAACCTGCTCATTGTCCTGCTGGCGCCACGTTTTGAATGCTGCTCCCATAAGGCCATGAATAAAAAGGACATCTGCTTTAATGGGCTGACTGATGGGGAAGAGAGTTTTAAAAAGAAGCAGAATAAATGCATTACTGCTAGGGTAAGAATCTACAGAGCACTCTGTGGATGGTGCTTAGCAAGCTTATACGAGAGCAAATAAGACCAGGAAGGCAGGCCGTGTAAGCACAGGTGTGCGGACGATCCCTGTAAGGAGTCCTGGCAGAGAGACACGGAGTGTGCTCACTGCTCTGTAAGAATGGACAGAGGGGCGCCTGGGAGGCGGGTTAAGCGACCCACTTCAGCTCAGGTCATTATCTCATGGGTCATGGGTTCGAGCCCTGCATCAGGCTCTGTGCTGACAGCTCAAAGCCTGGAGCCTGCTTTGGATTCTGTGTCTTCCCCTCTCTCTCTCTCTCTCTCTGCCCCTCCCCTACTCGGACTCTGTCTCTGTCTCTCAAAAATAAAAATAAAACGTTTAAGAAAAAAGAATGGACAGAGACCCAGCTAGTAGACCAACTAGAATCAATTATAATGAGTTTAGTGACCAATGAAATGACATATGTCATAGACTGCCCTCCAAAGAATTTCATGAGAATATTCCACAAACCAACAAAAGTATTTAAGAAATTAAATAAGAATAAGCTAGTGTAGTTTCAAATTGAGTGTGTATGAGAGATTTGTAAAAACTTATCAAGGAAAATATCAGAAATGAGATTTTAGGGGCATGGCTCAGTCAGTTAAGCATTCGACTTCGGCTCAGGTCATGATCTCACAATTCGTGGGTTCAAGCCCCACGTCAGGCTCTGTGCTGACAGCTAGCTCAGAGCCTGGAGCCTGCTTCAGATTCTGTATCTCCTTCTCTCTCTGACCCTCCCCTGCTCACACTGTCTCTCTCTCTCTAAGTAAATAAAAACATTAAAAAAATTTTTTTAAAAATGAGATTTTAAAGTAATTCATTGTCTTTAGATATGACATTTTTAAAAATTATACATAGCATATTACTTGTAAGCTATTTACAGTACACACACAATTATGCAATACATATTAAATACATTTCCATATTGTTTATAAACTGGAATTAGCCAGGCAATCCATTTTTCAATTAAATGTTTTTGCTATTTTCTGAGTATTTTTTTAATGTTTATTTATTTGAGGGGGGGGAGGGGCAGAGAGAGAAGGAGAACACAGAATCCAAAGCAGGCTCCAGGCTCCAAGCTATCGGCACAGAGCCTGATGTAGGTCTTGAAACCACAAACCATAAGATCATGACCTGAGCCGAAATCAGTTGATACTTAACGACTGACTACTCAGGCACTTCTCTGAGGTATTAAAGTGCCTGACAAGGGGCACCTGGGTGGCTCAACTGGTTAAGCATCTGACTCTTGATTTTAGCTCAGGTTATGATCTCAGGGTTCTGTGAGATCGAGCCCTGTGTAGTGCTCTGTGCTGACAGCAGGGAGGCTGCCTGGGACTCTCTCCCTCTCTCAAAATAAATAAATAAAAACTAAAACCAAACAAAAAAAAAAAAAAACACAAAAGAAAACACACATTCTAAATTAAATAAAGTACCTGACAAAAATCCCAGAAATATTTAAGTTTTTCATTGTGGTCCTTTATATTTACTATCTTAGCAATGATAAACTGGAAATGGTGACCAGATATAATCTTAGGAAGGAGTATGAGTCAAAGTTATTATAACTTATTCCTTCCAGTGCATGACTTCATACCTTGCATAAACTTTCTCAGTGCTTTTGAGTTCCAGAACCAGGCTAATATAATGTGGTTGCCTGCCTGCCTGCTGCCATGCAGACCAACCTCTACAATCCTAATCAGCTTCTAACTCAGATCTCCATGAAACCAGCAGCGAAACAAAGAACCCGCATTACAGAGCTCAAGCAGGCCGCACTCTAAGAAGTGAACGCTATCTTACTGAAGGTCGGCCCTTGGTGTAAAATCAAGCTAAGTTAGCCAGTTCCATACTTTCATGACAGCCTGCGATTCTTCTGAGGTTGTTATGGACAAACTGAGTCAGTATATAAGGTTATCAGAATTATCCGTAAGGTATTTAACATCTGAATTATGCATAAATAAAATAAAGAGGTAAGCCCTGTAGGCTTTACCCCCTCACAGGAGACAGCGACGCCGTTACCTTGTGCGGTACTGGGGGTGTAGCACGTACACGCCGTCCTGGTATTTCTCTCGCATGGTCTCTCGGTCCAGGTTGGCCAGCGTCCTGGCGGCATGGGAGGCCTCCATGATGCGGGGAGACTTCATTGCTTTCGCCAGTATGGAAACCCAACCTGGTGAGAAGAACAAGCCCCTAAATGCCAACGCTCCTCCATCTCAGACCGTGAGCAAACCGGTTTCTGGCTGAAAGCAACAGGGCGAAGGCAGACTCCAGCGTCTGTCTCATGGAAAAGAACCACCACTCCAACTCCATTCTGCCCTCAGGTCCTCCGGGTCCCACGGCACGTGATGTCCCAAGCCAGGTGCCCTGCATCAGGGGGTCTCAAAGAAGGTAGGAAGGTTCAAGAGCCAACAAAAGTTGCAATTACTAGAGATGTCATCAACAGTAAAATATGGTATTTTGCTTTCAGCAAGAATTATTAAACTCAGTAGGTTTTAATACTAGTTATTTCATCCTGATTGTCAGTCATATTAGCAGCCTTTAATGCACATAAGAAATGGTTTCTTCATAATGACCTTGCTTAGAAATAACAAGTATTGGCAAGGACGTGGAAAAAAGGGACCGTTGGTGGGAATGTAAGCTGGTACAGCCAATGTGGAAAACAGTATGAAGATTCATCAAAAAATTAAAAACAGAATTACCATATGCTCTAGTCACTCCTCTACTGGGTATTTATCCAAATAAAACAAAAACTCTAATTAAAAAAGATAAAGGTACCCCCATGTTTACTGCATTATATACAATATGGAAGAGCAAGATATGGAAACAACTCAAGTGTCCATCCAGAGATACATGGATAAAGAAGATGTGGTATATATGCAGTAAAATACTGCCCAGCCTTAAAAAAAAGGAATCTTGGGGCGCCTGGGTGGATTAGTCGGTTAAGCGTCCAACTTTCGCTTAGGTCATGATCTCGCGGTTCGTGGGTTCGAGCCCCGCGTCGGGCTCTGTGCTGACTGCCAGCTCAGAGCCTGGAGCCTGTTTCAGAGTCTGTGATTCCCTCTCTGACCCTCCCGTGCTCACGCTGTCTCTCTCTCTCCTAGAAATAAATAAAACATTAAAAAAAAAAAAAAGGAATCTTGCCATTTGCAACGACATGGCTAGAGCTGGAGGGTATACTGCTAAGTAAGTCGGAGACAAATACCATATGATTTCACTCATATGTGAAATTTAAGAAACAAAGAAAAAAGAGACAAACTAAATAAACAGACTCTTACCTACAGAGAACAAACTGGGGATTGCCAGAGAGGAGGGAGTGGGATGGGGGAACCAGGTGAAGGGGTTGAAGGGGACACTTATCATGATAAGCAGAGTAATGTACAGAATGGATGAATCATATTGTACACCTGAAACTAACAGAACATGGTATGTTCATTAGACTTCAATTTTTTAAAAAAAGAATATTAAAAAACGAATGAGTTTGCTTGATAGACAAAAGTCTGTAAAACATGGGGTTCAGAAAGGAAACACTTTTTTTCTCAGCTCAGAGATTCATAGTATTTGACTCAAAACCTGGAGGTCAAGAGTTGGCTCCACCAACTGGGCCAGCCAGGTGCCCCTAACATATACATGCTGTATAGCTCATAAGCACCTTTTTCCTTCAACAACACAGGATTATACTGTAGAGTATGGGTTGTTGTTTATCTATGTAATCTCTACACTCAACATGGGGCTTAAACTCACAACCCAGAGATCAAGAGTTGCATGCTGTAATGACTGAACCAGCCAGGTGCCCCCAAAAACAAAGCCATACTATGTGCAGTCCAGCTTCATTTATTTTTCATGTTTTTGTTACTTAAAACATACTACTTTTTGCATATAAACATGTATGGAAGTGCTTCCGCACGCGCACACGCGCGCGCGCGCGCACACACACACACCTATAAAGAGGCAGCAAACTAATAAACAGTCATCACCTTGTAGGTGAGAGTCGGGTTGGGGAGGACTCCATAAAAATGTGGGCTTAACTTTCTTGCTCTATCTATGCTCTCTGAAGTTACTTACCATGAGAATCTATCCACATGTTATTTATATAATTTAAAATAATGCAACATGGACCTTGAGGGCAGAAAGATTTGGGCTCAAAATTTGTCACCTACTGTTGCTGTGGAACCTCAGTCAAGTTACATGGGCTGGAAGAAGGTTCTAGTGAATAAATCCAAATAAAAATTGCATTTACCAAGCCCAGCAGGCACTCAGTTGTCCCCAAGTCCTCCTCCCACGCTCTGTGGCAAAAGTGTCGGTGTGATGATAGGAGGCCAGTGTTTAATAATCCAAAAGAAGTCTCAGACCCAATCATCATTCTTTAACAATATTCAAATTTGTAGTATCAAAAAAATGTCCCTTCAAAATGTTCTAAAGAATGATGTATAATAACAATATAAGAATGTTTTGAAATTCTACCTGTAGAGGTGTATTACTGGTATACATTCAAAAAGATGGCTTTATTTTTAATGGATCCCAAGAAAGGGAACGCAAGAGAAAGCACGGAGCAAGCCGTTTCCGTGGCTTTTTTGAGTTGACAAAGTATTTTCACAATGCCTGAGATGCTTCACCTTTTATAAAACACCAAATGCCCCTTGGAAAACTTGTGTTTCCTTAAGATTTGATGCTTTTAAATCCTGTAACGTCTGAAGATATGTTAATTATAAAAACGATTTTTTAAAAAACAGCACTTAATAATCAAATTCCCACCCCAGCACTCCCATCACTGCCCAATTCCATATATCCTCAGAAGTAACCAGAGTTAAAAGTTTGGTGGACACCTTTCCAAACCTTATTTCAAAAAGTCAGTCACATACCTATCACTATACATATACACTGTGGTTCTACATGCCTTTTTTTTTTTTTGGCCTAAGTGGAATCTCCCCATCCCTACTGTTCCGTGACTGATCGGCTACTGCAGCAGGTGTGCCTTGGAATGCTCCCCACATACATCAGCTTCATTCTTTTTAACTCCAGCATTTAGCAGAGATGGAGATACCAGTTTATTTAACCATTATTCCTACTGGCAGACATTTAGGTGGTTTCCATTTTTTCCATACTGCAAACAACAGTCTGATAAACATTTTTATACACAAATCTTCAAGAACACCCATTAGTATTCAGGTAGGAGAGTCCTTGTAGTATTACTGCTAATTCAAATGGTATATACATTCTTTTAACAGGTACTACTAAGTGCCTATCAAAAAACTGAATCAATTTACATCCCCTCCAACAAAGTGTGAGAGGAGTTTTCACGCACCTTCACCAGCAGTGGATATTATCAGTATCTTTTTAACTTGTGTAAATCTGAATGGTAAAAAGCTACAGATCTGTGGGGCACCTGGGTGGTGCAGTTGGTTAAGCGTCTAACTCTTGATTTTGACATCAGGCTCTTCGCTGATAGTGTGGACCTGCTTGCGATTCTCTCTCCCTCTCTCTCTGCCCATTCCTCACTCACAGGCACTCTCTCTCTCTCTGGAATAAATTAACTTAAAAAATGTTACAGACCTGATACTATTAACATTTATACACACACACACACACGCACACACACACACACACACATGCATGCACGCACGCAAACAGGTAAAGATACAGGATACCTAAAGAAAAAATAAAATAGGGTAAGGCAGCAGAATTCAAACTGAAATATTCCGAAATAATGGGAGCTGAACAAAAGGAAGTACAGATAACTCTTCAAAGGTTTAGACATAAAACGGAAGAGCAGAAGATAGGCTGACAAACCAGGAGAATGTGGTGCTGTGACTTCAGGCTGTCACACTGCCCCCTAAGGCATGTGGATCAGAAGGGTCCTGTTGACAGGGAGCTGCTGACCACACAGATGAGAAAGGCTGGCAATTCCTGAGACGGCGAAAGGAGCCAGGAGCCAGGCATAGTTGGAGGTCTCATAAGAGATGTCCCTTCTATTTGCAAGAGCAGAAAAGGAGAAGGCGGGTTTGGTTTTGGTAGTGGGAAGCTGAGGGAAAATTCCCTTCAGGCTTTCAGCAGTCTCACCGAAGTGGAACAGGTCCTCCGCTGAAGGGACGGAGGAGATGAAAGGGCTGAGGAAGGTGGGGGAGGCTGAAATAGGTATCGCCAGGAACAGCGAGGCCTGCTGAGCGATACTGAAGGTGACAGCCCATCTGCCATGATTCCGTGCTCAGGAACAGAAGAAGCGGACAGTGGATTTCATCTGGTGTTGGGCTCTTGACCCAGGGTGTGCTAAAAGAAGGGGAGGGGAGCTCCGGGGCGCTGAAGACCATGTTACGGAAATGACAGACCGTGGAGCACGGACGTGCTGGCTCAGAAGTGAGGGGAAGAATAAAAAGGACTGACGGGCTGGGAGAAAATAAAGGAGTCAGTAGACAGACTCCTGGAAAAACAGAAAACCGGTCCCCGTGGCAGCAGGTGCAAACACAGGCTTGAACAAGAGGAGGTCGTACTCAGAGGTGAGTCACCGACTCGCTAGGTGCGGTGGTTTCTGGCAATGACCAGGACAAGGTGTGGCACAGGAGTGGAGCGCTAGACAGTCAGGAGCACAGAAGGAAGTCAATGCAAATGAGAAGGCAAGGGACTGAGAGACCAAGGTGTTTAGTGGACTGTCCGCCACATGCTGATACCAGAGGACTGAGGGCTTGGGTAGAGTCAGGGTCAGGGACGAGTGTGGGTTTGCTTGTTTGTTTAAATAAAGTACTGACTTGATCAAGGCTCTATCTCATTAAAGAAACTGAAGGTAAGTCAATTGAAATTATCCAAAGTAAAACACAGAGAGAAAAAAGAGTATTTGAAAAGAAATGAACAGAGTCCCAATGGCCTGGGGAACAGAACCAAGAGCTCTCATACACACAGTGAGGTCCCAAAGGAAGAAAAGGGCAAAAAGGGATGAGAACAAATATTTTAAGACGTACTGGCTGGAAATTTTCCAAATCTGATCAAAAACATCAACCCACAGATTCCGTCAGCTCAGTGGACCCTGAAAAGCATAAATATAAAAAAGGAACCAAGCACTTCAGAGTCAAACTGCTGAAAACCAAGCATAAAAACTTAAAAGAAGCCAGAGAGAAAATGACAAGTTACATACAGGAGAAAGAAAATGGGAATGAGACTTCTCATCAGACACCGGTAGTCAGGAGAGAATGGAATGACATTTTTAACATAAATAACATAGTGCCAACAAACAATTCTTTATCCATGCAAAATCTCTTTCCTGCGATAATAAAATAGAAGTGAAGTAAAAGACTTTGAGAAAATGCAAGGTGAGAGGATTTGTCCAGCAGACTCAGCTCTTGAGGCTGTAAGGAAATTATATCAGAAGTAAATGTAGATAAACAGAAAAGGAGGCGAAGCACTAGATATTATAAATGTGTAAATAAACAAAAATGACTTTCCTTTTTCCTTATAATCTTTAAATATGATGACTCTTAAAAATAACAACCATGTGGGGCACCTGGGTGGCTTAGTCGGTTGAGCACCTGGGTTCGGTTCATGGGTTCGAGCCCCACATCGGGCTCTGGGCTGCCAGCTCAGAGCCTGGAGCCTGCCTCGGATTCTGTGTCTCCCTCTCTCTCTGCGCCTCCCCTGCTCATGCTCTGTCTCTCTCTGTCTCAAATATAAATAAACTAAAAAAAAAAAAATTAAAAAAATAACAACCATGTATCACAAAGCATGTAACACAATGTAGGAGTAAAATATATTATGACAATATGAGAAAGGATGGCGGGAGGTGGGAAGTGAACTATGCTGTTGTAAGAAACTCACTCTATAGATAAAGTGGTGTAATATTAATTCAGCATAGACTGTGATAAGGATACTACCAAAAAAAACCCCATATAAATAACTATATAAAAAGCCAAAAGAGGAAAAAGAACAGAATGTAAAAGATACTCAAGTAACTCAAAAAAGTCAGTAAAGGAGAAAAAAAAGAAAACAATATTCATAATTACATTACAGGTAACAAGACAAAATACTCCTATTATAAAAAGATCAAACTGGATTTAAAAAATGATGTACCTATATGCTGTCTATAAAAGATGTACTTCCTTTTAAAGTCACAGATGGCTGGGTGGCTCAGCTGGCTGAGTGTCCGGCTCAGGTCATGATCCCACGGTTTGTGACTTCAAGCCCCACATCGGGCAATGTGCTGACAGTTCAAGGCCTGGAGACTGCTTCTGATTCTGTACCTCCCTCTCTCTGTCTGCCCCTCCCGCGCTCTATCTCAAAAATAAACATTTAAAAAAATTTTTTTAAAAGTCACAGAAAACTGAAAGCAAAAGAAGGGGAAAAGATAAAAGATAGGTATTACAAACAGCACGCATAAGAAAAAGCCAGAGTGATCATTCAGGAAATGAAAATCACAACCACAGTGAGATATCACCTCATATCATTCAGAATGGTTAGAAGCAAAAAGACAAGAAATAACAAGTGTTAGTGAGGACATGAGAAAAAAAGAATCTTCACGTACTGTTGGTGGAAACATAAATTGATACAGCTGCTGTTGAAAACAATATGAAGATTATTAAATTAACACTAGAAATACCATATAATCCTGTAATTCCACTACTGGGTATTTATCCAAAGAAAATGAAAAAACCTAATTCAAAAAAATATAAGCACCCATTTATTATAGCATTATTTACAACAGCCAAGATATGGAAACAACCAGAGTACCTCAGTGGGTAAATGGATAAAGAAGATGGTGTGTGTGTGTGTGTGTGTGTGTGTGTGTGTGTGTAATGGACTATCACTCAGCCATAAAAAAGAATGAGATCTTTCTCATTTGTGATATCACAAATGGACCTAAAGAGTATAATGTTAAGTGAAATAGGTCAGAACGCGAAACATAAATACCATGTTTCACTTATATGTGAAATTTAAAAAACAAAAACAAAACACTCTCATAGAAACAGACTCATAAATACAGAAAACAAACTAGCAGTTGCCAGGTGAGAGGAGGGTGGGGGGATGAGCAAAACATGTGAAGGAGATGAAGAGGTACAAACTTCCAGCTATAAAATAAATAAGTCACAGGGACGAAAAGAACAGCATAGGAAATATGGCCAATATTATAATAATGTTGGGACTACACTTAACAATGGTGAGCATTGCATAATGTATAAAATTGCTGAATCACTATGCTGTACACCTGAAACTAAGATAACACTGTATGTCAACTATACTTCAATAACAAATTTTTTGTTTTTTATTTGAAGAGAGCAAACGAGCACATGTGAGTGGGGGAGAGGGGCAGAGGGGGAGAGAATCTCTTGTAGGACTCAATCCCACAACCCTGGGATTATGACCTGAGCCAAAATCAAGAGTCAGATGCTCAACCAAATGAGCCACCCAGGCACCCCAATAACAAAAATTTTTTAAAAAGAAAGCTAGTGCGGCTATTCTGATACTAGATGAAGTAGACTTAAGGAAAAGGAGTGTCACCAGTGGTAGAAACATCACTTGATAATAAAAAATGAATAATCTGCCAGGAAGAGAAAGCTGGTAGAACTAAAGGGAAAACAGACAAATTCACAACTACAGTTGAACAATTCAACACGTCTCTCAGTAACTCACAGAAATAGACAAAGCTCAGTAAAGATCTGAGCAACACTCTGGCTTCATTGCTACATACAGAATCGTTCGCCAACCACTACAGAACACTCATTCTTTCCAAGTGCTCACAGAACATGCATCACAAGAGACCACATACAGGCTATCAAATAAGTCTCAATAAATTTCCAAAGACTAAACTCTTACAGGGTATGTTCTCTGAACACATGGAATATTAAATTAGAAATCACAGGCAAATGATATCTAGAAAACCCTTAATATTTATAAACTATGCAGCACATTTTTGAGTAACCCATGAGACAAAGCAAAAAAAACACAAGATTAGAAAATACATCAAACGGAATAATGATGAAAATACAATATATTCAAAGTTTGAGGGATGCATCTAAAACAGGTTAAATTTACAGCTTTAAATGCTTGTATTAGGAAATAATTACAGTGATTTGAAAACATGTCTTCAAATTCTTTGATGCTAATTCTCCATCAAGAGGTGACGAGTCTAAACCCCCTCCAAAGCCCTTCCCCTTGAATATGAGCTAGCCTTAGTGATTGTGTCAGAAATTACTTCCAAAGCTTGATTGTAAAAGGCCAAAAAGAGCTTATACCTGGCCCTCCTGAGACACTTGCCCTTGAAACCTAGCCATCAGGCTTTAAGGAGCCCCAGGCTGCATGGAGAGGCACAGACAGGAAGGAGCCAATGTCCCCAGCGCCAGCTGAGCTCCCAGCTGACAGCCAGTTCCAGTGTGCAGGCCATGTGAGGGACAATCATGAAAGTGTGCCTCCCGTCCCACAGCTGAGCTCCCTGAGTTAGTGCTGCATGAAGGCCCAGAGCCTTCAGCACTCAATCTTGCCCAACTTTCACATTCACGAGGAAAATACAGGGCACTATTTTAACCAATGAGTTTTGTGTCTGATATACAGCAATAGATAACTGAAACAAGAGGCTGAAATCAGTGACCTCAGTTTCTACCTTAAGAATCTAAAAAAAAAAAAGTGGAACAAATAAAGCCCATAGTAAGTGGTCCTTTATAGAAAAAGTTTGCTGATCCCTAAATGAGATTCATCAAATTAAAAACTTCTGATAAAAAAACTCTTCAGTGTAAACAAACAAACAAAAAAAAGCAGAGACAGACACAAGAAAAAATGTACACTCGCAGTCTCTAATAACTATGAGCGTATGCACGGATGTGTACACATATGAATGCATATTTGTGGGTGTCCTGGTATTTACCACCTTGCTTTTTCCACTGAGAGAGCCAAGAAGTGAGGACGCTCAGGAACAATAACCACACCAAGCACCCAGATCGGGTCTCTAAAAAATCAATCTGTACTTCTCCTCAGAGAAGGAGCCTGGGACGTCTTGTTACTCAGACGGTAAGAAGGAATGGCTCCCCAGCTGCGGTGAGCACACTGCCAGGGCACAGGAGTCGGTGTGTCAGGCTCCCACTGACCAAAACCAAGACAACCTGGCATCAAATGTTAAGTAGAGTAATAAGTTATAAACCATGAAAAAAAAACCAACCCCAGGAATCCATGTGCCCGGACTGCTGCGGAAGGAGGGAGGGACAGGAGGGAAGAAAGGGAGACAGACAGAAGGAGAGGGAGGGCTCCTGCTTACAGGCAAATGCCAACTGCTGAGAAGTACGTGGGGAGGGCGTTCTGCATTCAGAAAATCATCATTTTGCAACCATCACGATGCAGCCTGGATCAGGCAGGGACGTGGGGAAAACCACGATTACACTGAATACACGTCCTCTTGGTTAAGCGAATGCTGTCAAAGATGATGTAAACCATTAGATGGTCACCATGGCAAAAACTGCTCTCCTCTGACTATCCACACAGCGACGATCTCAAGTGTGGACTATCCATGTCTCAAGCAATTCCACGCCCCTACTAAAACGTATGCCCTGAAGACCCATAACTAACCCTAAGCAAAGTGTTAAGTCTCTTACAAGATTAACGTATTGTGGGGCGCTTGGGTGGCTCAGTCAGTTAAGCATGTGACTCTGGCTCAGGTCACGATATCACGGTTCATGAGTTCGAGCCCCGCGTCAGGCTCTGCCAGCTCAGAGCCTAGAGCCTGCTTGGGATTCTGTGTCTCCCTCTCTCTCTGCCCCTCCGTAGCTCATACTCATGCTCTGTCTCTCAAAAATAAACATTAAAAACAAACAAATAAAAAGAAAGATTAACGTACGGTGAGAGGTGGAGGTAGGAGAAGAACAAAGGATCAGATCCAAAATACTCAGCATATATAACACCGTTACCTGAGCGAACTATAGTAGAATGAAGATGTTCATTCAAAGCCATGTTTCCAATGATACGCATTATATTTCTCTGTACTTTGGGACAATCCTTGTGAAGTTGGTACAGCCTCTGAAGTAGTTGCAAGCCTCCATTTGCTTCAATTTCATCACAGTGTGTGGGTATCTGGCACGATAAATTAATGAAAGCTCACCGTATGTTGTACAAATCCACTAGCCAGGAGACACAGCATGCTGACGGCACAGCTAGGGGCTCCTGCGCAAGGACAGTGACCCAGAGAGGCCACCCAAAGCTCTCCTCTCAGCTCACTTAAATAAATAAGCAAATTCCCATCTATGTGGGAGGTGCTTCAAAATCACTGAAAAAAATGAAGGCATATCTCCCCCGGGCTTCTGAAATTTTTACTCTTATTCTGCTTAGCTCTTGGTGGGATATAACTTGACAATGTCATTATTATAGAATTGTTTCAATTTTTGAAAAATTTTTAAACGTTTATCTTTGAGAGAGAAAGAGACAGAATGTGAGTGGGGGAGGGGCAGAGGGAGAGAGGGACACAGAATCCAAAGCAGGCTCTAGGCTCCAAGAACCATGAGATCATGACTTGAGCCTGTTGGACACTTAACTGACTGAGCCACCCCGGCACCCCAAGAATTGTTTCAATTTACAGTGATACTTTGACTGGCGTGAAACTACCTTAAAAAGGTTCTCTAACCAAGAAATCTGCCACCTGAAAATGGGAAGAAAAACCCTATCCAGGTGGCAGCTTTTACTTCTGCAAACAAGAAGTCCCAGAGAATGGCACCATGTGCCACCCTGCACACCAGCCCACACCAGCCCACACAAGTCCACAGTTCTGGGGCTCTCCTGAAACTCAGGAGTCAGAAACATTTTTTAAAAAGAAAGATCAAATGATAAAAATAAAAAGGAAAGAAAAGGGATATGAATTTTTAATATAGAAAAGGGATAAAATACAGCCAAAGGAAATATGTAATATTATGGTAAGGTGACACTACTGACCAACAGGTCCTCAAGTGTGCCAAGGTCACCGGCATGGCCTTGGCCTCTTCCCATCACTTGTTGTACTCACTGACATGACACCATGTCATGTATATGCAACAATTTTCATACATTTTTATTGAATTTGATCATTTTAAGTGCATTTAAAAGTATGCCTTTTAGACATATGTCAGGGAGACAATGTAATAGCTTGAGAGGTTTCTGGAAAGGTATTCCACACAATGTACTGTGTACTGAAGATGCATCTAATGCTTCAGAAACTAGTCGTAAGCGGCAAAAACTCCAGCTTCATCATCCCATGTGCCCCTCTGAGCTACAACACGAATACCTCTGCTGTGTCCGCAATTCCTAACTCCACTGGTGAGAGCCAAAGATGGCCAGGCACCACTATGCTTCTGAACCGTGTCCAATGGGTCTCTAACTGGGGAGTTTAAAATCTTGAGGATGGAGTTTCTCACGATGTGGGATGAACCACTTCCAGCAGCCTCACCAGTGATGGCTGCTACATATGCAAACTCCTGGACACCAGCCCACAACTACCAAGTTAAAACGGCTAGAGGTGACCAGGAAATGTGCACTTTCAAACATGCTTCCGGAGTGGTTTTTATGCATTCATGTTTGAGCAGCACGAAGTTTGTTGCTTTTTTCTTTTTAAAATAAAACTATGATCATGACAGAAAAGTTGTCATAAATGCCAACAAATTTAAAAACTGCTAATATATGCTCTGGTTAAAATTCAAGAGTATGGCCATCCAAATATTTACCTTTTTTCTATATTGCTACATCTCTGGCAGATGTTTTACTGGAAATTAACTACCTGGTAGTATTATTTATAAAAAGATCTGAGAAAGGCAGGAGAAGAAAGCATAATTCAAGGGTCAACAACAGATTTAGACAATGGGTTGCTGTCTTTATGGACAAATAAGATTAAATCCATTTTCAGAAATACTTGGCAAAAATGAAATACATGTATTGGTGCCCAGTCATGATTATCAATTCTAACAACTAAATGAGATAGAAAGAAATTTTTAAAACAAGCAAAAAGCTTCCTTTCTTTTTCTAAAACATGAGAATTATTTCCCTTGAATAAGCTAACATATACATTCTTTTCACTGCGATCACAAAAAGTAAACCATGTTTCGAAAAAGTAAGTTACCTCAGAATGTTTTACCAAGGCTTCTAAACAGAACATTTCTACTGTAGCTGAAGGAACTTCTCCAAAACTGTCAGCATAAGGAAGTCCATTTCCTCCAAAACACCATAAGCCACCCTGAAAGATAATTCAAATATTTACTGAGAAGAGTGACTCATATTTTTGGTTTGACCAAAAAAAAAATCCCCGTATTATACACGACCTATTTTGGAAGCTGAAAGGGGACTAGTTATGTAAGTTGTTGCTTACTAGAACAGAAAACATAAGGGATCATTTCTAGAAGAGGCGATCTTTGCATCTTTCTTTCTTTCCTCTGTGTCCTCTTCTCTGAAAGTATGAAGACTAACACACAATTGTTTATCAAGTAAGAAAAACCTAGGATTGACTGTAATGTTCTACCATCAGATGATGGTAGTGGAGTCTACCTGAAGTCTACTAATCAAAACAATAAAAAAGAGAAAAGACATTACTGGAAAAATATAAAATGAAGACAAACAATGACAATGATCAGCTTTTAACTCTTCCTAAACTGAAATTCAAGTTCATATGGAAGAATAAACAGAAGGGCTAGGGAAACCAGAAGACAGAAGAGGAGTGTGTCCTAATAGGTAGCAAAATGTAAGAATAAACTGGGGGAAAAAATTTCAACTATTATCACAGGCCAAACGCTAATGTCACCAGTATGCAATAATCCCCTACAAATCAGTGGCAAAAATATCAACAATGCTATGGAGTAATGAGCAACAGTCATAAACAGAAAGTTCCTAGGAAAGGACATCCAGGAAACGATGCCCCACACTGCTCATAACGAGGCAGGCGTGGTAACACTCATGAGAAAGGGCAGTATCCATCTATCAGAGGGGTGGTGAAGCAGGCATCCCCATCACCCTGCTACTTTTATGGAGGACAACTTGGGGACAGCTGTCTAAATTACAAGCGCCCATGCCCTTCAACAATCCATCCTAGAGACGTGCACACAGGCAAAGTGCTACAGGTACAGGTTTGTTCACTGCGGCATTGTCTGTAAGCACTACCTCCAGCCATCAGCAGAGGGCTGGTTACATAATGTGGTACCACTGTACAATGGAATGCTCTAAGAATATAAAAACTGGGGGGTGTCTGAGTGGCTTAGTTGGTTAACCATCCAACTTCAGCTCAGGTCATGATCTCATGGCTCATGAGTTCAAGCCCTGTGTCAGGCTCTTTGCTGTCAGCTCAGAGCCTGCTTCAAATCCTTTGTCCCACCCCCACCCCCCGCCCCTCCGTCTGTCTCTCAAAAATAAAATAAACGTTAAAAAAATATATAAAAATTTTTGAATCTCCTTGTAGACTGACATATACCGATCTCCAAGATGAATCCTTAAGTAAGAAAAAGAAAGGGCAGAAGAATGTGTAAAGAATATGTATAGCTATGTGAATGGGTGTGTGTGTGTGTCTGTGTGTGTGTGTGTGTGCGCATGTGCGCTGGGATGAGGGAGACAGCAGGGATGAAAAGAAGACTTATTACTGCATCTCCTTTGAAGTGCTTTGTATTTGAACGAGAGGCCATAACTGTGTGCATACAGGCCACCTGCTGGCAAAAGAGCTCAACTACAAGGTAATGCTTTTCAAAAATGTATATAGAAAGCCCAGTGTTTCCTATAGGAAATATAATCCATAAGTTTCTCCATTTGAGTTAATTTATAGGGCCTGTGGCTCAGTAAATTAGTAAACATTCAAAGTGTTTGGCTATTGTATAATTCTTACTCATGCCTTCCTCTCTTTATGTAACATTCCTTTTTTCCAAGTTTAAACATGCTTAGATCTCAAACATTTACGCTACTTAAATAGAGGGCTGAGAAGGGACTAATTCATTGAGAGTCATTCTCTCCTCTAGCAAGGATAAGGGTAAATAGGGAACTGGTGGGCTTTGGGGGATGGGAAATTTTTCTTAAAGATCTACCACCACAACAAGCCTCCCCCAAATCCTTCTCCCTACTTCACACCCCCAAATCATCTGACCTTTAAGCTAAATGATCCAAGGGAATAAAGAGAAGAAGGAAAAAAAAAAAAAAAACTAGGGTTTGGCATTTTTCTTGATCATTTTCTAAGTGGGACATAAAAACACAGTTCCAACTCCAACCTCATTGGAGCAATGAGGCTTAGAAGCAAAGCTTCTAAGTTATTTATGAACTGGCAGATTGGGTGGCAGTTAAAAACACAAGAAAAAGGAATAAATAAGGTATAAACTCACGGTGTGAGCATATGGAATATATTCTAATTCTTAACAGGAAAATAAACATATATAGGTTACTGCTGCTATATCACTGGATTAAGACAGAGCAAGATGACATAAATTCGTAAACATTTAAGAAATGCCACAAATTCGAGGATGTGGAGAAACGGGCACCCTCCTACACTGTTGGTGGGANAATTCTGTGACTACAACTAAAAAACAATTTCCTAAGGATTGAAGAAATGCAGAGGAAAAGAAAGAGAGAGTGACAATGTTAAAAATAAAGGGTAAGGCATAAAAATTAAAAGGCAAGTAACAAAGCATAAGAGGAAATGTTAATTTTAGTTAATTTTAAATTAATTTAAATTTAGTTAATTTTAGTTAAATTTAGTAAAATTACTAAAGAATTTACATCCATATTCTCTATTAGTCATACATGTAACAAAGCATTTTATGTATAATCATACTCAAGTTGAGACACAACATTACTCTGGATTAACATGGTATTTTTCAAATGCATCTCAACAAGTTTATAATGACCAACTGATTTAATACATAAAAGATACTTTGTTATCATAGAACTTATGCTCCATTTAAACAATATCCTTATAGTTATCTCCACTTTTGTCTCTCATGCAAAAATACTTTGGTTCATAGCAGAAATATACCAGTTGTTACTTAAGTGTATGTAAGTTCACGCACAGCTGGCTCCCTTAGCAATGTCATGATTCATTCATCCATTATTCCACAAATGTTTAGTGAGAACAGATTATGTGGGAAGCACTGTATTTGGCACTGGGGAGATTATTATCAACCACTGGAAGGGAGTAAGAGAATTAAATAAGCAAATAGATAAATATACAGCATAATTACACAATGGGATAAATGCACTATGAAGGGCGATAAATGCACTAAACACTTGAGATGGAGAAAGGTCTCTCTGAGGAGTTGACAAGCTGAAGGATGAAAAGGCACCTGTATAACAAGCTGGTGGCAGAGAATCCCAGGCGGAGAGAACCTGAGCAGGTAGTGAGTTCAAGGAATGGAGAGGGAGGGCCAGTGTGGCTGGAACACAGTAAGCGTGAAAATGAGCACTGAAAATGAGCAAGAGCGGGGGACGATCAGAAAGGTAGTGAAGAGACAGATGCAGGCAAGCTGCCAAGAGATGTGGCATCTGAAAATGATCTATTCTCCAAGAAACACTTAGAAATGAGCTGAGTTTGCTTTGTCTCTGGTACTTACACTTGAGCAGATTTACCCACAGCCAAAGTTGGGAGGAAGGGAGGTGCAGGGAGTCTTCTGACGACAAGGATGGATTCATTCCCAACAAAGAAGCCTCAGTGTGACAGCTGACATCATGGGGAACTGAGGACTGAGGAAGCCTGTCCAACCACAAGAAAGCAAGCTTCACGGTCTCCTGCTTCGTGTAAGCGTGCCTGTAGGTTTCCAACTCCTCTGTCATTAAAGAAATCTGCCATCCTTCAACCAAGTCTGTTGGTGTCTTTCTCTCATTCATAACAAACTGCCATCTTAGCAGATCGGTGTCAGAAGTGTCTTGACGCAAGGCCTTCAGACCCTAACACTAAGCTGATTTCACAGAGATTGGGAAATTTCTGGGGGAAATGACGACACTACAATTGCAGGATTTTAGCTGGGCTGCCATTAAGCCAAGACCACAAAGCTCTGTGATGGAAATCATTTCAGCGCACCACATCCACTCTTCTCTGGACTCCACGCAGCGTGCCACGTTAGATGAAAAAGAAATCACAACCCAAAATATTCAGACTTCTGCATCTCTGGTTGCTCCCTTAGGCTCTAGGTCACAGACACTCGAGGTCCTCTAAGGAAGGTTGACACTGGGGACCTGGTGACTGATTGGAAGTGTCCAGATGCTAACAAAAACAAAACAAGACTGAAAGCTGGATCCTGACATCACAGAGGGAGTGATCTTGATGGTACTATCTGGGGAAGGCCGAGGACCACCCCTCCCTGTCCCCCAAGCTCCCAGCAGATTATAGTCAGCAAATTCTCTGGGCGGACACTGCATAGCTGCCAAGGTTGTAGCTGCGGAGTAGGTGACAGCTAATCTGGGAAGTGCTTTTGCTCTCTCTGACCCAGTTTTCCCGGTGAACAGAAGGGACAGAAGGGAAACAGGCAGATCTCTGCCAGCGTGGGTGGGGAGCGGGGGTCAGGGAGTCTTGATATTGCTTCTTATTGCGGGACCCTTGGTTTTAATGTGTGTACAACCTAATTGCTGGTATTTCTGCACAAAAATTTATAACCTCAAAACTCTTCAATTTGTGCAAACTAACTGGGCTCAGAAATGATGTGTTCAGGGACACCTGGGTGGCTCCATTGGTTAGTCGTCCAACTCTTGATCTCAGCTCAGGTGGTCATCTCATGGTTCGTGAGATCAAGCCCCATGCTGGGCTCTGAGCTGACCACATGGGGCCTGCTTGGGATTCTCTCTCTCTCTCTCTCTCTCTCTGCCCCTTCCCAGCTGGCACTGTCTGTCTGTCTCACAGTTTGTGAGTTTGAGCTCCACGTCAGGTTTCTGTGCTGACCACTCAGAGCCTAGAGCCTACTTCAGATTCTGTGTCTCTTTCTCTTTCTCTGTCCCTCCCCCAGTCACACATGTGTATGCTAATAAACATTTAAAAAAATGAAAAAAAAGATGGGTAATAAGTGTCGGCAAGTATGCAGAGAAATTAAAACCCTCATACACTGCTGGTGGAAAAGTGAAATTATGCAGCCACTGTGGAAAATAGTTTGGAAGTTCCTCAGAGAGTTAGAGTGTTACCATATGGACTCAGGAATTCCACTCCTAGCTATACACCCAAAAGAATTAAAACCATAGGCCCACACAAAAACTTGTACACAGATGTTCATAGCAGCATTATTCATAGTAGCCAAGAAGTGGGAGCAACCTAACTATCCATCAGCTGAGGAATGGATAAACGAAATGGAGTTTATCCATACAATGGACTATTATTGGCCATAAAAAGGAAAGAAGTACTGATGCTTGCTACAAGATGGATGAACCTTCAAAAGTCAGACACAAAAGGTGACATTGGTAACATATCAGACGGTACCCTTTATAAAGTGAAATGTCCAGCATGGGCAAATTCAGAGAGAATGGGAGCCAACTAGTGGCTGGGGCAAGTGGCCATAGAGAGAGCTGCTAATGGGTTCAGACTGCCCTCAGGTGGGTCAGAGTTGGAGTCTGTTTAGGATGCTACCCTCGGGACGCCATGCTTTGATTCACTTGGATGAAGCCTCTGTCGCATATATTATCCACATCCAGTGAGCGGGTCCACAGCTACTGCAGTGTGAGGAGGGGGTGCAGGGGGAGAGAACATAAACCCTCAATCAAAATGGCTTCTCATGTGTGAAGGCAGTCTTCCTCCAAAGGCGTGGAGCACCCTGCTGAGCACGCGGAGGGCCCCGAGGAGGTGGCACATACAGCTGGGCGTGTGGTGCGCTCCCGAGCCCGCCATTTGCCACTACGCAAACTTTACATCCCACTGGCACTCTCCTATTGATTCCTCACCATTCCAAGGGGAAAGCGCTCTGAAAAACAATGGCCAGTCTATGCCTTGATCACGAGAAGTAAAGGGCTCTTAGACTTGACACGTAACGGGAAGCCACTTGGAAGGCTTAATGCAGGAACATGAATAGATCTAATTCGTGTTTTTGTAAAAATCACTCTGGCTGCTGCGAAGGCACAGGACTGGAGAGGCAGTAAGGAGCCTGCCTGCTGTGGCGTCTGAAATGATGGAGCTGTGACACGGAAGCTTTCTGGATCCAGCAAGGTGGCAAACACGGCTTCTAGTGAATCCCTCCCACTACAAACATGTAGAAATGTCTGGAAATGCAAATACAAGCTATTTTAAAACATAGCCAAGTTCTAAAGAAAATAGGAAGAAGAAATAAAGGAGAACCCTCAGGTGAGAGAAATGAAGACGGAATTTTGAGCAGAAGTGGGAAGCACAGGACTGCGGAGGTAAAATGCCTGCAGGCTCCTTGGATGGGATTTTCCTTGTTCAGTGCGAGTGATGCGGTTCTGGATGTCCACATTCAGTGGGAACTAGACCTGAGATCCCTTTAGAAAGGCAGAGCCCTGGAAAGTTTGCCTCCTCCACGAGGGCCTAAAAAACCTCTGCTCATCAGCCTACGGAAGCCTGTTTCTGTTTGGGGCTTTGGATGAGAAATCGACCCTGAGACAGGGCCGACTACAGACATATCTGAATTTATACTCCCTGGGTACCACAGAAATCCAAAACTGGGGAATTCATATCAAACTAGTACAGTGACAGTGAAACTCCTGGGGTAGCCAACAGGGGCAAACGCAAAAACTGCTCTGCGGGGACAGATTTACAATCCAGGGTGCTTGGGACTCCCACAGAAAATGATCCATTCAGCTAAAGACAAGCTCATAGTAAAAACACATAACCCATGTTAATCTACAATCTAACCTAAGAGTCGATACCACCACGGACAGGAATTAACATCTCAATGACCTTAAAATAATAGAAGATTCTGAAAGAGACTTTAAAATCATTTAAAAAATGAAAGCAAGAACAGAAGTCAAAATAAAGAACAGGACAGTCTGAGAAAGAGATGGTGGTGGCCAGGAGGAGGTGGCTACAGTGCAGACAGTGAGACAAATGGACTCAGGCTGTATTTGAAAGGCCAGCTTTCAGGAACTGCAGATTGGCTGAACACAGAAGGATGGAATGAATGAGAATTCCCAGCTGTCAGCTTAAGCAACGAGGTGGATGCTGTGCCGCTTACGGAGATGGAAGGACTTGAGGAGGAAGAGCTTAGTAGGGGGAAGGTGGGCTGGACATGCGGAGTTTGGGACTTCGATTAGACATTCAAGCAAAGACATCAGGTAGGAGGCTGAATATTCAAATCCAGAGCTTGAGTTAGAACACAGGATTAGAGAGATCACTTTAGGCAGTAGTAGCATATAGGTGATATTTAAAACCTTGTAAATTACTATGTATTCATTGTTCAGGATTTAACTTCAGAGGCAGGCGCCTCCATAAAGCCTTAAATGACCTCTTAATCACAGTGATGGGCTCTGGGAGTAACCTGTATCCCCCTTACATACCGTGTGATTGTTCATTTACCTGTCTCCCTACCATCCCTGACACCTAGCCCAGTGCCTGGAATACAACCAGGAGTCACCATGTTTATTCTGTTCCTGGATGGATGACTCTTCTGGGATTCTGAATGCTGGCCTCTGGCACAGGATCCTAGAAAGCATGGGCGGGCACTCCAAAATATTTACTGAATGAATAAATGAGCGAACCTTCTGAGCAGCTAGACTTTGACTGCTTTCACTCAGAGCCAAAGATGTGAAATACTGGATACACTCATCCAGCTCCGTTTGAGGTAAAGAAGCCAGCAACTGTCTGAGCTCTTCTTCAATGCAAGTATCCTGGAATAAAAGGAGAAAAAATGCCTCCATAGTTAAGCTCAACAACAGAGACAACAAAAGTACCCAAAGAATCAAAACAAAAAATGAAACAAAAGAGCAAAGAGAAATTGGTGCTTTTAGTCTTGTAATGCATCGCCCACCCAGGTAAATAGACCATCACTTAACTCTGAGTTCTGGACTTCTGTGTCTGCTGCCTCAGTCCGAAACCCCTACTGCAAAGTTTAGCTCTTGATTCAAAATGAGTGATTACACTCTTCCTTCTTCTATTGCTCTCTGGCTTCTAAAATCCAGAACTCATTAGTGATTTTCTCTAATAGCTTACATCTAGCATATGCATTTGTCTATTTTTCAACAACTGATTGCAAGGTTTCTGATCTTCACTTTCTAGGAAGGCCTATAAAAGCTGCTCAAGTAGCACGCTCTGGGGTGCCTGGGTGGCTCAGTTGGTTAAGCATCCGACTTTGTCTCAGGTCATGATCTCACGGTTCGTGGGTTCGAGCCCCGCGTCGGGCTCTGTGCTGACTGACAGCTCAGAGCCAGGAGCCTGTTTCAGTCTGTGACTCCCTCTCTCTCTGACCCTCCCCTGCTCACACTGTCTCTCTCTCTCTCAGAAATAAATTAAAAACATTTAAAAAAAAAAAAGAAGAAGCACGCTCTGATACCTATAAGTGGTTAGTGATTACCACCTGCGAGGAGTGATACACGGGTACCTACATGCAGAGGTTAGTAAATACCTGTGCCAAGTGACATCAGCATCCACACACGGTGCTTCTCCAGGGGCTGTTCTGTGCCCCAGGAAACTTTCAGCAATATCTTCGGTTTTGGTTGTTACAACTTTGGGGATGCTACTGGCATCCAGTGAGTAGATGCCAGGGAGGCAGCTAGCCACCCTACAGTGCACAGAACAATCTTCAACAACAAAGAATTATTTGGCCCAAAATGTCAGGAGTGTTGAGGTTGAGAAAACCTGATCTATAGCAATATTAGAATAAGGGACCAACTCATCGGTGTTAACAGGCTATGAAGTTACCATCTGGTGGACAGAGACTTCCAATACCCAAAAAGGAAAATAACACAAGAGAAACAACATCTTCTGATAAATCAGGAAATCTTAGTATAAAAACTACAGTTTCAGGTTTATATCTAGTTTACCTGCTTGTGAAAAGTTATCAACAAACTGGTGTTTTTCAAACTGCTTTTTGAAAAGTTACTTCGTACCCCAGGTGAAGACAATATATTAATCTATTTTTCACTCACTGGATTATTTTATTTGCTTACCTCGTTTAATGATGGCAAAGGAGGTGGTGGGAGAAAAAAGCGAAGATCACTCTCTTTGCTTCGTGCCAAACCGATAAGAGTTCTCAGGTCACAGGCTTGAGCAATTATCCTATACTGGTAATCTATTGTAAAAGTATGTTGTTAACACCCAAACTGACTTGTAGCTGTTTCAAGAATTAAATAAGCAATTTAATTTTTAAACTACAAGTTTATGATTCAAAATTTCCCAAGTCTCTGTTCACAATGACAACTGCCTTTACAAAACCAGTAAGCTAGATCTCCAACATTTCCATGACAGATCTCACAATTCTCCTCAACATATATGTAGGCATATCACAGTCTAAGTAAGCTTTTGAAGATCTGAACCTTCAGTGTGAAAATCGACAGGTCAAAACCAGTTTAACTTCTCCTTTTCTTTGTACTAATTCTAGCGTTTAAAAACTGTTTTGCTCACTACTCAAAAAACCTGAGGCTGCACTGAGATCTACTTTCCCTGACACGGGAAGGTGCTCTGGCATTCCATGACGTCCATGAATCATGTGAGGTTCCAGGTGGTGATACGCTGTCTCAGCCGTCATGATTCAACCACTCCTTCCTTTCTGTATTGTCCTGAATGCTTGTGTCCCCCTCCCCTCATACATAGATGGAAACCTGATCCCCAGTGTCATGGTATTTGGAGGTGGGAAGTCTCTGGGAGCCCCCATGACTGGGATTACTGCCTTTATAAAAGAGACCCGGAGAGATCCTTTGTCCCCTCTGCCCCGTGAAGACACAGTGAAAAGCTGGTCATCTATGAACCAGGAAGCACATCCTCACCAGACACCAAATCTGCCGGCACTCTGATCTTGTATTTCCCAGGCTACAGAACTGTAAGAAATACATTTCTATTGTTTATAAGCCACGCAGTCTATGGAATTGTGTTATAGCAGCTCAAAGCGACTGAGCTATGTATCCTAAACACAACTGCAACCACCGAAGCAGTTTAATAACGGGTGAGTTCTTCAAATCAAATGGGGAACTTTTTTAACACCTACATGCTAGGACTCCAGCTCTGAGTTTTCTGATATAGTAAGTCTGAAATGGAATCCTGGAAGGTAGGTTTTTAAAAAGATTTTTATTCTAAGTCTTCACTCAAAGTAAGCTTACATTGTACGTTATTAAAATTATACCTACCAATCAATTAATTAGGTTGCGTGGAGGCAGAGATCTTATTCCGATACTTTTCTTTGAAAACATTCTTTTTTGTATTTGTTTTAATTAATTTATTGTTGACAGAGAGAAAGAATGCATGGGAGGGGCAGAGAAAGAGGGAGACAGAGGATCTGTCTGTTAGCACAGAGCCCAATGTGGGGCTCGAATGCATGAACTGTGAGACCATGACCTGAGCCAAAGTTGGACACTTAACCGACTGAGCCACTTAGGTGCCCCAAACATTATTCTTTTTTTATTTACCCCTGTTTATAAGATAACTCTACTAATAAAGTATACTTTAGTCCCTATTCTATAATCAGAGCAGATCTGAACTCTTGCTTATGTACTTATACTGTAGGACTTGCAGTGTTTAAATACAATTAAATATTTTAAAGCTTCCTTTAAAAACAATACACACACACAAATCAGGTACATTTAACTAATAATTAGAGCCAAGTAGATTGTCAAAGCGAAAGCAAAAATAACTGTATGCTGCAGGAAGTGATTAAAATATGTCATTAAATAGGAACCACAAGAAAACGCGAATACAACATTAGGCTATAATCGGCACCAAGAGTTTCTCTAATCAGCAAAACTTCATTCTGGTAGAAAGTTACACCAATAGATCTTCCCCAGTTTTGAGGCCATTCTTAACCAACCTTATCCAGTGGCCAGGCGAGCAGGCTTCCTACTTTCTCGATCACAGGAGTTTCTTTAGAAAATTTCTGAAAATATTTTTTCTATATATTAAGGCATCCTGAATTATTTTCCTTTCCTAGCATCTCCTTTCCTTCCCTTTAGATCAGAGGTCAGGAGCGAGCTGGTGGCATGGCGGGCGCTCAGAGGGCCTCATTACCGTGCCAGTGGTGAGTCTCCGACATCTCCTGCACGGCCTGCAGTCGCGCCATCCTGTCCTCCGACCGGCTCTTCCTCAGGAGCAGCCACACGGCACATTCATGATCCTCCACATCGACTGTGCTGAGGGTGTCTTTGCGGAAAGAAAATAGGACAGGACCACGTAAACAGTGTGAACAGTTAGAACATTTCATCCTCTCACTTACTGAAGATGGCAATCTGTAAGTATCTGAAATCTACAGTTACAGAGTAAAATCCACTTACCACAACTATATTTAATCAATTTTATTATTTTGCCATATTTGTTTAATCTATATGTGTGTAGTTTTTTCTAAACCATGTGAAAGGAAACTGCAGACATAATATTTCACTCTTTCTCAGTCAACCCAATCTCCTACGAATAAGCCTGCATTCTCCTATACACTCACGATGCCATTATAACACCCAAGAATGCTAACAAAAATCTTCCAAAACCATCTAAAATCCAGTCTAACTCCATATTCAAATTTCTCCAAGTGTCCCCAAAATATCTTCAGAGCTGTTTTTTAAAAACCAGGATTTGAGGGGCGCCTGGGTGGCTCAGTCAGTTAAGTGTCCGACTTCGGCTCAGGTCATGATCTCATGGTTCGTGGGTTTGAGCCCCGTGTCAGGCTCTGTGCTGACAGCTCAGAGCCTGGAGCCTGCTTCGGACTCTGTGTCTCCCTCTCTCTCTGACCCTCCCCTGCTCAGGCTGCCTCTCTCTCTCTCTCAGAAATAAATAAAACATTAAAAAAAATTTTTTTTTAAAAATCAGGATTTGATTAAGTCTCTTTAGTATCTTTTAATTCTTTTAAATTTTTTTTTTTAATGTTTTTTATTCATTTCTAGGAGAGAGAGAGAGACAGCGCGAGCAGGGGAGGGTCAGAGGGAGAGGGAGATACAGACTCTGAAATAGGCTCCAGGCTCTGAGCTGGCAGTCAGCACAGAGCCCGACGCGGGGCCCGAACCCATGAACCGTGAGACCATGACCCAAGCGAAAGCCGGACGCCCAACCGACTAAGCCACTCAGGCGCCCCTCTTTTAATTCTTTAAAAAAATGTTTATTTTGAGAGAGAGTGAGCAAGGGAAGGGCAGAAAAAGGAGGAGACAGAATCTCGAGCAGAATCCCAAGCAGGCTTCATGCTGCCAACACAGAGCCCAACATGGGGCTCGAACCCACAAACCGTGAGATCATGACTCGAGTACGAAACCAAGAGTCAGATGCTTAACGGACTGAACTACTCAGGAGAACCTAGTATCTTTTAATTCTTAAAAATGTTCTCACCTTTCTCATGATGCCAACTTTTTAAAGAGATTGGGTAAGCTCTTTCATAGTTAACTCCACACTGTAGATCTGCTTGATTGTAAAATCTATATTATTGATGCAATTTCTCATTATGAGAAAGCATGGGAGTGATTTTCTAACAAATTTAAAATTCTGAAACACTCATCAAGAGAAAAAGATATAGTCAGTCTCAATATTCCCTTATAGCTATCTAGCAACAAAACATCCACAAAGTGGAAGGAAGAAAACTATCCATCAAGCCCTTAAAATTCAATATAGCCCAAGAGAATAATGTCACTCAACCTTCCATATCAATAATAGATGCCAGTATAAGAGATGGGAAAAAAAGATCTCAAGTTGATCACCAAATGACTTTCAGATACTGATACAGATGCCAAGTCAAATATTTGGTACTTACCAGCAAATGGGCCCCGCAGTATCTTGGCTGACGTTGCCAATACTTTTCTTACTACTTTGTGAAGCTCTTTTCTTGCCTGGTAGGTGATTCCTAAAATGATTACAAATTTAGATAAAACCAAGTATGTACTCTTAACGCTATGCTCTAATACTTCAAACAAAAATATATAAGCTACAAATTTTTTCAGAAATATAAAAGAGCTTTTTTCTCTTTTCTTATCACTATCAAAACAACTAAAACCATTATGAGAACACAGCACTCTAGATCCCAAAATAAGACTGCTCTCCAAGTCAGAAAAAAGTAAAAAACTAAACAAAAACAAAAACCCTATCTAACTAAAGCCAACAAAAATCCTCACAAGCCACATAGGTTTGACTACATTCAGGAAAATGTCCCTTGACAATAGCCCTTCTCAAACTGAAATTGGGGATACCTTAATGAGATTTATCTTTGCGATCCAGATAAATTGTAAACTATAAAAATTATCTATGTAACTGAAATTGTAACGCACCAGGTGAGATAGTAATAAATACAAACAGGGCAGAGTGGTGATACAGACGGCTGTAGACAGGGAAACCCAGGACCTGCCCCACTCAGAGAACATGACGCATGACCAGGCATGGCTACTCTGGCCAACAATGTAGGAACAGGCAGCTGTAAGTCAAGTGTAGTGACTCACCAGGCCACCCTTATCTCGATGAAAAGATCTGCCTCTGCTCTAAAATTTCATGTTCACCAAACAACTGTCTGGTTACTAATTAGGTTTCCATGGGACCTAAATGTGGAGAACAGGAATGTTCTGACGAGTAAAGACAGGTTTTCCAGCCTCCGTGACAGATTTCTGCCCTCTGCTAGTAGGCTGGTATTCAGATTTATGAATCCGTGTGATGATTTTAGTTCGCATGAATAAATTCCTTACAGCGGGATTGTATCTGAGCTAAATGACGAAAATCATGTTTTTATACTTGCCAAACTGAGGGGCAGCCTCTGAACTGACCTCTGCTAAGGTGTGGAATTCCAAATTCAGAATAAAACAGCCAGCTAGTCTTCGCTTCATTTAGTTACATGAGGATCGCAAACCTGAATTAAATATGGAAGTCCAAAATCTGGTCTTCCATTAATTCTTTAGGAACTTGGTTCTTACAGGATTTGGTGATTCTCAGAATCAGGTGAACCTACCTTGTTAATATTGTGTTTTAAATACTCATCTTAAAATTTAATAACTACCCTCCATTTTTCACAAAAATGGGATTACTTTACCATAAACTTACCATAATTTTCTCTTTTATCTAAAGAAACTGTGTGCAAATATATGTATGACTTCATTTTTTCTCTTTCTACTACTTGAGTATCTAATGTCAAAGACTTCTTCAGAGCCAGAACTTCATATGTAAGAAATAAAGAACCGCTTAAAAAGAAACAAGAAATTCATCATAAATACATGATGTAAATGTAACATAAGAGCCATTTTTTTTTTTACATGACAGAATAACAGAACTATATTGGTTATGGAGCTCATCAGATTGAGTATCACAGGCCCAACCTGTCCAACAGCCCAGCTCCTGAACCAGTGGACTGAGAAGATTATTTCCCAAAAATGGTGAAAAAGGTTAAAGGGCAGAATCTCCCAAAACAGGATGGGAAAACAGTACTTAGTAAACACTGAGGGAGATAAAATGTGTTGTGAACAAGAAGTTTTATATGCATTATCGATTTGCACCCCATAATGAACAGAAGTCTCCTCAACATGTACACTGCGGATTGAGCCAGTCTTTTTATTAAGCTTTTTGCAGAGGATTTTTTTCATTCTTTTCATTGGGAAACAGGATGTATGTACAGTAATGTGCATATAACATACACTATACTCATATAAATGTATATAAATGTATACACACACATTTCAGTTTAATGAATAATAATTACAATATCCAGGCAAAAAGCAGAACATTAACAGTACCCCAGAAGCCCACAGTGCATCCCTTCCTGATCCTGACCCACACTCTCATCTCTACACCTAATTATCATTTTGACTTTTATTATAATAATGTCCTTGTTTCTCCTTACAGTTTGCCATGTATACATGCATCCTTCGACAACAGAGCCTAATTGTGTCTGTGGACTTGTAGGAATGGAATCACAGTGTTATGTATTCTATTGCTCAGCTTGTTTGTGGGATTCATTCCTGGTGTTGCATCTATCAGTAGTTCGTGCATTTATATTTTCCTATGGTCTGTGATTCAGCCATTGTATGGGTATACAACTTACCCATTCTACCACCGATGGGCATTCAGGGAATTCCTGGCTTGAGTCTCTTACAAACAATCTTGTTATATATCTTACACATCTACACTGCATACATGTGCATATGCTCCTTTAAGATACTCATCTAGAAGCAGAATTACAGACTTTCTGACTGTATATATACTATTCAACTTTATTAGATACTGTCAAACTGTTTTTCCCAAAAGATAAGCCAATCTGTACTCCTACCATGAGCATATGAAAATTTCTCCTTTCCTAAGAGCCTAAAGTCAAGTTAAAGTCTCCTAAAGTCAATTTTTAAATGTGAGATACAATGTTCTTTGGTATGTACCCAAAATGAAGGCAATGAAGGGGTTTTTCCCTGATCTGACTGACCTACATGCTCCCTAAATCCAGACACAAAAGCTGCACTGTCTGGACTCGGGGCTTCATAACATCAGTTATACTAAGCATTCTTCTGACCTTTGGTTTCCACCCTAAAGCTAAAGCAGATAAGACAGGAAGGCCAGACCCTGGCCAACACCAGAGGAACAGATGGCTCTGAAGAATCCCTCCTCTCTTGGGAAACTAAGCACCCAAAAAGACCAAATGCATGCAGTATTTTTATCATGTTTTCCATGAAAGACAAAATTCTTTTTAAAAAAATTTTTTAAACGTTTATTCATTTTTGAGCGACAGAGAGACAGAATGCAAACCAAGGAGGGGCAGAGAGAGAGACACACACACACAGAATTCAAAGCAGGCTCCAGGCTCTGAGCTGTCAGCACAGAGCCCGATGCGGAGCTCGAATCTATGAAAGGTAAGATCCTGACCTGAGCTGAAGTCGGACACTCAACTGATTGAGCCACCCAGGTGCTCCAATAAAATTCTTTACTAGAAACTACGTGATTAATTTTCACTATATTCCTGAATATAATTGTGAAACAAAGTATATTACATTTATCTTTTGCCTGGAATGATTCAAAGAGAAAAATCATCTATCTTTTGCCTTACATTGGTGTCATGGAGAAATGTATGCATTTGAATAAAAGGCCAAATATGCCTCCTTTACCATTTTAGCACCTAAGAGTTATATGTGTGTATGTGCGTGCGTATGTGTGTGTGTATATATAAATACATATATATATGATCAAAAAGAATATTAACAAATACAGAATAGTATTAGACGTATATTAACATATACACCCCTCTTTTCCAAAAAAAGGAAGGAAAGTCACTCCATTCATTAAGCATGTGCCTCTGAAGAGCATGGGATAGATGTCAATCTGCTGGTGTTCTTAGTTCAGCCTCATGAGAGCTCTATGGTGATTTAAAGGGTTTTCAAAAATAGTTCTGTCTAGTCAATTTTTACCTTTCTTATCCACTTAAGAACCCAACATGAGATGTGAGGTGCGTGAGAGTTAATTACTGAGTGCCTGCTATGTGTGTGTGTGTGTGTGTGTGTGTGTGTGTGTGTGAGAGAGAGAGAGAGAGAGAGAGAAAGAGAGAGCGCTCTCCTCAGAGCAACAATGCCTCGTGGCTGGAATGCCCCCCCATACATACCCTTGGACCCAAGATACGACACTCCTCAGAAAGGAAAGTACCTGAATCGAGACAACACTGAAGTGGTCGAACCAGTGTTTAACCAGTGGCTCATCCACCTAATTCCAAAATCTATACCCTGTTACCACCACCCTCCCCCCCATGCTACCTGGAAATCACTTCCACTGAGATTTCAAATAGGAGTATAAAGAAGCCAATTAAGATTTCAGTTGATACTTACCCTAAAATAAGTGATCCAGTAAACTTTATTATATTTCCTTCAAAAAGAAAGGAAAAAAAGTCAGTGTGACGAATTTCATTTTTAAAATGTGACAGGAAATATGCAAGTGTCTCTCCTTACATTATATAATTGGGTAAGAAGTCACTGATATTCTTCCATGCATCTGATCAGTTCCTACCAATACAAGGCTTCCTATCCCCAGATGCAAACGAACCAAAAAACGCTGGGTACAAACATATAATCTACATTTCATACTCCTTCTCATTTCATACAATTCTCCCCTTCTTGTACCTCTTATTCTGTCACTCCCAGCAAAGCAGACACCCCAGGCCTGCTGCACACTACTGGTCATGCCCTGTGCTTCCACCGAGTGCGACAGCCATGAAGCTAACCTGCCTTCTGACTCCTTTTCATTCACAACCAGTTAAATAAAGGGATGAGGAGAGTTCTATCACTGCGAGGGCTGGAGTGAAGGGATTACACTTGTGACCTAAGGACACAAAGTGACTTTTCCCAAAGTAATTATGTCATAATTGGTGGTTAAGTGCAAATGTACATAACCCAATTAAAAATAATGGTTACATTCTACAAGTTTACTTGTAATTTTTTTAATGTAAAAAAGAACTCCTAGTGGAAGACACAGCCAGTTGCCTATCTGACACACACAAGCCCCCTAATCCTCACTGCACAACCTGATTACTATCTAAAAATATTTGAATTCCTGACTCCGGCAGCTAGGGCAGGCTGTGCAACACGGCTGTAGCCAATCAAACAGAGACGCAGGTCCATAGGGAGAGACCCCTCTCCAAATAAAGACACAAAGCTTCATAAGATGGCTTTTGGCCTTTCTACCTTCTGGATGTCTAGAGATTCAACAACCATCTTGTGACCACAAGGACAATAAAGATAACGGAGCAGGAAGACAGGAGGTTTGCTAAACTGTGATTCTGGCTCTAAACGGTCTCTGTCTTGACTTCCTGTTATGTAAGAAAAATGATAACTTTACTGCTTTAAGCCACTGTAGTCAAGCTTCTATGATGCACTGAACACAACCTTAACTGACAATGCATTTAGGCTCTGCCGTCTGTCTGCAAAACCTACGTAACCTTTCATTTACTGGGTGTGTAGAGGTGGCCCTTGGTCAGACTTCCACTTAGGCTGCTTACAACATATTTCCTTCCTTACTGAGGGATAAGGAACTCTCCTCAACTGGCTTCTCTATGCATCAGGAAAGGAAGATGGACATCCCTCCCAAATTCTACGACCTTAGTAATGGTTCCAGAACCAAGTAGGGGGGACAGTTGCAGGAGGTCTGCAGGGATAAGATCCGAGCTGTGACAGAGCTTCCTGGCTGTGCAGCTCCTCTGGGATGTTTTTCTTTCCAAGATGGCTTCCCAGACTTCCTTCCCTCCACCCTCACCCTGGGGGCCCTGGGGGCCCTGGAAGTGGCTCGCTGCTTTTTCTACTTTTACCACGTGCTATGTTTCTTTCTCAATGGGCCCTGGGAACAGAATGCAGTCTCACAGCCTTTTCTCCTATCCTAAAGTCAATTCACTACTCTTGAGTTTGTCCTTTAGAAATGATGAGAGAAGAAAAGCTCCCCTCTCTGTCCCCACCCTTCTTTTTTTGTTTAAAATACACAATCACAGGGGGCCTGGGTGGCTCAGGCAGTTAGGTATCTGACTTTTGATGTTAGCCCATGTTATGATCTTAGGTTTCGTGAGTTTGAGTCCCATGTCAGGCTCAGCGCTGACAGTGTGGAGCCTGCTTGGGATTCTCTCCCTCCCTCTCTGCCCTTACCCCACTCACTCTCTCAAAACAAACAAACAAACTTAAAAAAAATACAGAATCACAGAACTTTTCTAGATGAAAAGGACCTATCCTTAAAAAAAAATAAAACAAAAAAAATCTATCTTACAGAGCAAGCAGAAGCTCCATGAAAACAGGGACTTTGTCCTAATCCATACCGAATCCTAAGGGCCTAGAATAGTACCTGGCATATAGTAGATGGTAAATAAATAATTTGTCAAATGAATGAAAGATGATCTAGGCCTATCTTCTCTTTTACAAATAAAGATTAGTAATAAATAGGTAAATAAAGACTTAAAAATAAAGATACCAAATCAGAACTAGATCCTAACCACCCATAGGGCAAGTACGGTATCTTCTTGGCTCACCGCTGAATTCCCGGAACCTAATACACGTGCCTGGCACTTGTTCTTGCAGAAACTTGCTGCTGAATGAGAATGTGGTGTTACTTGAGTTTGAAAAGATGAGCATGAATTTGACAGGAAACATAGGGGGGGATAAAAGGTTCTCAAAAACAGGAGTATGCACGGCTCTGGGCTCACAAATTTGGGGTGCACCGTTAGCTAAGAAAGTGCAGAAACAAAAGTGAGATTTATCATTGATTAATAAGTTTTTGTGGACCCCCTGGGGAACTCGGCCATAATTCTATCACTGTTTCCATAAGGAATATTGTTGTTGAAACTACTCACTGATGTCTCTCCAGTATGCGGTGCTTTGGGGAGGAGGAGCTGAGGTGCCTATTCTTCTGCAACAGATGATACAATAAGCAGCCAAGGACATTCTGTGTATTTAGAACAATTATAACAAATTTAACTTCACAGCTAATTTATAACATTTAACTATAAGAAAAATCCACAATCACAGTTGGGTTGCCTATAGAGTTTGATTTTTCAAGACCAGGAAAGAAACTTTTCCATTAACAAAGAAATTTCATCCTTAAAAAAGACATCCTAGAGTAATACTTTGGTGGCACTTTGTTCTTCAAACCGAGTCCAGCTGTGTACAATGATTAGTAGGAAGCAGGAAAACACAGATTATTAATCAGAATGTCAATGTGAATTAAAAATTTTTAAATATTTTTTAAAATATACATAAATACATATAAATAGATATTTATATTTACCTGCGATGACCAAAGGCCCTACAGAAATGAAAAATGCTCTGAATGGAAGACATACTTAGAACCCTGCAAGCATTCGGCTTCCCTCTAGCTCCTTCAGGATGGTACCCAACGTGGTTTAAAATCCTTTGTTAGCTGTTGGCATCATATCAGAGAAGAACTGTCACTCAACTACTTCATCAACTGACTAAAGGAGATCGAAATATGATGCAATGGTTTCTAGAACAACTCAGTATTCTAGAATCATTATCAAACTGTTTCTGGGTAAGACTGTTTTTCTTTTGTGTTTGTTATAAAGGGAAAGAAAAGAAAGCGCCTTTGGGGACTCATGTGAGAAAAGGTCCTTTGGTTCAACATATAAAAAGTTCTAGCATCTTTACAGCAACAAGAGGTAAATGACTTGGTATATATATGTGAGAAATATGTTAGAGATAACACAAAATAAAAAGCTTTTACATTTTTTCTTTTAATTCCAGTATATCAATTGATGACTAAACAAACTGATTTAGCCAAGAGGTCAACGTGTGAAGGTCACTGCTTTAAAAGTCATTGATTATTAGCTTCTCATGTTTTTAATGGGCTGTTACTACTTCTCCCTGAGACATAAGGATAATGGTAAAAATGATATAAAGGCTGCAATGAAGCAGACGCTCATGAAACCAGGGCAGAAGGCAATGTAAACTCCTTTGAGTTCGTGTATAGATTTGCATTTTAGTTACTCCAGGAGAACTTGAGTAATCTTGATACTAGAAAAGCGGTCAACTCTAAAACATGACACAAATACTCTTTGCTCTTACTTTCCTGGTCTAAAAAGCTTTATATTGTGAATTTACACGTACCTCCCCCCTTTCCTCGGCAGGCTTCCCTCCTACTAAATCCTGGGAATAAACTGGAGTCTACTGGAAATGTATGTCATCGTCTTATTTCCTTCTGGGTTTCCTTAGATGGCTTCACTGACCCTTGCAGCTCTCTCCAGTATAAACCGCTCCATTTAGAACTCTCTCAACTGTGTCAGAGTCTTGTGTGCTCACTTCGGCAGCACATATACTGTCTCAGAGCCTTGATTTCTCTGCTCTCCAGCCCCAGCTAACCTCCCATCCCTCGCTTGTCTGGGAGTGAGCAGCCTGTTCTGTGGCTATCCTCTCCTTACCCAGCCTTGACACTGTGGCACATCGCTCTCCGCCTCCTCCCTAACAGTACGAGACCCCTCCTCTTTCTAGTAGCCCGCAACCCTAATCTCTGAGAACATGTGCTTTCTTTCTTCCTACACATGGACAGCCAAAATGGGGCAGGGTGGGGGAGAGTGGTTTCGGGAGAATAAGACAAACTGGAAGTGGGCTCTCAGAATCATTTCTGCCATCCCTAATCCGTTCTCTCCTTGTCCCCATAATAACTGCTCTAAATGACCCACATTCCCTGCGAAGCCTCCTCCCTACCTTTGTGCCTCTCAAATGGTCTCTTACTTCACTGAAAAAGTTAAAACTATGAACTCCCTCAACTTCTGCCCCCTTACCTATAAGAAAAGATAGATCCAAGTAATGAAGGGCTTAACATTTATTCTCATTTGGGG
>NW_027528624.1:4041162-4105203 GCF_008692635.1 Crocuta crocuta
GGTTAAAATTTTTTTTGATTGGGGGGGGGGGGAGGAAGGGAGGCTCTTTAAAAAAAAAAAATGAACATGAAGTCACAAATGTCAAATTAGGTTCTAAAATAAAAGTTATTTAGAATGAGAAAAGATATCAAGATACCGTAATAAATGACTGAAGACTTGGAAATTTTGATACCTTTCTTCTGACATTTTGTTAGGCAATTTGTCAGAAACGCTTGTGGAGAAATGTTTCTGGACTGCAATCTGCAGTTGTGTCACCCCTCAGGACACAACTCCGGTAACGCTTAGCACTCGAAGGGACCCATGTCAGGAAGACGCCTCAAAGCACTGGGTTCGGGACCTCCCAGCCCCTCCACCTTGGCCTACAAATGATCTACATCTGCGCTACCTTTTCCAGATACCAAATGAATCTTCTTCTGCACTGTTCTTCCTAGTTTCTGAGGAAAAGATCCATCCCCTTTCCAAGGGGAAATCTTGTCCTGGGTCTCATCTCTTTCTCTTCCACAGGGACCTTTACTCCTTCATTAGAAATGCCTTTTTCGTCTTAATCCTCACTCCCTTTCTTTCAGCTCTTCCAACGCCTCCTCCCTTAAATACTGGATTTCCAATGTTCTCTCAACACACAAAATCCAATGACTGGGGGTGGGAGGAACCCTCTCTCCATCCAAGTGCCCCTCCTCTCACCTCCCTAAGGGTCTCTCTCCAGGGTCTTTTTCTAGCAGACAGCACTCCCTAAAGTCACCAGTGAGTGACGTCTTTGTTTCTAAATCCACTCTTCATTCCTCCTCTTGTTTATTCTGCAACATTTGACTTCTCTCCTTCTCTAACTACTATGACTCCCTGTCTTCTAGTTTTATTCTCACCTTTCTGGCTGCTCCATCCCCATTACTCATTCAACATTTACTAAGCACCTGTCAAATGTCAGGGATGGAAACTGAAGATATGAATAAGGACGTACAGCCCCTGCCATTACCGGGCTCACAAGTGGCTGGCTAGCTCCACCTGGTTCCAGCGACTTCCATTTATGGTCCTTTTTCTCATGCTACACTCTGGCTGAGAAATTTCAGTTTTTTCTGGTTAGACTTTTTCTCTGTTCTTTAAACTTCAACTTCTTCCATAATTTCTTCCTCTTTCTATCTCTCTGATATGCATTATGGATCAAGACAGAACTTCAAATCTATCTTCCAATTCGCCAATTCTTTTTCAAAATGTATTTAGCCTGACATTCAATCTCGCCACATTTCAGCAACTTTTTATTTCTAAAATTTCTAGCCAGCTCATCTTCACACTTGCCTGCTCTTTAGACACACTATTCTGTTTTTGTCTTAAAGTATGGTAGATATTTTTTTTAATGGTCACATGTTATTCCTTTTTATTTCCATGGTTTTTGGTAGTACCACCCCCATACTGGTTCTGGAGGTGGCTTTACACTTGACATTGCTCATATGACCAGAGAAAAATGATGCAGGCAGAGACCTAAGAAGCACTTGCACTGAGGCTTCTGTCTTTGCCGCTCTTGGGATCTGTGTGAAGACCATGTGAAGAAGTCCAGGTTAGTCTGCTGGATGACAGGAGAAATGTTGCCCAGGACCCCCACTAGGCCAGCTACCAGCGCCAGCTACCAGGCGTGTGAGTCCATCCCAGACTAATTCACTCCCAGCTGACCCTACAAACCCCCTATCTAACCTTTAGATTTGTAAGCAATAATAAAATGGTTGTTTTAGCTATTAGGCTTTGGGGGAATTTAAACTGCAGCCAATAGCTGATACATGTGGTTTCTAAACCTTCCTTTACACTTGAAACACATTTTAAAGTTTCTTAGAACCACTATTTCTAATAATTAGGGCTGGATCTCCTTGGTGGCTTGTTTGCTTAAATTCTGTGTAATCTTTGACTGCGAGCTCATCTTCAGTGGGAGTATTTCCTGTGGGAGTCCTATATGCTCTGAGCTATAGCAGTTTCAAATTTTCTCAGCCCAAATATGACGGATACTACTAATTTATAGATTTCTCAAATTGGGTTCCCAGCATTTTAAGGACAATGTTAATACAAACCCCACAGACACAGACATACGTGGTATAGAATTATAGAGTTCTAATTTCCACTCTTTCATGTTCCTAGTGAAAATAGTGTTTCTGAGGCACCTGGGTGGCTCAGTCAGTTAAGTGTCCAACTCATGATTTTGGCTCAGGTCATGNCCCAGAGCCAAATGAGGGGCTTGACAAGGGCTTGATCCCATGACCCTGGGATCATAACCTGAGCTGAAATCAAGAGTTGGACACTCAACTGACTGAACCATCCAGGTGCCCCAAAGTGTATGCCTTTAGACATAATCTTTAACTCTACACACACATTAGGTCCAAGTAACTAAGTCTTCCATTAGTTTGTAATAATCCTGTAAATGCTTCAACCTTCCTTCAGTGCTATTACTTTCTTCTGAGTTTCCTCTTCTCTTTCTTCTCACAATTCCAAGTTCTTTCATTACATTTTAACTAAAGTTTTCATGTGTATGAAACAGAGGGTGCTTCCTGGAAGTAGCTGNTTAAGTGTCCAACTCATGATTTTGGCTCAGGTCATGATCTCACAGCTGTGAAATCCAGCCCAGCAATAGGCCCTGCATTGGGCATGGAGCCTGCTTAAGATTCTCTTTCTCCCTCTCCCTCTGCCCTCCCCTGAGAGTTCTCTCTCTCTCTTTCTCTGGGGGGGGGGGGGNATTACTTTCTTCTGAGTTTCCTCTTCTCTTTCTTCTCACAATTCCAAGTTCTTTCATTACATTTTAACTAAGTTTTCATGTGTATGAAACAGAGGGTGCTTCCTGGAAGTAGCTGATTTTTTTTTTTAAGTTTATTTATTGAGAGAGAGAACATGCATGTACAGAATGGGCAGAGACAGAGAGAGAGAGAGAGAGAGAGAATCTCAAGTAGGTTTCACACCATCAGCCCAGAGCCCAATGCAAGTCTTGAACTCAAGAACCGTAAGATCATGACCTGAGTGGAAATCAAGAGTTGGACACTTAACCAACTGAGTCATCCAGGCATCCCTAAAAGTAACTTTTTAAATCTAAACATATTATTCCCTTGCTTTAAATCTTTCAGCAATTCCCCACTATCTCAATCTGTATTTCTTAAAAATTTGGTCTCTAGGAAATTAGCAGTACTAAGTTCTCTATCTAGAGTACTGCAGGTTACCTCAGTTTCGGAGGAAGAGTGATAAAATTTTGTTTATTCACCTTTTTTTAATGATAATTTAGATACAGGAGTATTCACCCTTAAAATTTTTTTGATCTTTAAATTTGAGAGACAGAGTAAGTGAGCAGGGGAGGAACAGAGTGAGAGGGAGACACAGAATCTGAAGCAGGCTCCAGGCTCTGAGCTGTCAGCACAGAGCCTGATGCAGAGCCCAAACCCATGAACCACAAGTTTATGACCTGAGCTGAAGTTGGACACTCAACCAAGCCACCCAGGCACCCCTCGCCTTTTAAATGTACAGTTCCAAAGTTTTGACAAATGCAATCAAATAAAATATAAAACATTCTTATCAACTCAAACAATTTTGTACCCTTTTTTAGCCAAACCTCTTTCATACACAGTTCTGGAAACCACTGATTTGTTTTCCTGACTCTTTGTTAAAAACGTCATAAAAACGGAATCACATAACATGTAGCGTTAAGAGTCTGGTTTCCTTCACTTAGCAAAAGGCAATTGAGAATCATCTTGTGTTATTATATCAGTAATTCATTCTTTTTATTGGCTAGTTATTCCATTATATGGATATTACTTGTTTGTTTATATATTCCCCAGGTGAGAGAGATCTGGTTTCCAATTTTTGGCAATTATGAATAAAGCAGCTATAAACATTTGCATACACGTTTTTTGGTGTGAACATAAGCTTTCATTATATTAACCCAAGATGTGAGTCAAAAGGTAAATATATTCTAACTTTATAAGAAAGTGCCAAACTTTTCCAAACAGGCTGTACTGTTTTATATTCTCACCAGTAAACTAGAGTTCCATTTGTTCTGCAACTTTATTTACACTTGATAAGGTCAGTTGCGTTTAGTTTACCCATTCTAACAGGTGTGTAGTAATAGCTCATCATTGATTTAACTTGTATCTCCTCAGTAACTAATGATATTAAGCATGTTTTCATGTGTTTATCTGCCATGTCTATGTACTCTTTGGTGAAAAGTCTGTTAAAATCTTTTGCCCATTTTTAAAATTTTTTTTCCATGTTTTTATTATTTTTATTGTTGAGAGAGAGTGTGAGCAGAGTGGGGGCAGAGAGAGGGAGACACAGAATCCAAAGCAGGCTCCAGGCTCTGAGCTGTCAGCATGGAGCCTGATGAGGGGCTTGAACTCATGAACCGCAAGATCACAACCTGAGCTGAAGTGAGATACTTCACCAACTGAGCCACTCATGTGCCCCTCTTTTGCCCATTTTTAATAAGGTTGTTTATTTCTTATTATTGAGTTTTGGGAATACTTTACATATTCTGGATAAAAGACCTTTGTTACATGATTTGCACATATTTTCTTCTAGTCTACAGCTTGTCTTCATTCTCTTGTTTTTGGAAGAGCAGAAGCTCTCAATTCTGGTAAGTCAAATTAATCAGTCCTTACTTTATGGACCATGCTTTTGGTATTGCATAAAAGAAATCTTTGCCTAACCCCAGGTCACCAAGATATTCTATATCTCTCTACAAGGTTTACAGTTTTAGGTTTTTACATTTAGATTCATGATACATTCGAAGTGAATTTTTGTATAGGGTGAAATGCACGAATCAGGGTTCCTTTTTTGCATATGAATGTGCAATTGTTTCAGAATCATTTGTTGAAAAGATTTAATTGCCTTTGCATCTTTGCCAAAAAATAATTGACCGTGTGTATACGTGTCTAGGGCTACATAATATTTCACTAATCTATATGTTGACCCGGTCTTTTTCCCAATGCCACACAGTGCTGATTATTGTAGATTTACAGTAATCTTAAAATATCTGAATTTGTTCTTTTTGAAAATTGTTTTTGATACTCTAAGTTGTTTGCCTTTCTATATAAATTTTAGAATCAGCTTATTTCTACAAAAAATTCTTCTGAGACTCTGGTTAACACCGAGTCTTCCAATCCATGATCATAAATGATCTCTTCATTTGTTGTGTCATCTTTTATTTTTTCACCTATGTTTGGTCATTTCCAGCATACAAACATTACCATGTATTTTTAAAAACTTAGACCTAACTATTTCCTGGGTGTTGGTACAAAGGTAAGTATCACTTCCAGAGTTTTTTCTTTTTTAATTTCAATTTCCAATTGCTCATCGCTCGCATATGAAAATGACTGATTCTGTGTATTTTGTTATATTCAGTGACTTTGCTAAACTAAACTCATTAGTTCTGGGACTTCTCTGGCGGGGGCAGGAGACTGTTGAGGATTTCTGCCATACACAATTATGTTGCCGGTGAAGAGAAACAGTTCCATTTCTTTCTTTCCAATCTGTATACCTTCTGTTTCTTAATCTTGCTTTACTTCACACGGTAGGACCTCCAGTTCAATACTGAACAGAAGTAGTGAGGCAGATATCCTTCCACTGTTCCTGATCTTCAGAGGAAAGCACTCAGTCTGTCATCATTAAGCACGATGTTAGCTGTAGACTTTTTCGGTAGATGTCCTTTATTGGTTTGAGGACAGTCCCTTCTATTCCCAAATTACTAAATTTTGACAAAAACATCTTGTTCATCTATTAAGGTGAACATGTGATTTTTCGGTAGTCTGTTGACATATTACTTGATTAATATTCCCAGGATAAATTGAAGTCATGATACATCATTATCCTTTTCATATATTATTGGATTTGATTTGCTAGCACTTTGTTAAGGATTTTTATGTCTATGTTCATGACATTTATCTCTAGTTTTCTTGAGAGGTCTTTAATTTTCACATCAAGGTAATGCTGGTCTTATAAAATAAGCTGGTAAATGTTCCATGTTCTTCTATATTCCGGAAGAATTTACAGAGAACTGATATTCTTTTTGTTTTAAGTAGTATTCCTGTACTATCTTTTTAAGGTCTTAGGGTCTAAAGCAGGGTCTTCTCTTTCATTCCTGATTTTGGCAATTTGCATCTTCTCTCTTTTTTCTTAGCCTTTCTGGCTAGAGGTTTATAAATTTTATTTACATTTTCAAAGAAGCAGCGTTTAGTTTCACTGAATTACTTTCTTGTTTTTCTGTTATCAATCTCATTGATTTGCGCTCTTTGTTAGTCTTTGCCTTCTGCTTGCTTTGATTTCAAATAGCTCTTCCTTCTCAAACTTCTCAAAATTGAAGCTTAAAGCACTGATCTACAGTTTCTTCTCTGTTAGTTTTTAACACTAAGAATTTCCCTCTAAATACTGCTTTGCCTGCATCCTTCAAATTTTGATATACTACTGTTCTTTTGATTAAAAATATTTTAATTTTTTAAAACTTTTAAAATTTATTTTGAGGGCACCTGGGTGGCTCAGTCAGTTAAGCATCCGACTTCAGCTCAGGTCAGCTCAGGTCACAGTTTGTGGGTTCAAGCCCTGCATCGGGCTCTGTGCGGACAGCTCAGAGCCTGGAGCCTGCTTCGGATTCTGCCCCTCCCCCTCTCATGCTCTGTCTCTGTCTCTCGAAAAAATAAACATTAAAAAAATAAATAAAATAAAATTTCTTTTGAGAGAGTCAGAGAGAGCACAAGCAAGGGGGAGGGGCGGAGAGAGACCAAATCCCACAAAGGCTCCTCATGGTCAGTACAGACCCTGACACGGGGCTCAAACTCACAAAACTGTGAGATCATGACTTGAGCCTAAATCAAGAGTTAGATGGGGCGCCTGGGTGGCTTAGTCGGTTGAGCGTCCGACTTTCGCTTAGGTCATGATCTCGCGGTTCGTGGGTTCGAGCCCCGCGTCGGGCTCTGTGCTGACTGCCAGCTCAGAGCCTGGAGCCTGTTTCTGAGTCTGTGTCTCCCTCTCTCTCTGACCCTCCCCTGCTCACGCTGTCTCTCTCTCTCTCTCCTAGAAATAAATAAAAATATTTAAAAAAAAGAAAAAAAGAGTTAGACGCTTAACCGACTGAGCCAGGCAGGTGGCCCTAAAAATATTTTCTAATTATAGTGTGACTTCTTCTTTGACCCATGGGATATTTAGAAGTGTGTTATTTAATTTCCAAATATTTGGTAATTTCCAGATATCCCTGCTTTTAGCTTAATTCCATTATGGTTGGAGAACAGGCTTTGTATATTTTTAATTCTTTTAAAACTTGATTTGTTTTATGGCACAAAATACAGTCTATCTTAGTGAATTTTCTACACGGACTTGAAAAGAATGTATATTGTGTAGCAGTTGAGAAGAGGGTCCTACACATGTGTATTCGGGAAAAATGGTTGATAGTGTTTTTTAGGTCTTCTCTTACTGATTTTACATCAACTCATTCTGTTGATTCCTAACATAAAAGTATTGAAGACAGGGGCTAGTCAGATCATGAAAGTCCTTTTCAGCTAAGTTAAGGAGTCTGAAGTTTACCCTGAGCTTTGGGAAGCTATTGGGAGATTAACCTTAAGAAAACAGAGTAACAATGATAAAAAAAATTTTTTTTAACTTGACAAGATTGGAAATGAGTTGGAGAAAAGCCAAAGCAGCAATGGAGAAAACCATTAATTGATGATAATTCAAGGAGAAACATGTACCTGAATTAAAGCAATGGCTCTGAGAATGAGGAGGAAACAGATTTAGAAACTAGTAAGATAATTGGAAAACCACCTGAATAAGAGATGGAGTCATGGATAACAAGGAGGAGACGGTTATGGTTCTGTTTCTGGTTTGGAATACCAAGTTTGTAGGGAAAACATTTACCAAAATAGGGAAATACAGAAGAGTAATTAATTTGAGAAGAAGGATGAATTCCCAATTTCAATATGCAGAGATTAAGGTTCTTATAAAATATTCATGTAAAAGGTCCATTAAATTCTATGGGGTCAACAAAAAGATCTAAGCTATACAAACTAATGAGTCATTAGTAAATACTATGAATTGAAACCATATGTTGGGGTGAATTTGAAGAACAGTGTATAAAAAGTACCTCTCAAAATGTCCTTTAGAATTATCAGCAGATTATTAAGCACTATTTTAGACTAACTTTCTGTCTTCAGTCTCACAACGTCGAAACCAAGGTGTTAGCAGGGCTGCATTCCTTATTGAAAGCTCTGGGGGAGAATCCACTTCCAGGCTCACTCAGGTTGCTGGGGGAATTCAGTTCCATGCAGCTGTCAGACTGAGGTCCTTGTTTCCTTGCTATTTGTTGTCGAGGTGCCAACCTTAGCCCTCGGGGACCACCCTCTGGTCCTGGCAGGTAGCCTTCTACATCTCAGAAACAGCAACAGCTTATCCTTTCCACATCGCCTCTTCTCTGAATCTTCTGCTTTCCTATTCCACTTTTAAAGATCTACGTGATTATATTAGGCTTTCCCAGATAATCTAAAATAATCTTCCTACCTTAAGTCCTATAACTTGAATTCCATCTGCTAAGTCTTTCTGCCATATAACACAACACATTCACAAGTTCCAGAGATTTGCGCATGGACACCTTTGAGGGGCAAGTATCCTGCCTACCATAAGCTACTCTGAGCATTCTGATACAAGACTTTCTCTGGACATACATTTTCATTTTCCATTTCTCTTGGGTGAATACCTAGGACCGGCATTGCTGGGTCATCGGGCAGATATATGTTTAGCTTTCTAAGACCCTGCCAGGTGTTTTCTCAACACGATTGTACCATTTTATGCTGTAACCAATAATGGAGTATGAGAGCTCCAGTTTTTCCACGTCCTCACCACTATCTGACGCTGTCACTCTTTCTGTTTTTAGCAATTTTAATGGGCACGTGGTAGTAGCTCCTTGTGTTTTTAATTTGCAATTTCCCTGAAAACTAACACTGTCAAGCACTTTTTCATATTTGTGTTAGCCATTTACATTTATTTTTGTGTGAAGTGTCTGTTCAAGGCTTTTGCTTATTTTTAATGTGGACTGTTCGGTGCTTTTTAAATGAATTATTGGCTCTCTATTCTGGAAACAAATCCTTTATCAGACATATGTGTGTGTCTGTGTGTGTATATTGCAAACACCTTCTAGTCTGTGACTTATCTATTCATTTTCTTAAAGATACCTTTGGATGAACAAAAGTTTTAATTTTCAAGTCCTTTTATCAAAAAAATTTTACTGCATTGTGTCCTATCTTAGATATTGCCGCCTACCTCAAAGTCACAGAAAGTCTCCTGAGTTTGTTTTACTTTTTACTTATAGATTTTTGATCCATCTCAAATTAGTTCTTGTGTATTGGATGAAATAGGTTTGCTTCCGACACCCCACACATACCCCATATGGATATCCAACAGTTCCAGCATTATTTGTTGAAAACATTTTACTTTCCTCACTATATTGACTTGTGCTTTGGTTGAAAATCAACTGACTATTTAACTGTGGGGATATCTCTGGACTCTACTCCATTTCATTGATCTATTTGTCCATCTTTATAAATACCATACTATGTCAATTATTAGAGTTCTATTATAAATCTTAAAGCTAGGTAGCACAAGTTCTCTGCTTCTGTTCTTTTTCAAGACTGACTATTCTAGGTCTTTGGCACTTTTACAGTTTCAAAGTCAGCTTGTCAATTTTCAATTTTTAAAAAAACCGTTGGGATTATGATTGCATTTAAATATGAAATGCTAATTTTAAGTAAAGAACAGAGGAGAAATTCTGGAAAAGACACAGAAAGTAAAACGGGAGGGATTATGATTACCAAATGAAACAAATATTCAAAAGCTCCATTAAATTTAACAACAGGGCAGTCACCAGGGCTTTCACCATATTCACTGCCCTGGTTGGAGAAGAAACCAAACTGAAACTAAACATCCAATTTCCTCTTCGTTCTTATTAATAAGACACCTAAACTGTAGCTGGGCATACAGATAACTGAATAAAGACTACTTATCTTTCCCTCTAGTTAAGTGTGACCACTGATTAAAAACAGGCTAATGGGCTATCAGTGGATATGTCAGGTGCAACCTCTGAGAAGTGTCCTTCAAAGGGCACGTGCTTTGGGGCACACAGGTGGCTCCGTTGGTTGAGCATCTGACTCTTGATTTCAGCTCAGGTCATGATCTCAGGGTCATGGGATGGAGCCCCGTGGCAATCAGGCTCAGTATGAAGCCTGCTTGGGATTCTCTCTCTCCCTCGACCCCTCTCCCTAAGTCATCCCAAAGTTGTACCTTCAGCCACAGTCTTTCCAGACTCATCTATCCAACCGCTACTGGAACATTTCCACTTGGATGTCAAACGGGTCTTTCAAACTTAACTATCCAAAACAGAATTCTCTATTTTTTCTTCCTGTAGTCTTCCCCCACTCATCCTCTTCATTGTCACCAAACAGCAAATGGTTTTTGGTGATAAATGATAAATGATCTACACTGTAGTTCAAGCAAAATACCTAGATGTTGCCCCTGATTCCTTGTTTTCCCCTCACCCCCTGTCCAAACCATGCACAATTCCTGCTCCCTGCCATCAAAACATATCCCAAATCCATCCTCCTTTCTTCATCTTCACTCTTACTCTAGTTCAAACCACCATTCTCTCTCATTTGGAATAATGCATTAGCATCCTCCATGGTGCTTTTTGTAACTTAAGAAATCCTTCCCAGTGAGATGAAAAAGTTCTGGAGATAGACAGTGATAGCTACACAATAACATGAATGCCACCAAATTATACACCTAAAAAGGGGCTAAAATGGTAAATTTCCTTTCCTGGAAATTATAATATAGACTCCTATATTTTTTCTAAATATTATATAGATGCTATTTCATACTGCAGTCTTTAATCCATTTGGAAATAATTGTTGTGAATGGACAGTAGCTTTATTCTATATGGATATCATGTATTTTAGCATCATTTAGTGAAGAGTGTATGCTTTACCTGGTTTTTAAAGACCATTTAGGGGCGCCTGGGTGGCTTAGTCGGTTAAGCGTCCGACTTTTGCTTAGGTCATGATCTCGCGGTTCGTGGGTTCGAGCCCCGCGTCGGGCTCTGTGCTGACTGCCAGCTCAGAGCCTGGAGCCTGTTTCAGTCTGTGACTCCCTCTCTCTCTGACCCTCCCCTGCTCCCACTGTCTCTCTCTCTCTCTCCTAGAAATAAATAGAACATTTAAAAAAAAAATAATAAAGACCATTTAGTAGTACACTAAGTTCCCATATAATGTGGGTGCATTTCTAGGAGTTCTATTCCATTCCATCAGACTTTTCTATCCCTGAATCAATACTAGTAATTAAGAATAATTAAGTAGCCTTAATTATTATAGCTTCATATTAAGTTTTAATATCTGAGAGGAAGGGACTTCATTTAATTTTTTTCAAAATTGACTTAGCTTTTCTTAGTCCATTGGCTTTCCATATATATATTTTAGGTTTAGCATGTCAAGTTCTGTAAAAAAAAAAACACATACAATTTTCATCGTAATTGCACTGAATCTGTAGAATTGGGGGAAACTGATACCTTTATGATACTGAGTCTTCCCACCCATGAATATGGCATATCTCTTCATTTACTTGGGTCTTCTGTGTTTCAACAGAGCGTTGTAATTTTCTCCCTAGAGGACTATATAGCTCTATACAGATCTATTTCTAAATACTTTCAGTTTTTTTTTTTTAATTTTTTTAATGTTTTATTTATTTCTAGGAGAGAGAGAGAGAGAGAGACAGCGTGAGCAGGGGAGGGTCAGAGAGAGAGGGAATCACAGACTCTGAAACAGGCTCCAGGCTCTGAGCTGGCAGTCAGCACAGAGCCCGATGCGGGGCTCAAACCCATGAACCACGAGATCATGACCTAAGCGAAAGTCAGACGCTCAACCGACTAAGCCACCCAGGCCCCCCTAAATACTTTCAGTTTTGAATAATGTTATGAATAGTATCTTTTCTTATTAAAACTCCTAGTTAGTTATTGCTGGTACACAAAAGTCATTTTTTAATTCAGAAATCTTCCTGAAGGCCATTTTGTTCACCATGTATTGAACACTTCCCTTTTCCATTTACCTGTGACCTTTTCCCTTACCTCACAAATTCACGTATATGTATGTCTACATACGTACATACACACACACATATTTTTCTTTTGTTTCTGGGATGTTTATTCAGTTCCACTGCTTTGTCTCATACTACTGTCACAATTTTTTTAATTTTATTTCTAGGAGAGAGAGAGAGACAGCGTGAGCAGGGGAGGGTCAGAGAGAGAGGGAGTCACGGACTCTGAAACAGGCTCCAGGCTCTGAGCTGGCAGTCAGCACAGAGCCCGATGCGGGGCCTGAACCCACAAACCGCGAGATCATGACCTAAGCGAAAGTCGGACGCTTAACCGACTAAGCCACCCAGGCGCCCCACTGTCACAATGTTTTAAATGCTATAGTTTTATATTTTGATAGCATTACTCCTCTGTCTCAAACTTTTCTTAGCCCTTTGTTAGTTTACTTTTCCAGATAAGTATTACAATCATTTTGCAGATTCCTCCCTAGAACCTCCCAGAGTTATATGATTTGGGGGCTCTGCAGGCCATTGTAACGCCCGCTAACCAAAGCAGCCTTTCCAGTCACTATTATATCACCACCTACCTTCTTGTTAAAGGATTTTAGTCTTTCTCCCCCACTGTGATTAGTTGCTTGTTCCTCATTGTACTGCTAGCATCTAGAACAGTGTCTGGCACATATCAAATGCACAAAAAATGTGTGCTGACTAAATGGATGGAGATTTTACAATCCGGACGATTCGGGACAACACCCAAAGAAAAGCAGGTTTTGAAGTGGCAAAAGATGAGAACTAGTTTACTTTGAGAGGAGGGGCTTAGAATTATACAGGTGTGTGTAGGCCTCAGGCCAGATGGTCAAGAAGTAGAATGCATGCAAGGAAAAAAAAAAAAGTAAAGAAAAGATACTTGCAAATAACAAGTGTTGACAAGGAAGTGGAATAAAAGGAACACTCAGGACCACTGGGTGGTTCAGTTAGTTAAGCATTTAACTCTTGGTTTCCACACAAATCAAGCTCTCACAGTTTGTGAATTCAAACCCCATGTGGAACCCCACATTGGGCTCTCCACTGACAGTGCAGAACATGCTTAGGATTATGTCTCTGACCCTCCCCCTGCTCGTGCACTCGTGGGCTCTCCCTCTAAATAAATAAATAAGCTTTAAGAAAAAAAAAAAAGGCAAGGAACCCTCATGCAGTATTGGTGGGAAGGCAAGCTAGTGCAGTCACCGTGGAAAACAGTATAGAAGTTCCTCAGAAAAATATAGGATTACTATGTGATCTAGTAATTCCACTACTGGGTATTCACCCAAAGCAAATAAAAACATTAATGCATAAAGATATAGGCACTCCTATGTTTACTGCAGTCTTATTTACGATAGCCAAGACACAGAAGCAGCCCAGGTGTCCATCCATAGGTGAATGGATAAAGCAAATGAGATCTATTCATACAGTGGCCTATGAGGCATAATAAAGAATGTCATCCTGCCATTTGCAACAAGAGACAATCTAGAGAATATAACGTTAAGTGAAATAAGTCAAAGACAAATACTGTAAGATTTCATTCATACGTGGAATTTAAGAAACAAAACAAAGAAAACAAACAGACTTTTACACGTAGAGAACTGTTGGTGGCCAGAGGGGAGGTGGAGAGGGGGATGGGTGAAATAGGTGAAGGTCTTTAAGAGTGCTTATAGTGATGGGCCAAGTGTTGAATCTTTATATTGTTCACACCTGAAACTACAATGGCATTGTATGTTAATTATAGTTGGCTTAAAAAAAGTCTTTAAAATTAAAAAAAATTGGGGAGGCGGGCACTAGGGTGGCTCAGTCAGTTGAGCATTCGACTTAGGCTCAGGTCATGATCTCAGGGTTTGTGGGTTCCAGCCCAGCATTGGGCTCTGTGCTGTCAGTGCAAGGCCCACTTCGGATCCTCTGTCCCTCTCTCACTTGTGTTCGTTCTCTCTCTCTCAAAATCAAACATTAAAATTTTTTTAAATTTTAATAAAATAAGACACTTTGGAAGAACCATACCTAGAGAGCGTGCAGAAGCAGCAATATGGAAACCAAAAAAGGGGAAAATTTGAGTGCTAAAAAGAGGAAATTGGACTATAAGAGTTGGGTTCATAAATCACGCAGCATTAAATGGGGTAAGTACAAGTTAACCTAAGGAACCTAAGAACTTCATCCCTCCACTGGTAAAAATAATTAAAGTGAGAGCTCTATTAGACCACATTTCCCCAAAATTTGGGGAAAGGATGAATTTTAGAACCCTCTGGGGTCTTCCACTTTAAAATGACGGTTACCAGGCCTAAAAACCTAAGAGCATTCCATCTATTCGGCCTCTCGGGTCACAGCTAGAAGCTGTGGTTTGGCAGGTTCCGATTTGAATGAGAAAACTGTTTCCTACTCCTTCCCATCTTTCCGCGACTACCGAGGCGGGGCTGATGGTACCGGCAGGTGCTTTTTGGGCCTCAGGGAGGTGCCAGAGCTGGGCAGCGACCGGGAAAGAAGGGTCGGGCGGCCCAGGCTCGGAGAGAGGCCCTCAGGCCCCGCGGCGGGGCGGCGGGTNGCGCCCCGCCTCCCTCCGGGACGCCCCACCCACAAGAGCGTCGCTGACAGATGACGTAGCCGGCGTCGGCACCGTGCAAGGCGGAGTTACTGCTGGAGCTTCCGGTAGAGGTTCGTGGTGTCAGTTCTTCCAGCCAGAGGGGAAAGTGGGGTGCGTAGAAAATCGAGGGGTCCCCGAGGAAGAAGGGAGGGGGGAGAAAAGACCCAGAAGCCGGTCCAGCAAGTACTGGGATACAGGGCGGTGTCCTGCACCCTCTCGGGACCCTTCCTGAAGAGGCCTGGAGGCTGTCCCGCCGTAATTGAACCGTGGGTTTCACTAGGGGAGGTAATGGTTCGCGCCCCGTGTAGAAGTTTAAGGATTAAGTTGGCATATGCCAGGTGGGATTTCTTTTTCTCCTAGGGCAGGTCCTTGGGAAACTGATTTAGTTAAAACACACACACACACGTAATCTGGTGACCTGGCTTCTCTGTCTGTCTCTCTTTTTTTAATCCAGGAGCTATAGCTTAGTCCCTTCGCTCTATCTCATCTGTGAAACGAGACGGTCGGCCTCACCATCTCTTTTAGAGCTACCATTCCGTGATTCCTGCTTCCCAGGATCTTATCTTTTATCATTAGCCTAGGTGGGAATAGAAATCTTGTGACTCATGTTCTAAACCTGCTTTGGGCACGGGGGCGTATAGTTAGGTGGTTTGCTTTCTGTAGGACTGACTCGGGTAGCATTTGCAAGATTTCTGCATTAATATTCCAATAGACTCGTTTTAATTTTGTTAAAAATCGGAATAGCCGTATGTCTTGTTAATGTTAGCCCTATGTTTTTCATAGACTTAACTCTTTAATCTGACATTTAACATTTTGCCTCATTTCAGAGGCAAATCTGCAAAGTATACTGAAGTTGGTGCTTTTTGAATTTATTGTCACCTTATCTTTTATTAGCATTTTAAAAGTCATCTGTATCTTCTGACCAGGAGAAGATGGTCAACGTCTTGAAAGGAGTGCTGATAGAATGGTTAGTATTTTGATACTTAAGAAATTTAAATCTCCGTGTTGAATCTTGATGTATGTATACGTCCTCTAAAATCCATGTTTTTGTTTTAAGATCTAAATGAATCAACTCTTTCAGCTTTCTTAACTTCATTTTTCTTATATAACAAGTGGAGTATCTTTTTTTCTTGTGCCAGATTTCAGTGTCTCTGTCCAGTGGTGTATTGACATTATTTCCAACACGTTTTGGTCAAGGGAAGTGTATTTTTTTTTTTAAGTATTTATTTTTGAGAGAGTGCAGGTGGGGAAGGGGCAGAGAGAGGGAGACACATAATCCAAAGCAGGCTCCAGGCTCTGAGCTGTCAGCACAGAGCCCTATGCGGGGCTCAAATCCATGAACTGTGAGATCATGACCCAAGCCAAAGTCAGCTGCTTAACTGAGCCACCAAGGCACCTCCAGGGAAAGTGTATTTTTTAGATCAACAATCTTTAGAGGAACAGTGCTTGTATTATCTGACCTTCAGGGATTGACTGGAATTTAGGGTCTGCCTATGTCTTCACCATCACAAACTGTGGTCTTGAAAATGAGTAAGAAAATGAAGAATCAGTTGAAGGTTTCTTAAACTAGGCACGCCTTCCAAAGGAGAAACTAAAAAACCTTAATGAGCAGTATTGAATTTCAAAGCAAGCTATACAGGGCTTGTTATTCACAGTCTGAAAACCTCAACCAGTCCTTGCTCAATCTCCGCTCATTTGCGATGTTAAGGCTGGAAGAGGAACAAAGCCAAACCCTAGGATTCTTCTGGCATTAAAGCAGCCTTGTCCTTTATGAGCCACATAGGTCATCTTAAATTATCCATGAGCCACATTGAGTAAATTGAAACAGGTGAAATTAATACATTTTATTTAACCAGTGTATCCAAATTATTTCAACGTATTGTAAATCTTTAAACTTCGGACTAAGATTTCAAAATTGTGCTGGTCTTTTTTCATATCGCAGCCTCAAAATCCAGCCTGCAGGTTACTTTCCACAGCCCATCTCACAGGCTGGTCACATTTCAAGAACTCAGTAGGGAACAGCGCCGATTTAATGTTTGGATGGAGGAGACACAACAAAGGCCAGAAGAAAAGAGCCAGTGACTTAGGAGGGAAGCTAAGAGGGCATGTTTCCTGAAGTTGAGCGGGCCTGAGTCCGCTGGTCCTCATAAATGGAATAAGGTGAAGACTCTGGAAGTCAGTGATTTTTCTCTCATCTTTTCTTAATCTATTATTTATTTGAGAGCACGCACACACGAGTGGGGGGGAGGCTGAGGGAGAAAGAGTGATAAAGACATTTAAGCAGGCTCCATGCTCAGTGTGGAGCCCTACTTGGGGTTCTGTCTCAGGACTGAGATCATAACATGAGCCTAAATCAAGAGCCAGAAACTTAACTGACTGAACCACCTAGGCAACCTTTTTTTTTTTTTTTTAAATGAGAGCTGTTTTAGTGGAAATGTGAGATAGATACACCATATTGGAGTACCTTGAAAAGGGAAGGAAACATGAGGAAGTAGAGACTCTTCGGAGGAGATTTGCTGTAATAATGAGCAAAGGAATGGAGAACTGGATGGGAAGCTGAAGAGGGATATGGGAAGGGACTCTGTTTCTTGTTATTTTGGTTTTAATGTGAGAGTAGAATTTATGTTGATGAGAATAAACTACTCAGAGATAAGAGAGATGTTCACTGGGGAAAGGAAGGGGACGGGATCAGGTCCCATAAGTTCTAACCACAATGTGCTGTTTTCTTTTGGAAAATACTTTTAAGCTAGTTTTTTGTATTGTATTTTTGTTAAAACTTTCTCATTATTGGGGCACCTGGGTGGCTCAGTTGGTTAGGCGTCCGACTTTGGCTCACCACACTTGGTGTGGCAAGTGCCTCAGCAAGGTGCAAATGCTAACCAGTTTACAGCATAATAAGCAGAGAATCTGAAGATATAGGTTTTGTTAGACCAGGCTTATCTTTACAGGTTTGGCTTCTAAACCTGTACTGTTTTTGAGAAGCAATTAAGAACTAAAGCAAGACCTGGCCTGGGTGGCTCAGTCAGTTAAGCATCCAATTCATGATTTTGGCTCAGGTCATGATGTCACGGTTTTGTGACTTTGAGTCCCGCTCCAAAGTGCAGAGTCCGCTTGGGATTCTCTCTCACTCTGCCCCTCCCCGATCACACTGTCTCTCTCAAATAAATAAACTTTAAAAAAAAAAAAAGACAAAACCAGTCTTACCATAGTTCTGTTCTTTCGCAGCATTTGTATATCTTGTGAGCCTTTGCTCCTCAGAAGGGGCCGTATTCACAGAAGTTTCCTGGCTACCCACAAGAGTGCCTAAACTACACCTGAGTGATGCTTAGTAAATATTTGTTTACTGAATGAATTTTGTTAACATAACTGAGTCAAGGAATGTAATCTCAGCCTAAATCCCAGATTATTAATGATCCTTTACAGCTTCTCTATTAGCACAGTGATAATAGTGAAGATAAGAATCAGTTCTGATAACTTGGATTCAAGTTTCAGTACAAAAAAGGTTTTACACTAGATCTCCTTTTTGGCAAGTCACATCAAAATAGCTTTTAAATGAAGTGACTGTTGGCTTCCAGTCTTAGCTTTTAAAAAGCAGGCTTTTACCGAGTTACCAATATGGATGATAGCAATGCAGTCTTTAGACCTAATGTAAAAAAAGCGATTTGTAGTAGGTTTGGGGGCATTTATATGCTTTAACACAATAATTTCACTTCTAGAAGTGGTCCGAAAGAGGTGGTTGGAATTGTAGGTGATTAAATGTGCTAATAAAACATGAGGCATCCAGGGTGGAGCTAGAGAGTGTAACGCTAAGTGAAATAAATCAGAAAGACAAGTACCATGTGGTTTCACTCCTATGTGAAATTTAAGAAACAAAACAAATGAGCAAAAGGAAAAAAAAGACAATCAAGAAATAGACTCATAGAGAACAAATTGATGGTGATGGCCATTAGGGAGTGCTCTTGTGATAAGCACCAGGTGTCGTATGGAAGTGTTGAATCGCTATATTGTACACCTGAAACTAATATTACACTGCATTCGCTGGAATTACAAACTTAAAACATTGTGACTTTTTTTATAATCAAATAATGTAGCTGTTAAAATAGTTGAAAACATTTTAAGTGATCTGGGATGATGATACTGTGTAATAACATTAAATAAAAAGGACTGAAGGCCTTCATGAAATAGCACTGAGCATTTACTGGTCTGCACTAAGCACTTGGTAATATTCAATTAGTTCTCAACAATCATCACATATAAGGTATTATTATCCCCATTTTATAGATGTAGAAATTGAGGTACAGAGAAATTGCTCAGGGTTACACAGCTAAGATGAGATCGTATAAACCACAGTATTCTGATTTCAGAACCCATGCAAAGAAGCCTTATGTAGTCTGTCTTTCTAACACAGAACTAAGCATTATATTGTGTTAAGTTTTGTAAAAAGACGTGTGCATGTGTAGTCTTAGAATAATATAGTCACAGGTTAATAATAGAACAACATTTTTGTAAGAGCAGATCCTTTAATAGGGGTAGAAGTGGGTCATTTGAACTTTTTTACCTATATCCTTTCACCCACCCCAAAACTCTTGGCATTTTATTTTATTTTATTTTATTTTAAACTCTTGGCATTTTAATTGCCCTTCACTGGAGTATCTACCATGAGGAAAGTGTTTTAGATACATTCTCTAATTCTCTAATCTCTAATGCAGTGTAAGTAGCGCTGTCTCCATCTTACTACCTAGGACCCTAAGACATGGAGAGGGTTAGTGATTTTATAGAACATACGTATTTTGTTGACTGAGGTGGGGATTGTGCTTTGGCTGAGTCCAGTTCTTTTCTTTAGCATCTTGTGTCTTTTTAACAATAAACCTCGTATGTCATATTGAGAACTTGGGACAGTCATTCTGGTTGGTGTAACATCCCCTGTGGTGGCCCTTTATTTCTCTTAAGACTTTACTCATTGCAAATATAAGATTTTTAAGTAATTATACCTTGTCGCTAATTATTATCCAGAAGGATTGTTTACCATTGAGTGGGCCCGTGTTACTCTGCGGGTATGGACAGTGCTGACAGTTTTGTGCAGGTGACCAGTGACTCTGTGATCTGTTGTATAGCCAGCTACATCATCCTAGTAGACTTTGTGGTGTAATACTTCTTAGAATCCTGTGTTATACTCAGGTTATGTAGAAAGGAGTTGATTGACATCTGCCCGTCACATCCCCAAGGCAGAGACCTTTTTTCCTTGCTCACTAGCCCTGATCCCAGTTTTTTAACGAAGCATGTCTATGGGCACTTGGGTTTTTTGTTTTGTTCTTACCAACAGATTCTCCCCTAGACTCTCTTCATGAGAAAGTGGAATAAATAACCCTGTATCCAGGCAATATTCCAGTCCCTCAGTGTTTCATAACGAAGATCCCCTGAACTTTGAGTGTCTTTTTGAAACATTACAAATTATATTTTTTAAGTACATGTTTGAGAATTCAGTCTCAAGTTGACAGCCTTCTGTTTCCTTTCAAAAAGTTTCATGGAGGCGATTAATAACAGAAATAGTTATTCCAGTGTCTCACTGACCAGTGACTAAGTATCTCATTTGTCAGCAGTGTTCCCCCAGGTATGGGGCGTGAGGCAGGTGGTCAAGGTGATTTGTAGTGGGACACAAAAGGGAGAGGGGAGGACAAAGAAATAGTTTGTACATGACTAGTTTAATTTAGTTGAGGGGAAAAAAACCACATCAGGATGACCGATGTCATACCAGGTGAAGTTAAGCTTAAAAGTTGATTTAAAAGCAATTTAGGGGCGCCTGGGTGGCTTAGTCGGGTAAGCGTCCGACTTTCGCTTAGGTCATGATCTCGCGGTTCGTGGGTTCGAGCCCCACGTCGGGTTCTGTGCTGACTGCCGGCTCAGAGCCTGGAGCCTGTTTCAGTCTGTGACTCCCTCTCTCTCTGACCCTCCCCTGCTCATGCTCTCTCTCTCTCTCCTAGAAATAAATAAAACATTAAAAAAAAATAAAAGCAGTTTAGAGAAGAATAAGTATGTAATGCAGGCGTTACAAGAGCTGGCTAAAATAGGGATGGTACGCAAATGGCAAAAATTTTGAAAACACCAACGTGCTAATTCAAAGCACAGATATGAGCTCTTCTGGCCCTTGTTAGTTTCAGTTGTTTGGGGTTCACTTCATTGAAATAATGTAAATTTATTTCATCTAGAAAATTTCTGGAGATCTATTAGTCTTCATACCCACTTAACCTTTGCTATCTCTAATACCTCTTAGAGCAGCCAATTACTTGAGTAAATTGGCATCCTCTGTGAATATGCTGAGCTCAGATAGTAACAAGGTAATCTACCACATTTGGGCCTGAAATCTATTTTAAAGGGCCAACAAAGAACAATTGTTCTGTTGTGTAAACAGTATCTTTCTGAGAAGCATCTGAGTGATTTTAACTGAAAGTACTGAGATCTGTGGCAACCAGGTGGCTCAGTCAGTTGAGTGTCTGACTCAATGCAGGCTCAGTTCCTGATCTCATGGTCATGAGATTGAGCCCTGTGTCAGGCTCCATGCTGGGTATCAAGCCTGCTTAGGATTCTGTCTCTCCCTCCTCTGCCTGCCTCTCGCCCTCTCTCTCTAAAAGAAAGAAAATGCTGAGATTCTTGTGGGACCTGAGGGTAAAACGGGCACCAAGGCCTTCATGTGAGAGATGAGGGTGTCTCCCCATCCCCTGACGGCAGGACGAGAAGGGAAGCGGCCTAGCTGCAGAGCACAAAAGCAGAGGACTTCTGTCTGTCCCTCACCCCTGTCTATTCTTGAGTGAGTCCCCTTTTATTAGTATGGGCAAAGAGAAGTTCAGGAAAACAACATAGTTTTTAAAAATAATAGTATTGGAGACACTGCTCCTCAGCTCCATTTCTGTCATTGTAATTGCACCTTCCCTCTAGGATTGCTCTTTTTTTTTTAAATGTTTTTATTTTTTTGAGAGAGAGAGCTAGACAGAGGGTGAGCAGGGGACAGTCAGAGAGGGAGGCACAGATTCCAAAGCAGGCTCCAGGCTCCGAGTAGTCAGCACAGAGCCCAACAACGGGGCTCGAATCCATGAACTCTGAGACCTTGACCCGAGCCAAAGTCGGATACTCAACTGACTGAGCCACCCAGGCGCCCCTAGAATTGCTCTTTAAGCCCTCTTTAACTTTGTTTCACAGCCTGCTTTTTGTCAGTCATTGGTAAGTTGTTTATCTCAGCGAGATTTTTCAATGTACAACGTATCAACTGCTTTACAAAACTTTCTTATTCTGTGTCAGAATTAGGGAATTCCTGGACATGTGCAATTTATCTGTATCTGCTTAAACCCATGACCATTACATTATCTTTCTAGAAGACTCCTCTTTCTCCCATCCATCTCACTCTGTTGTTGCCCTTCAGTCTCATGTCTTTACCTGCCCTGAAATCCTCATTCTTATACTCATTAGCTCGACTTTTCCTGTTTTCAGCCACAGACTTCCAGACCACCCCTCATCCCTTTGACACTCGTTACCTATGGCTCTGTCATCTGCCTTTTCCCAGCTCCAGGCCTCCTCTGAGCCCTAGCGAGGCAGATATCTGCAGGACCCCCTCCCCCAGCCCTCACTTCTGCGCACTCTTCCTTCTCCCAGCCCCCTTTTTCTTTCTCACTGTAGGGTCGCCCAGCTCCCTCCTGAGCACACCCTTTCTCCCGCCACCCTCCCAAGTGTTGACTCTTCTGTGGTCCCTCATGTGCCAGTAGGGCCAGGAAACAGGTAGTTATCTGCTTATTCCTCCTTGCCACTTCCAGAAATGGCACCTTGCGTCTTCCACAGAAAGCTCAGGGCCAAATCGCTTACCATCAGAGGCCACCACCCACTAACCCTTCCCTTTGTAATCTGAAGCAGGCTCCAGGCTCTGAGCTGCCAGCACAGAGCCCAATGCTCGAACCCATGAACCGCGAGATCATGACCTGAGCCAAAGTCAGACACTCAACCGACTGAGCCACCCAGTTGCCCCAAGATTTCACTAGTTTTAAAACTTACCAGTATTTTATGTACCTCCAACAGAAGCCACTACCAGGTACGCTGTATCAGTCCATTGATTGTAAGAGCCCTCTCAGTTTTGGAGATGTTAAAATGTGGGGAGGAAATGTACTACTTAGAATAGATGGATGTGGTATTTCATACCTTCCACTCTTTTACCTCCAAAAACTTGCCTGCCTTCTCTTTCAGCTCATTACCTTGCTTCCTATTTCACTGAGAAAATACAGGAAAAGCAATCAGGAGAGAAAGTCCGCAGGTTGGTCACAGTGATCTGTGCCCATATACTCTCCCCCTGCCCCCCGGGCTACGGCAAAGTGTCCATTGTCATGTCTTAAGCCAGCGTCTCTGCTGGGAAACTGGGTCCCCTCCCTCCTCGCCTGTTGCAGGACAGCCTTCCAGCAGCCTTCCTTTTCCTGCTAGAGCACTTTTCCTCCGCTGCTAAATCATTCCCATCAGTGTTGTAAACGCAGCGTAATGCCCACCCGCCGCCACCCCGGAAGGAGGTGAGCAAAACCTATTGATCCCCGAATCCCTTTCCAGCTGCCACTCTGTTTCCCGCTCTGTGAAGCAAACTTTCGTGGAAGACTTGTCTAAATTCACTTTCTGATTTCTGTCCTGTGACTCCACTGAAACTGTTCTTGCCAGGGTCTGGTAGTCAAGTTTCAGTCCGTATCTTCCTGTGCCTGGTACCTGCCCCCATCACGGTGGATCCCCTCCGCTCCCCGAATGTCCTTCGTTCACTTAACTGCCAGGACTCAGGCCTTTCTACCTCTGCAGTCACTCCTTTATAGTCTCCTTTGCTGATCTTTTTCCTCCTAACCTTTTGACGTTGGGGAGTCTAGGGCTTGGTCCATGGTCTCTTCTCTGCAGCTGTGTTCACTTCCTTCTTGGGGCTTGATGACTGACTTTTTGCTCTTCAGTCTGGACTCTGCTACTGAAATCGGAATCATATATGCACTTTGCTGTGCAGTTTCTCCACTTGGGTGCCAGTGGCACGTCAGATGTAACGTGCCTCAAACCCAGCTCTTGATCTTCCCCACACACCTCTTCTTCCTGCCTCCTCATCTCAGTAAAAGGCAACTCCATTTTTTTCATTTGCTCTGACTAAAAATGTTGGAGTCTCCTTAATTCTTCTCTTTCAAAGCTGGGGTCTAGTCTCAGCAAATTATGTTGGCTTTACATTCAACATATGTTTAGAATGCAACCACTTCTCATCATTTCACCATTACTGTGTACTTCCAAACCGTCACCATCTCTTGCCTAGATTACTGCACTCCCCTAATCGGTCTCCCTGTTTGCACTCTTACCTCTGCTCCCCCCCCCCCCCCAAGTCTTTTCTCAACCCCACAGGCAGTATGATCCTTACTTTTAAAATTTAAGTCAGTTTGGGGCACCTGGGTGGCTTGGTCAGTTGACTGACTTCAGCTCAGGGCATAATCTCATGGTTCGTGGATTCAAGCCCCACGTCCGGCTTTGGGCTGACAGCTCAGATCCAAAGCTTTGTGCTTCGGATTCTGTGTTTCCCTCTCTCTGCGCCTCCCCCGTGCAAGCTCTGTCTCTCTCTCAAAAATAAACATTAAAAATGTTTAAAAAATAAAATAAAACTTAAATCAGTTTGGGAGTACCTGGGTGGCTCAGTCAGTTAGTGTCTGACTCTTGATTTCAGGTCAGGTCATGATCTCATGGTCTTGAGATGGAGCCCCGAGGTGGGCTCTGCACTGGGCATGGAGCTGCTTAGGATTCTGTCTCTCTCTCTCCTATCCCTCTTCCCTGCCCACTCGTGCATGTGCTCGCTCTCTCTTTCCAAGAAAAATAATAAAATTTAAGTCTGTTTGTAAGTTAAATCATGTCTCTCAGTAAAAGCTAAGGTTGCTAAAATCACTCCTGAGGCCCCTTGTGATCTGTCCCAGCTACAATGAACTTTCTGATCTCATCTCCCACTCATGCCCCCTTTAGTCACTGCCCTCCAGTCTCTGCGCCCTTGCTGTTCCCTCTGCCTGAGTCACCACGTGGCTCACTCACTACCTCCTCCTGGTGTTCAGATATCACTTGTTCACTCAGGCCTTCCCTGCGTCCCCTGTTTCAACTTGGAAGTCTCTCACTTTCATGACTGCCATTTCTCATCCTACTTACCTACTTCATGCGTGTGTGTGTGTGTGTGTGTGTGTGTGTGTTTTATCATAGTACTACTGGTAAATGGAAGCTCTAGTAACAGGGAGGGTTCTTTTCTTCTTTTTTTAATTTTTATTTTAGGTAGGTTTCATGCCCATCATGGGGCTTGAACTCATGACCCTGAGATCGAGTCACGTGTGCTACCGACTTAGCCAGCCAGGCGCCCCAACAGGGAGAGTTCTGAATTGTTTTTTTCATCCCCAGGAACAGAATAGTGCCTAGCACATAACAGGTGCTCAGTAAATATTTATTGAATGAGTATGTAAAACTTGAAGTAGCAAATTTACATCTGAATCAATTGATTCTGCATGTTAGTATGGTCATTCTGATACCGCAGCCATAGACTATCACTGAATTTTCCCAAGCCTGTGTGGACAAGTGTAACTTAAGTGCTCTGACCCTAACCATAAGATGACAGACATACTAGAAACTAAATTTAAAATCTGTGTCAGTTTTGGGGCACGTGGGTGGCTCAGTTGGTTAAGCGTCAGACTGACTTCAGCTCAGGTCATGATCTTGTGGTTCATGAGTTTGAGCCCCACATTGGGCTCTGCACTGTGGTGTGGAGTCTGCCTGAGATTCTCATTCATTCTCTCTCTCTCTCTCTCTCTCAAAATAAATAAATAATCTTTAAAAAATAAAATCTGTGTCAGATCTCATGTGGGCAGACCTATTTATTTAATCACATCATTTTACATTGTGGTAAAATTTTCATAAAATCATTGTAATGGTAAATTACTAAAAATAAATACTAAAAAAAGTCATCTTTTCAGAAATACTTGGCTCAATTAATAGGTAATACACCATGAACCATACCCATTTAGTGACTGAAATAAATCCTTTACCTTTGTTAGCTTTATTCACACCTAGTTTGTACTTGAAGGAACTAAACCTTGCTTTTGTTTTCAGGAAATTACACTGACCTCTTTTGAATTAAATCATCTTTGTAACTGATGTTGTCATTCCTCATTAAACCAAAAGATTTTGCAAAGTCAAATTTACTCTAAAATTTAAAAAAAAAAAACTATGCAGCTTGACATTTTTATATTCATCTGTTGCTAAATATACTGTACATTAGATCTCAAGAGTGTCCTTTTTTTTTTTTTTTGGTGATTCAGGGCCTTTATGACAGATAGATTTCTGCAAATCCAGGAAGTTGTATCCCTCTTTCCTTTATTCTATTCGTTACAAACTAAAACCCACAAATAAATAGAATTAAATCCAGATCTCTTTGAGCTCAGTATTCTGAAGGAGGCTTTAGTAGGGTTTCCCGTAAAGATTGTGAATGATAGTTCAAACTTAGAAAGTTTAGAATTTTAAGGGAGAAAAATAACCTGAGTACCAGCTGCAAGCCAGACCCTTATTCTTGGCATTATTCTTTAATTTTCATAACAGTTCTGTTCCGTAGGCTCATTTTGAGGATTTGGGAGATTAAATACATACTAAGGTCACAAAAGTAATAAAGCTGGGACTCAATCCAGTTCTGACTTTCACAAAGTGACTGTTTAACTGGTTTTGTAAATAAATTTTTCACTGGCAAGATCGTGAAAGTCCTTTGGCTTCTTAAAAGTAATGGTCATGGGCAAGTAAGGAAATTCATTTTTTAAACCAGTGAAGGGAGCTAACTCTTTGGCCCTGTTAACTACAAAGCTTTGAACATTACTTTTTCACTTATCAGTGACAGACTACTCTTTTAAAATCTTATCATTGGCCTCTTTGTCTAAAACTTGAACCAACAGCTCTAAAATGAAGCTATGTCTGCAGATCGTTAATGCTTGAGAGGAAGTGAGGGATTGAGTTAACAGTTTAGAACTCATCAATTATCCTAAAAATTCTACATGCCCGACTCGAGTCGCTCCCATGTAATTTGACAACAAGGCATCTCGTCTTCATGTGTTTTCTCTGCAGTGACCCAGCCATGAAGCAGTTCCTGCTGTACTTGGATGAATCAAATGCTCTTGGAAAAAAGTTCATCATTCAAGACATTGATGACACCCATGTCTTCGTTATAGCAGAGCTGGTTAGTGTCCTCCAGGAGCGAGTGGGTGAATTAATGGACCAAAATGCCTTTTCTCTTACACAGAAATGAAAATATTCAACCTTGGCCACTTAGGAATTATAAATAACAAATGTGAGAGACTGTCACCATTCAGTGTCCTGTGTGACAGATTAAACTTAGTTGCCTAGATGCATGTTATGGGAAAAACTGTGATGTTCGTTCAGAAAAAAGCCCCTGAACAGATTTTCCTGTTCTGTTTTGTTTTTTGTTTTTTTAGTACATGTACTATAGAATTTAAAAAAAAGAAAAGAAGCTTTAATGCTTGTCTGTAATTTGCCTTTTATTATCCTACATTAAAATATTAATATAAATGGTTTTCCTACCTTTTTAATACATTAAGTATATGACGGAATATGCTTTTAAATGATCCGTCTAACCTAGCTGTTTGTTTCACTTGTTCCCGTTAATAATTGTGGGGTTTTGTAGTGTGGGTGTGGTTCTGTACTAATTAGAAACTTCACAGATTATTTAGGTAAATATGCCACAGTGGGACCTTTGGTAGTATTTATCTCTTGCAAGTAATGTCTGCATACCGGCCAGCTCTGTTGGTAAAGAAGATGGGGAAGAGAACCATGTAACTTTAATGTAAACTACACTTTGCATTTCCCTAAGAATACAATGTTTTAAAAGTACAGAGGGGTAGAAATAATCAAATGAGAAAGGGCCTGTTGGTTTTGCAAGCTTTAGTTTTTCTTTGTTCAAACTTTTTGGTCACATATTCCTTTCCCATCAGGGCAAGTGTTTTTGTTTTTAAAAAATCAGTTTTATTTGTGCCTATTCCCTAGGAGAATCCCTGTTTAAATTGAATTTAAAAAGAACTATAGGGAGAGTACAGCCTAAGGAATATAATCAGTAATATGGTAATAACATTGTATGGTGACAGATGATAACTAGACTTACCACGGTGAGCATTTTGTAATGTACGTAACTGTCAATTCACTGTTATACATCTAAACATCATCAGAATGTCATATGTCAACTATACTTCAATTTCAAAGAAAGAAAGGGAAGTAGGAGCAGATAGAAACAGCCGTGTGGGAAGCGGCATGACTGGGGTAAGATACACTGCATGTAGTTTTTGTGATTGATGGGAGGCAGAAACAATCACACTGCTAGGGGCTTTGCCTCCCTTCCTGAAGACGGTGTTAACTAGAATGGGTCCCTGCGATGAGAATTCTCCAAGAGAGAAAAGGACTTTGGTGACACTGGAATCCTTCCAAACGCGGCTTACCTCCCTGCTGTGGCACCTGCGTACCATTTTCACTGGCTCGACGCAAGCTGGACGTTTCCACTGGTTGGTACCATACGTCCTCCCTTATCCACAGTGTTGCTTTTCCACCTTCAACCAAGGCCCAGAAGCAGACGATTCTCCTCCCTGTCCTCGGAAGGAAGGTCAGTAGTAGCCTAATGCTTTGTCACGAAGTCTACGTTGTTCACCTCCCTTCACCTCATTTTATCATCTCACGTGAGGATCCCACAAGAGGAAAGAGGGTCGTGCAGTCAGTACAGTAAGATATTTTGGAAGAGTGGCCATATTCACATAACCTTCATTATAGTTACTCTATTTTATCACTTATTGTTAGTAATCTCCTACTGTGCCTAATTTATAAATTAAACATTATCATAGGTATGTACATATTGGGAAAAACACAGTGTACATAGGGCTCAGCTGGGCATCCCCTAAGGGTCTTGGAAAGAAATCCCCCAGATGAGGGGGGGACTGCTCTACGTCCATCATGACTCCCATCAATATAAATCAGTCCACAGAACATTGATTCTCCTGTAACAATGCAAACAATTTTGTGGCATTTTTGGTACATTTGGTTCTAGAATTTGTTAAGTAGAAAATACATTTCTTTAGAGTTTCTGGCTGTACTGTAATGTTATTGAGTCTTGTACTTCAGGCATATTTAAATCAATTTCAAATATATCTCCGGCATTTGTTGTCTAATACCCTTTATAGGAACATGAAACCTTGAGAAAATTTTTCTTAGAATCCCAGTTTAAAAGGTGTGGAACAAACTACATTGGATAGTCATTGCAAAGAGTGTTACATGAAGGAAAGTTTTTATTTCATTAAAAAGTATTGGGGCAAATGGTAAATATCTCTCCCTGGACACTATAGTTCGGAAAAGGGGACATTGTGACACTAAGAACCCTACCTGCAGCTGTTTAGTTGACTGTCCAACTACGAGAGAATAGGAAATAACCAAGTGACATTTTACAGACTCTCCTTGCAATCTGATTAACCTTATTTGATTTGTCAAACTCNGGAGACACAGAATCTGAAGCAGGCTCCAGGCTCTGAGCTGTCAGCGTTGAGCCCAGTGCAGGGCTTGAACTCACAAGCTGTCAGATCATGACCTGAGCCAAAGTCAGACACGTAACCCACTGAGCCACCCAGGGACTCCTGATTGGCACACTTTAGATGTCCAGAACAAGAGATGCAGGCTGCTTGGTAGTAGAGAAATGGACTACTGTCTTTTAAAAAGAAAGTCCTAAATATTGTGAAAAAATAGTATTCACTTAAGTTCTCTTAACTGCAAAAAAGAATCATTTTAATTGTTTGAAGTGACCAGTCATAGATATCCATGAACTAAAATTGTAATATTTAGAGTTCTACTTTTTTTGGGAGAGAGAGAAAATCTTTAAGCAGTCTCCATGCTCAGCACGGAGCCTGATATAGGGCTTGATCCCATGACGCAGGATCATGACCTGAGCTGAAATCAAGAATCCGACTCAACCTGACTGAGCCATACGGGTGCTCCTATAACTTCTTGATAAAGAGTTTTTTTCCTTAAACACTCTATGAGGTCAAAAAAAAAATTTTTTTTTTTTAGAGAGAGATCTCATGTATGCATATGAGTGGGGAAGGGGCAGAGAGACAAGCTTAGGCTTGACAGGTAGGCTCCGAGTCTAGGGCAGCGCCCGACACAACTGAAATCATGACCTGAGTCAGTTGACTCAGATACTTACCCGACTGAGCCATGCAGGCGTCTCAAAAATTCTTAATTCCTTGAACCCTTACTTCCTTGTAAAATTTAGCATGATTACTAAAAAATTCCAGGCATCCTAAGTAGGCATCCCAGTTAATGTAAAAAATATATATCGAGGCATCAGGCTTAGTGAACAGTATTGATAACAGGCAACAAAGACTATTCCCCTTTGTTACTGATAGACACTACGGGTCGTAATCAAAATTATTAATGCTTATATTGCTCTTAACAGCAGCTGTAACAGGTGATCTGACATAATTTTACTATTTTCTGAAAAGATAGTAAATTATGTATTTTGTAGAGTGAAACCTCACCTCTAAAGAAACTAAAAACTCTGGCATGGTTCCTTCTGATTTAACTAGAACACTGGGATCATTGTCTTAACGTTCTTCTGTCCTAACAGACAGGAAGAGGATACAGGGGTGCAAAGGAAGCAGTTGCAAGTATAGTGACTAACACGCTCAAGGGCACGTTGCTCTGCAGCAAAGAGAACACTGAAAGGTCTGTTGGTGAAATTACTGAATAAGTTTTTTAGTTTTTTTTAAGTTTCTCTGTTTTGAGAGAAAGAGCGAGAGGAAGAGAAACCACAAGCAGGGGAGGGACACAGAGAGGGAGAAAGAGAATCCCAGCAGGCGTGGTGCCATCAGCACAGAGCTTGCCACGGGGCTCGAGCTCAATAACCGGGAGATGATGACCTGAGCTGAAATGAGTCTGACACACTCAGCTGACTGAGCCACCTAGGCGCCAATGAATCAGCCTTCTAAATACATTATTCTCACTCCAGGAAAGTGATTAAGAGACCACCTGGATCCAGATGTGTGCTTCCTGCTTGCTAGCTCTGGGATCTTAGGTCTTTGAGTTTCTCTCTGAAAACAGGAATATCAGTCCTAAAAACTGGTTTGGATGATTGTCATTTAACATAAGTAAAGCAGATGATTCTGAGGTTCTGTTACTTTGAATCTAGAAGAGCACAATGAGAGGGGGTGGGAAGACATTTCAGCGCCTGCCCCCGCTATCTACGCATTTTTTAAAAAGCGTTGCATAAGCAACAGATGAGGGAGGAGGGAAATTCTTAGAAAACAAGCTCAAGGCCGATAGTCTAATGGGGGCCCACTGTCTTCACTGATCTTGAAGCTGTCTCTTGGACAACTTGAACCTTGTTGGAAATATCCAAACAATTCATTTCCCCAAGACTGGACCTGGGGCCTAAGAGTGCAAGAGCCCCTGACTCCCGGGGTCCCAAACCAGATTCAGCTACCGGCTGCTGACAAAATCCAAAGGAAGAGAGGCAAATGGTGACTTTATTTCACTGGCACTAACACTGGGAAGACAGCCAACTAACATGTCAAGGTCTGTCTCTAAAGTGCTGAAAATACATCTAGGTTCATATAAAGAAAATGGCGGGGGAGGGGGACCGCCTGGGCGGCTCAGTCGGCTGAGCATCCAACTTCAGCTCAGGTCATTATCTCACTGTTCGTGAGTTCAAACCCCGTGTCGGGCTCTGTGCTGACAGCTTAGAGCCTGGAGCCTGCTTTGGATTCTGTGTCACCCCCTCTCTCTGCCCCTCCCATGATCATGCTCTGTCTCTCTCAATGATAAATAAATGTTAAAAAAAAATTTTTTTTTTTAATATGGGACAAAGGTCAGTGGGCAGTAAAGTTCAGGTCGATCACTGTCTTGGAGTCAGGCATGTGTGGCCTCTCTGCCGTCAGGGCAGTCCCCATTATTCAGTTCCCATCACAGGATGCTTTGCCCGCCAGATCTTTCATCTGAGCCAAGAGATAAGCTGGAAGTAAGAACTTCATCACTTGAGAAAGTATACACTGAGGTCAAAGTGGAAGTGTTTGAAGTCCTCTTTCGAGGCCATCCCTCTCTTTGCCTTTGCGTTTGAATGATGATTGGTCTCGTGTAGAATTCCTGGGTCATGATCCACTTCCATCAAAACTGGACCATTTTTCTCATTGGCCGCAGACATTTACTGAGTCCAGTTTGGATTTATTCTTTTGAATGACTTTTTCTTCCTGAAACTTGTGGGTTTCTCTCAGAAACTCCTTTTCTCCTACTTTCTTTACTTTATTCTTTTTCTAGCTGTCTCTCGTTCTTAATCACCCTGTCTCTTTTTTCTGTTCCTCTGCATTGGTTATGTCTTTGAAATTTTGAAGCTTGACCAGGGTGTATATCCTTTGTATATTTTGCCTGGCATATAAGAATCTTCCTGGTCTCTCAAAATTCAGGTGCTTTGTTTATTTTGCTTTGAGGAGGGTTTTCTTAAATGAATGAACGAATTTTCTCTGACAACTTTGATGCCTGTTTGTTTTCTTTATTTTTTTTTTAGTGTTTTATTTTTTATTTATTTCTAGGAGAGAGAGAGAGAGACAGCGTGAACAGGGGAGGGTCAGAGAGAGAGGGAGTTACAGACTGAAACAGGCTCCAGGCTCTGAGCTGGCAGTCAGCACAGAGCCCGACGCGGGGCTCGAACCCACGAACCGCGAGATCATGACCTAAGCGAAAGTCGGACGCTTAACCGACTAAGCCACCCAGGCGCCCCTATTTGTTTTCTTTAGAAACACCTATTCACTAGCTAATTCTGTGTGATGGACACTTCTGGGTTTTGTCATCATCTTGTTGCTTTTTTCCCTCTGTTGCAGAAATGCTTTTCAAATTTGTCACTAAAGGTGATTTTACTTTAATGAAAAGCTGCTTCCTATTCTTCCAACTTGGACTTTATCTCGGTTGCTGTGCTGTTGGTTACATTACTCTCTTTACTCTTGTCACCGTCCACTGGTATCTTCTGTATTTTTAATTGAACTTATCTTTTTTTTTTTTTTTAACCAGCAATACACATTGCAGGTAGATTGGAAAGGGAGGCAAAAGAAGAAAATAGAGTTCATCCATAATCCCACCACTCAGGAATAGCCCTGCTTAAAATTTGATGACGCTCTTCAGGCCTTTTCTAAGAACAGAAGAACAGCCCACTCCCCTGCCCCAGTGAGATCACACTGCTTGGACACCTGCTTTTTTACTTTCATATTTTGTTCATTAAAAATAGGAAGTAGCATTTCTTTTTCAGAGGAAAGTTTTTCTTCTGATTTCTTGAACACAGTAGAATTGCACGGGAGCATATCGAAAACTACTGATGCCTGTCCTCAGCCCCCCAGTATTCAGATGTAATTGTTCTGGGATGGGAACCAAACATCAGCACTTGTTAAAAGCTGTCCTGACGTTTCTGATGCGCAGTCAGCACTGAGAACCCCCGGCCTTGTGTGTGCAGCAGAGGTTTTGTTTGGGGGTCTTACTCGGCTTTCAGGAGGCTAATCTGTCAGCATAGCAGTTCCCTTCCACTGCCAAGGAGAAGACTGAGCCTGTCCAGCAAGGAAGCAGCTTTGGTTAAAATCCACTAATTAAATAACGGATTCCCCAAATAGTTGCAGAATCTTACTACCGACACTAGTTAGCTACATTTAGGTCGTGCGGTTGGATGGAGGAAAGGAGTGGCAGCACTCTTAATAAGTTCACTGTAGTATATTTTAGTCTTTTGTTTATTTGGTATTTACCATGCAGCAGATTTTTTTTTGATGAAGCAAATTATTAAGCTGTATCAGCATATCGGGCAGGTCTAATATTCAGTGTTAACTTGTTTACATAATGGTAACGGTCACTGCTCTGTCTCCCCAAAACCCTCAGAAACATCTGTACCTACACAAGGTCTTTGGATGTTGTCATTTTGTTAAATCAAGAGAAACTTAGTTTCTTAGAAAAACAGCAAAGGCAGGACTATGAGAGGTGTGTAAACAAAATTCACTTTGTATTATGGAAAACTGACAGAAATTTGGACGAACTTCACATAGGACATGGAATGGAGAAGCTAGTCTTTTGTCAGTCTTCTAAAACACATTAAACCAGGGTGCCTGAGTGGCTAAGTCAGCTAAGTGTACAACTTTGGCTCAGGTCAGGATCTCATGGTACATGAGTTCGAGCCCTGCATCAGGCTTTCTGGTGCCAGCATGGAGCCCACTTTGGATCCTCTGTCCCCTTCTCTTTCTACCCAGAAAGAAAGAGAGAAAGAGAAAAAGAAAGATTAAACACATTAAACTATATGGTATTTATACCTATAATATGCAATTAATGCATCTTGCAAACTTTAGTAGAAGCTGCTTTGTATAAAAGCAAATGTTCTATGAGTGTTTGAACTGTTAGCTCTGGCTATATTGGGTGGTTGGTCTAAAAGCTACTCTGAAAATTTTCCAGAATAAAATTATTTTGGTCATGATCTGGGCAGATATGCTATTGAGGGCCACTTCTATATTTGGGCTTCTAAAACTTCAATGTGCTGTCTGTCAGTCTTGCTAAAATGCAAAATCTCGTTGAGCAAGTCTGGGCTGAGGCCTGACATTCTGCATTTCTAACATGTTCCCAAGTGACGTCAGTACTGTTGTTTGGCAGGTACACTTGAGAACCAAAGTCTATCTCACAATAACTGAGGACCAAGAATGGGGGATAAGCTCAATCCTTCGCAAGAGCAAATGTGCGTTCTTTTAAAGTATTTTGTTGTTTTGTTTTTTAATCTTGTGGACATTTATTGACACTAGAAACTATATAGGTTCTATAATACATGTCAGTGTGTTAACTCAGCCATGGCTTTTAATTCTTTATCTTGACTTTTCCTTCCTTCCAAATTCCTCATTTCTTGTGGTCTTTGTATGAAAGCATCCAAACAGACACAAATAGATTGAATCACAACATCTGTACCATTCAGTGTTAACATGCATATTTAATTCTGATGTTTTAAAAGAAAAATTATAGAGTTGAATTTTCTTTTGTATTCTTCCTCAATCACGGCACTCTTGTTTTACTTTCCCAGTACAAGTACAGCCATGAAGTTGATGAATCATCATCCATGGCTTTTACTTGTTTTACTTGGTGTGTATCTATAGAAGATACATACTCTTGTGTGTTTTTAAACATAAATGATACAGAAGTGGTATAGGCATGTACACCGTCATTCTGTATTTCTTTTCACACTGTTGTTGAGTTCTGTATGTTACACATTTGGCGTCAGTTCATGCATTATAGCTGTTTACACTCCAACCATATGGATACATGCAATGTACATGTCTGTTCCATTATTGATGAACATTTAGGGGGTTTCCAAATGTTAGGAGCCATGCTGTGGTGACTGTTTTTACATATATCTCCTCCTGCCCCTGTGTAAGTATTCTACATTATTTCTCAGAAATGGGGTTATTGAGTCAGAGGTTAGGCTTTCAATTTCAAGTTCAAAATGTCTTGCCAGATTATTCTCCAAAACAGGTGAAACAGTTAAACCATACCAGCAATACATGAAAGTTCCTTTTCGCCATATCCTTGCCAACACTTTATTTTCATTAATCTGATAGAGCTGGAAAACCATTTTTTCATCTTTTATATTTACTTTTTTTTTTTTTTTCTGAGAGAGAAAGAGACGGCGTGGGCAGGGGAGGGTCTGAGGGAGAGGGAGACACAGGATCTGAAGCAGGCTCCAGGCTCTGAGCTAGCTGTCAGCACAGAGCCTAACGTGGGGCTCGAACCCATGAACCGTGAGATCATGAGCTGAGCCGAAGTCAGATGCGAAACCAACTGAGCCACCCAGGTGCCCCTATATTTACTTTTGAAAGCTGTTTGTTTTGTGTATTTGTAATGGGTAATACACACCTCATGTATAAGGGAAAGTTTATGGTGTTTCAGCTTCATTGTTATTTTTATGGGTTGGTCTCTTACCCTAGTCTTTATTCTGACACAAAACCAATGAACAAATATTGTTTGTCACAACTGAATTGCAAATGAGTGATTATGCAAAGATAGTTTACATTCATAAATTGGAAAGTTCCTGCAGTAAGCTAGGAAACATCCTGCAATAAGTTAGATTTTCCCTCTAGTCTAAATTTGCTAAAAACAGCAAACCATTTTTGGGGTATTTGTAAATAAATGTTACTTAAGAGATTTATCTGCGTTAGTTGATCAATCAGATGCTCTTAGAGATAGAAATTTTCAGGGTGAATTTTTCAAGCAAACTTAAAAAAAATTTTTTTAATGTTTGTTTATTTTTTTGAGAGAGAGAGAGAGACAGAGCATGAGTGGGGATGGGGCAGAGAGAGAAGGAGACACAGACTCTGAAGCAGGCTCCAGGCTCTGAGCTGTCAGCACAGAGCCTGATGCGAGACTCGAACTCATGAAATGTGAGATCGTGACCTGAGCAGAAGTCGGACGCTTAACCGACTGAGCCACCCAGGCACCCCCTAAACTTTTCTAAATTATTACTTTTTTTATGTAGAAAATGTAGATAATAACATAACAGGCACTGAAAACTTTGAAAGTTTCCTCACCAGCATATAAACTTATCTCTTTCAGTTTTTTTTTTCCTTAATGTTTATTTATTTTGAGAGAGAGAGCAGGGGAAGGGTAGAGGAGAGAGAGAGAGAGAGAGAGAGAGAGAGAGAGAGAGAATTCTAAGCAGGCTCCATGCAGTTAGCACAGAGCCGGACCCAAGGCCCAGTCTCACAAACCATGAGATCATGACCTGAGCTGAAATCAAGGGTCAGACCCTTAACCGACTGAGCCACCCAGGCACCCCATCTCTTTCAGCTCTAATTAACTGAAATACACATCAGTTAGATTAACCAAAAAATTTAAAAAAAAAAAGTTTTTTTATTAAGTGTGTGATTAGAAAAAAGAAAAGAAAACCCAGGGACAAGCTGAGCTTCACATATAAGCTAAGACCAAAGACCAGGTCCGTCTCCCACACACCTTCCTTCCTTCTAGCTGAGAGTCAACTTTCTCTGCTTCTCACTCTTAAATTCTAAAGGAACATGGTGGCCCACATCTGTAAGGTTCCTATCTGACCATTCAAGATTCCTGCCAGACCGATGCTAGGATCTCTCGGTCCCTTGCCTGATTTCCCAGGAAGGGCCCATTGGCCCCACCAGCTGTGGCCAGAAACTTGTTGCATAGCAGGTAACCACATGGATGGGTGTGGACGGCCCGTAGAGGAGGTGTTCACCAAGACCAGCTGATTTACAGTCATGGGCTTCGGAAAGTAGCATCTTCACCCAATTCTTTACATAAAAACATTAAATACAGTAAAATCCAGTTACTATCCATGCTTTTTTCCTTCATTCAATAAATATTTCTTGTACATCTACTAAATGCCAGATACTGCCTAAGAAGCTCAGGTCATAAAAAACGAGACAGATTGAGTCCTCATTTAGCAACATGGAGGCCAGCAGCAGTCAGTCGTTGTCTGTGCCTAGGACAAAAGTGCAACTGTTCAAAACTCAAGCTTTTGAGAAAAATCAATGTTCTGAGATGGATGTGCTGTGTCTATCCTGTGACATCCATGCCTTCTCTAGCACCCGACAGTATACTTCCCAGGAGTGCAGTCCCCTAATTTCAGAGGCATAGAGTCAGGTTATGTAGATAAAAATAAAATGAAGGCCATCCTTTGCAATCCCTGCAGGGGTCCCTTGGGAACATTCACTTACTTTGTTCTAATCCCATCCCGATCAAGCAATGCTCTCAACTGAGATTCCGTCACCAGAAGACAGTGGTCAGTGCGTATGATTGTCGTGCTTGTTAGTGCTTGTCCTCTTGTTTGGCTTTATTCTAGAACCAGAGTCGACGTGCTTAGTCACTGTGGGTACATAATGAAAAAGCATAATCTTAAATTTTGAAGTTTTCTGTCTGTAAATAAACTTGTAAAGAATTTCTGGATTAAGTAGGAGGTACAGACTCATTCTTTTCGAATGAAAAATTATCCCAAAGTGTAAAGGTATCATTCCAGCGGCACCCGGGTAACTCAGTTGGTTAAGCATCTGACTTCAGCTCAGGTCATGATCTCACGGTTCATGAGCTTGAGCCTCGTGTCAGGCTCTGCACTGACAGCTCAGAGTCTGGAGTCTGCTTCAGATTCTCCCTCTGCATCTCCTCTGTTTGTGCTATCTCGAAAATAAACATTAAAAAAAAAAAAACCGCAGCATTCCATTATCATACCCTGTTTTATTCCACACATCAGAGCTGACATTATTCACCCTTCCTTTTGTGACTGAGAAGCTCATGGATTACTCTGGAAAGGAGCCTTTGCTGGCACCAGCATCTGTGGTAGTGTCCTAGTAGAGAAAGTGCTTAAATTTTATTAAAATGTCAAATGTTGGGGCACCTGGCTTGCTCAGTCGGTTGAGCATCTGACTCTTGACTTCAGCTCAGGTCACAGTTTGTGGGTTTGAGCCCCACGTCGGGATCTGTACTGGCAGTGTGGAGCCTGCTTGGGATTCTGTCTCCTCTCTCTGTCCCTCCCCTGCTTGCTCTCTTTCTCTCAAATAAAAATAATGTTTAAAAAAATGTCAAATGTTAAATGGTATGTAATCCATTAATATAAAAAATAATGAAATCTTCACTTTTCTACCTCAAAAGTCTCATTTTCCTTCAGGGTCAGATGGATGGGTTAAATCTAAAGAAAACTACAGATTCCCCATTTTTGATTACCAGAGTGCTTGACATTTCATTGACAATACTTTTGACTCAGACCATGAATTTGAATGAATGTATGTATTTATGCAAAGAAAACAGCGTGGAGTTATAAACAAAAAAGCCAAAACTCCACCTGGATGAGAGTACAGATGATTGTCTATCTGCTTTTCCTACAATCAGCATATATAACTAGTAGGAAATAAAAGTGAAAGAAAAACTTTTAATGAGGCAGACTATGACCATGTAGATCAGTTATGAATATCATAATTTGTCTTCCAATGTTTAAATGCAACAAAATTGCATTTTCCCTTTCAAAGTATGTATTATTAGTTTCCTTTCATCTTTATGAGTTATTTGATTCTCATGTTTCACAAACTGGTTTAAGACATATATGTACCCCTCCCCCCAAAGCTAAACCCAAATCTTTTTTGTTTAATTACAGTCTTTGCACAATATGCCAACTGACCTATCAACTGATCATTGAGTGTTTGCTGTACAGTTAAGAAAAATATATATATGGAACTCTCTTGGCATGCTTGTTCCTGGCAAGGGTCTCATAAGTATTAAATCTTAAAGTCACAAAAATTGTAATATCCAATCCCAAGTATTTGGCAAAGTTAGCTGTTCTTAAGAAAAAATATTCATGCAACATAATTTAGAACTTTGTATTTAATCTAACATCCTATGAGTAGTAAAATCTTATGAGTGGTGCTCTTCCTCCCTGTTAAATTGATACTTTGATCTATATATCTGTGTTGGAAATTCTAAAATGAAAATAAAAGCCTGGTAGAAGCCAGAAAGGAACAGAATTTAATGATAATTAAGCAAGACCGGCCAAAAATATTAACACAGCAAGATAAACAGACTTGGGATTCTAATTCTGATAAAGTTAATAGGCCACATTTTCTAAATTGCATCCTAAGGAAGGGTTAATGCAGAGGGGTAGTATGAGGAAGGAATAACGTGGGAAAATATGAGTCCTTTGTAGATCTTAATGACTTTTGTTTTCTTAAAACAAAAGATCCAATAAGGTACTTAATAAAGCTCAAAAGGAAAATTGAAGTTTATTCTGTTTGGTGACTCCATCCCACCATCCCATTATTCACCCACATGACATTTATATTTGGAATGAAAAAAGGCAGTTTGACACATTAGCGCTTCAAGTGTTTTAATACTAGATCTAACAGCGGATCTTGAGATCCACACACGGTCAGGTGGCAAAACCTTATCGAAGAGCTTCCAAATTCCAAATGCACAAGATGTTACAGGAAGTGCCTGGTCTTCTCTCTCGCACTCTCCAGACAAGCCCGCCTTCAGAGTCTTCACACTGCCTGAGCCCCCAGACTCCATGACCTCAACCTGAATAAGAGAATGCTTTCTCTCCTTTTCCCCCCTGCACCTTCTCTCCTTGTGAAGCTAGAGCCTCAGATTAACCATGGCAGTGGCCTCTTCCCCAGAAAGCCAAAGTTGGGTAGCTGCTAAGCTAGTGTTCTAGGATGCTCTGACGAAGGTCAGCAATGCACACTGAGAAGCAGGGACCCCCCACTGGAGGAAGTACACCGAGATCCCCCAGTTTCTGTCAGCCTCCGCCTTGGGGCTCTGGAAGGCCCTAGAGCCCTTATTAAACATGGCGGGCGCACAGACCAGCAGTGTCGACCTCACCTTGGAGCCCACTCCAGGCTTAACCAGAAGCTCATCTTCGTGAGTTTCCCAGATGATGCTTCTGCACATTCATGTTGGAGAAGAACTGCCAAGAAGGAGCCAGCCTGGGTCCAGGGAGAGGATTTGAAAAGTGACCTGGGGAGCCACACGAACGGTAGATTAGGGCGCCAATGAGGGGCTTCCCAGCAGTCATCATGTGACTGTGAATCGACGTCCTGGCTTTCAGGCATGTGACTTGAAATGCTCCCTTCTGCCGCCACCCCAAACTGGGAAGGGACGTAGGGATTAAAGGCAAGTGATATGGGTGTTACTGTGAAGAAGCTTTGTAATGTCCCCCAGTCCACAGAGCAGCAAATACACCTTTACCAAAACGAGCCAGGCTCATTACTTCACGAGAAATAGGGTCAATGCTATGTTAGCAAAATAAACACGGAAGAAACTGAGGTGCCTCACTTTACAGATGGGAAGCAGGGAGCTGCCGTGTCCAGTGCCTTTGTGTGACTTGGCAAAAGGCGGCTGGTACCTGGCTTTGCTACTGCCAGTGCCTTCGGGTGAAGAAAGCAGCACCTCTTCTTCCCTAAGACTTCACACCTGTAAGTAATGACCTGGAAACCCGGGGTGCAGAAGAGTAATGATGACACGTGACGGGACAGTGAGGTGACTGACTTTGTGCCCACCAGATCATTCAAGTTCCCTCCAGCCATGCCAGACAAGTAAACAGCTTCCTTTGCTGACTGTGTACAAATTCTATGACACAATTTCTAGATGTTATGGCATCTAGAGTTGTTAGATATCCACTTCTTACGTATACATGTTAACTTTCCCCTTTTAAAAGCAATATATCATGTAAGAAAATAAAAATATTTGCCACAACCTCACTACCCTCATCCAGCCAAAATTAGCATTCTGATGTATTTCCTGCACATCTCCTCAGGTGTGCTCCGCAGCTCTGTGGACATCCCCTGGCCTGGTGAAATACCCCAGCCCATGCTTTTAGGGAAGATGGACCACATTCTAGAAACTAGTGTCTGAACTGGCCTTGAAACACCCTGCACTTTGATGTGGGATCCACCCAACTCATTCCCACACTTTCTCCATGTGGTGTCTTCTCATTGTCTGTGCTCTTTTAATTGATACTTAAATCAACGACTTAGGCTCCTGTGTCAACTTGTAACACCCCTGCCCCTCATCCCACCTCCTGGTTGCCAACCTGCTTTCTCCCCCCAAGTCCATCTTCAGGCCGCTGACCTGAAGAGAGTTCCCTCGTGGCTTAGTCTCAAACCCATTCACCATAAACTCTACTTTGACCAGATAGTATAGTCTAGAACAGTTTCCTCTTTGCCTTCAGCTAGATGGTGGCATTTTGAGTCCTTTGTCCATTATGCACGTATCACCTCATTTGACTGCTATCTCCCTTCACCCTGGGCTTTAACTCAACTTCAGGGCTTTAGAAAACCAACAACGTTCACAGCAAGTCCCTGAATTCTCCTTTCTGTCTTCACCCATTCTGCCTTCTTTGCAGCTACTGATTCCACCTCCCCCCTGCTTTATTTTTAAATATCTTGTTTTTTCATGTAATTTCTATACCCAACGTGAGGCTCCAACTTACAACCTGAGATCAAGAGTCACATGCTCTACCAGCTGAGACCACCAGGTGCCCCACCGACCTCCCTTTGTAAGGCTGCACTGTGACTTACTAAACTAAGCAACTTTACCTTCTGGCTTCTGACTATCAGTTCCCTTTAAAGGATATTGCTTTTCACTCAAGCTCTGCCTGTGCCAGACAGTTCCAGCAGCAGACCTAGTCTTAGCTAGGGCCCGAGGCAACCCTGGGAGGACCATTGGAACTGGAATATGCATGTAAATGTGTATCCCATGGCTATAAGCAATTCTCCGTGCCCACTGTTTCCTTGAAAAATCATAGATTTTGGAGCACCTGGGGAGGCTCAATCAGTTAAGCACCCGACTCTTAGTGTCAGCTCAACTCATGATCTCATGGTTCATGAGACTGAGCCCCGCACTGGACTCTGTGCTGATGGCGAGGAGTCTGCTTGGGATTCTGTCTCTCCCTCTCTCTCTTCCCCTCCCCACCTCGCACTTGCAGGTGCACTTTCTCTCTAAATAAATAAATTTTAAAAATCATGGGTTTTAATGACTGTAGTGTATCTTCATATATCATAATTTACTTAGCCATTTCCCTATTGCTGGAGTTTAAGTGGTCTCCAGTGTTTCGAGTGTCTAAATAATACAATGATGAATAAACTACAAAAATTCAAGACCATTACCTTAAGGAAGATTCTTACATGTAGAGTCACTGAGCTTAAATATTCATATTTTAAGATATGTCTTGATATATGTTTCTAAAATTGCTTTCCATTTCTTTAAAAAAGAAAAAAAAGCTTTCCCAAATCATGGCTCCACCTGAACACGCCACCAGAAGTGTCTAAGCCCTGCTCGTTTCACAAGACACTGACTGGAATGAATTCATTTCCTCTTTAACAAGCAGGCACTGTAATCGGGACTGATTAGGGCTTTGAGAGTTAGAAATAAAGTCCTTGCTGCCACAGAGCTTGGACTCCAGTGCAGGAAAGAGACAATGACAACATGATAAATACCATAAGTTTACAACATGCTGTGTGAAAGAGATGGGAACATCTATCTGATTCTGCCTGAAACTTCACCAAGGAGTGACACTCAGAAATGTAAAAGATGAGTAGTTTCCCTGGCAACAGGACTGGAGGGGGATTTCAAGCATAAAGAACAACACGGGGGAAAGAATGAGATGTGCAAACATGCGTCATGCTCAAAGAGCTGTAAGCTATTTAGTAATCTCAGGGACAGGCAGGGTGTGTTTGGGAGAGTGGCAGGGAAGGAAATTCCGCAGGACCTGGTGTTTTTATGATAAAATGTCTGAATTTCACCCTGGATGCAATGGAAACCACAGATTTTTTAAGTGAAGTAATTTATGATTTGCCTTTATTCATGCTGATACAGATCTGTTTCCGGTATCTGTTCAAAAGGGTCAAAGGGGCCATGGTCAGGAATATGGAAAATGAACTGGAGGGATGTGGGCGGGAAGCAGAAGATTAGGTTAAGAAGTTGTCCCAACAGGGGCTCCTGGGTGTCTCAGTCAGTTAAGTGTCCGACTCTTGATTTCAGCGCAGGTCATGAGCTCACGGTTCATGGGACCAAGCCCCGTGTTGGGCTCTGCGCTGACAATGTGGAGCCTGCTTGGGATTCTCTGTCTCTCTCTTTTCCTGCCCCTCCCCCTGCTTGCTCTCTCTCTCTCGCTCGCTCTCAAAATAAAGAAATGAACTTTAAAAAATCCCACTGAAACTGGGCCTTTACCTAGTGGTGTGCCTGTCCAAAGGCTGGCGACAGAACAAGAGAGCAGAAAGAAACCCCTCTAGTAGCTGTCTGGCGCTACCACATACACAATAGTAGCCTTTGGACATTGAGGCCAGGGCAGCAGGGTGGAAAGAAAGTATAGAAGTCTAGGAATAGGACTTGAAAAAAAAAAAAGAGAGAGAAAAAGAGAGAGAGAATCCTCTAGTAGCCTCCAAAGCTGGCAACCAGGATATTATTTAATGATAAAAAAGCATGCATATCCCTAGCTTATGAACATGGTAGCTGGGTTGCAAAACAAAGAGATTTCTGGAATCTCACTGGTGCTCAGATTCCAAACCCCATCAAAAGGAAAGTCCTAATTCCAATCTCAAAACATTAAGATAGTGGGAAATCTAAAGCTGCAAAAAAAGCCCAGACCTAGCTCATTTATAGATTATTTTCAATCAGTCCCCCACTCCTCCATCAGTCACATGACAGGAAAAGTGGCATGTTCGTTTCTGGGACTAAATGTCTTTTCAGTGTCTACTGTTCTTTTGCTCATACTAAGAATCATAAAATAAAAATTATGACACACACAAAAAGCAAAATGTGATTCATGGTCAAGAGAAGAAATGATTAATAGAAATTGATATAAAGATGCCTGACTTACCAGGTACAGAACTCTAACATACTATGATAAATATGGTAAAAGATCAAGTAGAAAAGGTGGGCAATATGCATGAACAAATGGAGATATTCAATCAAGAGATAGAAACTATAAGAAGAACAAAATGGAAAACATAAAAAATGTTTTAAAAATACATCAGAAATTAAAATTCAATGGCCTTAACAGACAGCTGTATACAATAGAAGAAAGGAGCAATGAACTTGAAAATAGGTTAATAGAATGTATCTAGGCTTAGGCGGTTAAGTGACTGACTCTTGGTTTTGGCTCAGGTCACGATCTCGCAGTTTTCTGAGTTCAAGCCCTACATCAGAATCTGTGCTGGCAGCACAAAGCCTGCTTGGGATTCTCTCTCCCTTGCTGTCTGTTCCTCCCCCATTCATGCTATCACTGTGTCTCTCAAGATAAATAAACTTTAAAACATTTTTTTAGGGGCGCCTGGGTGGCTTAGTTGGTTAAGCGACCGACTTTCGCTTAGGTCATGANAAAAAAAACATTTTTTTAAAAGAATCTAGGCTGAAATATTAAGAGAAAATTTTTAAAAAGAAAAAAACAAAGAACCCCCAAGATCTATAAAACAAAATCATATGGTTTCAACTTTTTAAATGTTTATTTATTTTTTGAGAGAGAGAGAGTATGTGCAAGTGGGGGAGGGGCAGAGAGAGAGACACAGAATCTGAAGCAGGCTCCAGGCTCTGAGCTGTCAGCACAGAGCCCTACGTGGGGCTTGAACTCACGAGATGTGAGATCGTGACCTGTGCTGAAGTTGGACGCTTAACCGACTGAGCCCCCCAGGCGCCCCTCATATGGTTTAACATATGTGTGAAAGAGAAGAGTTAGAGGATTGGGCAGAAGAAATATTTGAAGAGAGAATGGATGAGTTTTTTAAAAATCGATCAAGGTTATCAATCCACAGATCTAAGAAGTTCTTGGAACTTCAAGTGAAAGAGATGCAAAGAAAAGCCGTACGCAAGCACACTGTACTGAAACTGCTCAAACCAAAGACAAAGACAAATTGTTAAAAGCAGTCAGAGGAACAAAATACTCATTACATAATCATCAGAAACAGTGGCGGCCAGAAGACAACAGAAATACATCTTTAAAACGTGGAAAGTGAAAGAAAGAACAAATTGGAATTCTAAAAATCTTTCTCAAAACCTGAAGTCAAAATAAGGACATATCATCAGACAGACACAAGCTGGGAGAATCGTCCTCAGCAGGCCTGTATTTCGGGAAATCCTAAGATATGTTCTTCAGGCTGAGGAGAAATGATGCCAGAAGAAAGCCCAGATCTGCGGGAAAGAATGAAGAGCACCAGAGAATAAATACAGGGCCAAATACAAAAGACCTTGAACTTTTCTTTCTTTTCTTTTTCCCTTGCCCTTCCCTCCTGGCACAGAAACTTTGCCATTGGAGGAGGTGAGGCTGTGGGGAAAGGGGATGCTACACGGAGGCTACAACTGCAGAAAGCCCCAGGGACAGCGTGTCATGTGGCGTGAGGCCTTGGTGGCTGAGGGTGTGGGGGAGGGAGGGAAGGCTGTCACGCTGAGGCTTTGGCGGAAGAGTAAACAGAGCAGCGGAGGGAGGGCGTAGAGGTAGGTAGGGGGAGGCATTGGTGACAGTGGTGCAGAGACTGGTGACATTGAGCAAATACGTTAATTGGATGAGCAAACAAGTAGATATATTAAGGATACTCGGAGCCAAGTTTCTCACTATCTGAGATTTACGGACCCAGAAAGGGGCAGGCTAGCAAGAACATAGGAATGTTGAAATGGAATTGGAAAAGATATAAACTCATGAATATGTATGTGTGGGGCGCCTGGGTGGCTTAGGCGGTTAAGCGTCTGACTTCGGCTCAGGTCATGATCTCATGCTTCGTGGGTTCGAGCCCCGTGTCGGGCTCTGTGCTGACAGCCAGCTCAGAGGCTGGAGGCTGTTTCAGATTCTGTGTCTCCCTCTCTCTCTGACCCTCCCCTGCTCATGCTCTCTCTCTCTCTAAGAAAGAAATAAAACATTAAAAAAAATTAAGAAAATCAATTGTTTAGTGTACCCACCTTCACTCATGGTCTTAGCTAAATCTTCTGCATCAGCTTCTGCATCAGCCCTTGCTGCTTCACCTTGCACTTGTATGTTACAGAGATGGCTTCTTTCCTTAAACCTCATGAACCAACCTCTGCTAGCTTCAGACTTTTCTTCGGCAGCTGCCTCACCTCTCAGCCTTCATAGAACTGAAGAGGGTTATTAGGGCCTTGATTTGGATTAGGCTTTGGCTCAAGGGAATGTTGTGGCTAATTTGATCTCCTAACCAGGCCACTAAAACTTTCTCTATATCAGCAATAAAGTTGTTGTGCTTTCTTCTTACCCATGTGTTCACTGGAGTAGTGCTTTCAATTTCCTTCAAGGACTTTTCCTTTGCATTCTCAACTTGGCCAAGTGTTTGTCACAAGAGGACCAGCTTTTGGCCTGTCTCCACTTTCAACACGCTGCATCACCAGTGTTTGATCTAAAGTGAGTGTGGGGCGCCTGGGTGGCTCAGTTGGTTAAGCATCGGACTTCAGCTCAGGTCATGATCTGGCGGTTCGTGAGTTTGAACTCCACATTGGGTTCTGTGCCTACAGCTCAGAGCCTGGAGCCTGTTTCAGATTCTGTGTCTCCCTCTCTCAACCCCTCCCCTGCTCGTGCTCTGTCTCTCTCTGTCTCAAAAATAAATAAAAACAAAAAACAATTAAAAAAAAAACTGAGTGTGACTCTTACTGTCACTTGAACACTTTGAGGCTATGTGGGGTCAGTGATTGATCTAATTTCAATATTGTTGCATCTCAGAAAATAGGGAGGCCTGAGGAGAGGGAGGGAGATGAAGTGACAGCCTGTTAGTGAAAGGGTCAGAACACACACCACTTCGATTAAGTCTGCCATCTTATATGGGCCTGCTTTGTAGCACCCCAAGACAATGACAATAGTAATGTCAAAGATCACTGCTCACAGATCACCATTATAAATATAATAATAATAGAAAAGTTGGAAACATTGCAAAACTTAGCAAAATGTGGCACAGAGATACCGAGTGAGCAAATGCTGCTGGAAAAAAAAAAAGGCACCAATTCAGGGTTGCCATAAACCTTCAGTCTGTAAAAAATGCAACATCTGCAACACACAATAAATAAATAGAGCAAAGTGCAGTAAAACGAAGTATGTGCGTACATTCTTTTCAAGTGCGTACGTAGCTTTTGCCAAGACAGAGCATACACAGTCTCATAAAACAAGTCTCTCTCTCTCTCTTTTTAATGTTTTTATTTATTTCTGAGAAAGAGAGAGAGAGAGAGCGTGAGCAGGGGAGGGTCAGAGAGAGAGGGAGACACAGAATCCGAAACAGGCTCCAGGCTCTGAGCTGTCAGCGCAGAGCCGACGTGGGGCTTGAACCCACGAACCATGAGATCACTACCTGAGCTGAAGTTGGACACTTAATCAACTGAGCCACCCAGGTGGCCCAAAACAAGTCTTGATAAATTTCAAAGGATAGAAAAAAAGAACATATTTTAGAAATATCAAGAATGAAAGAGCAAATATTTTTTCTATATGAGAGAGCAAATACTATTTTATATTGTCAAATTTTCTATCATGAAAGCGACATTAAACACTTCATAAAGAAAAATTACAAAGAACTTTATGTCGATCAATTTGAAAACTTGTATGTCATGCAAAAATTCCTTGAAAAAATACAATTTATCAAAACCATGACAAGATAAGATAGGAAAGCGTAGCACCCTTATACTAGTCAAGAAATTGTTTAATCAAAGATCTTCCCACAGACAGAACTCCAGGCCCAATTGAAATTCCATCAAACATTTAAAGAAGAAATAATAACTTTCCTAAACTCTGAGGAAATAGTGGGTGAGAGAATACCTCCCAATTCATTTTATAAGGCCAACATAACCCTGACACCTAATCTGGACTAATATTTAAAGAAAAGTTATCAACTAAAATCTCTCATGAGAATAGATACAAATATACTTGTAGAATATTATTCAGTGGAATCTAGCAATGTATAATAATGAGAGATATATAAAGACACAGATATAGATATATAGATATAAAATCTGGACTATATCATAAGGAAAATGCATCATGACCAATAGACCAAGGTTAGTTCAATGTTCAAACATCAATCAACGTAACTCATAACTCACTACATTAAGAAAATAGAGGAGGGGCGCCTGGGTGGCTCAGTTGGTTAAAGGTCTCGCTTCGGCTCACGTCATGATCTCATGGTTCATGGGTTCAAGCCCCGCGTTGGCTCTGTGATGACAGCTAGCTCAGAGCCTGGAGCCTGTTTCAGATTCTGTCTCTCTCTCTCTCTCTCTCTCTCTGACCCTCCCATGCTCACGCTGCCTCTCTCTCTCTCTCTCTCAGAAATAAATAAAACATTAAAAAAATTTTTAAAGAGAATAGAGGAGAAAAATGATATGATCACCAAATACATGCTGAAAAAGTGTTTGACAGAATTTAACGCTCATTCATGATAAAAACTCTCCATATATTAGGAAAATATGGGACCTTCTTCAATCTGATAATTGCATCTTTTGGAATAACTACAATTAACGTATAATGGTAAAAGACTTTCTAAGGCTTTCTGCCTTAAAATTAGAAACAAGGCAAGAAAATCTGCTTTTACTATTTCAATTCAACATTATACTGGATGTCAAACGACAGGCATGCAGATTGTAAAGGAAGAAGTAAACTGTTGTATTCACGGACAACATGATTGTGTATGTTAAAAACCTTATGAAATCTTGAAAAAAAGGCAACTGGTAACTGAATTTAGCAAAGTCATAGGATACTAGAGCAACAAACAAAAATCAACTGTAAATAAAAATTAGCAATATGTATTATACAGAAGCAATAAAAATTGGAAAATGAAATTTTAGAAATGTCATTTCCAAGGTCATTAAAAACGTCAAATAACTAGAAAATAGATCTATGCATGTATCTCTGTTTCCTCACCCATGATATAACGATGAAAGGAATCCCTCTCTCATATACTGGTTATGAGGGTTAAATGAATAGCGATAAACACTTAGAATTCTGCGAGGCAGGTCTTAAGTTTTATGTAGATGGTAACCAAAATCTCCATATACATATCAGTTGTAAGGTAAATTGAAATGGTGATGTGGAGTTTTAAAAATCACAATGAGAAATCTGTCCCCTGCCACAAAGAAGGAATATGTGGTTTATTGAGTATGAAGCGCTGTGTTTCATCTGTGAAAAAGGGGAATCTTTACCAGGAGTCGGAGATCATGGTACTGAATAAGTCATTCCAGTAGGGGGAGCTCCGACCAAGCGTTTTGAAAGCACCGACAAAGCTTTTGCCTCTGCTTTGAGGATCCAGACCGTCCATGCCCTAGAATTTGCCTTCCCTTGGCTCCTTGTCTCATGTTAGTGAAATAAAATGCTGCTACAAAATATATTTGTCATCCTTAGAAGCAGTGTATTGGAGTAAATAAACCTGATTTGGATTTCAGACTTAATTCCTACCAGAGAAAGAAGGCATTTTACCTTGTATTGGTAAAAAAGCAGTTTCCTACTTTATATACTTCACATTTGGAGGTTACAAATGGTATCTTTGCATATTTTTTCCTTCTTTGGAGACCACTGTATGGAAGGTTTTACAAAGGCTTTCTTGGCCTGAGACCTCAAATTTACCCTTTGTTTCCATGCTCCCTTTACTATTTAAAAAAAATTTTTTAAAGCCCACACACACAGAGACTCTGGAGAACGATGTCTTCATCAGCAAGAGCCATTCTTTGTGATTGTGTTTTAATTTTATTAAACTCAAAACATCGTCTCTATTTTCTTTCGACTTGTTCTTTACCCGCGTAGTCTTTAAAAGTGCAGGGTTTTTGTTTATATTGAGGTACATTTGACAATTAAGAATTGTATACATTGGGGTGCCTAGGTGGCTCCATCAGTTAAGCAGCTGACTCTTGATTTTGGCCCAGGACATGGTCTCACCGTTCATGGGATCAAGCAGTGCATCAGGCTCTGTGCTGATAGTGCAGAGTCTGCTTGGGATTCTCTCTCTCTCTCTCTCTCAAAAATAAGTAAATATTTAAAAAATAAGAATTACATATATTGATGACTATACATCTGTCGTAATCACCACTTCAAGCTAATTAACACATCCATCTCTTCAAATAGTTACCAGTATTTTATTTATTTATTTATTTTAAAATGTTTATTTTTTTTAGTAATCTCTACACCCAATGTGAGGCTTGAACTTATGATCCCGAGATCAAGAGTCCCATGCTCTTCTGACTGAGCCAGCCAAGAGTCCCAGTAGGAGCCAATTTAAGTAAGTTTAATTATCACAGGGAGAAGATAGAATATTCCAAATTAAAATCAATATTTTCCAAACCAATCTTAATATCCTAATATGTGGACCATGTATACAGCTTTGTCCCTAAAGCTCATTGCATGGTGCTAGCATTATGAGTTTTATATTTTTGTCATTTATCTCATAGTTGCCCTTGAAGACCTTGGTTTAAAATCAAGTCAATGAAAGGGGACATGTCTCGCTAATTTCAGGTTGCTAGGCAACTTGTCTACTTCTCCATAGCATTTCTTCTATTGCTCAGGAGACTGAGAAAGGTTAGTGGAAAACATGTGCCTTTTAAGACCAATACAAACATATATATTTATTTACATATCAAGTGTGTATTATATTTAAATGTATCTATTTTTAAATGTTTATTTTTTATTTTGGAGAGAGAGAGAAATAGAGAGAGAGACCACGAGCCAGGAAGGGGCAGGGAGAGAGGGGGCCAAATGATACAAAGCATGCTCTGCACTGACAGCAGAGAGCCCGATGTGGGGTTCGAACTCATGAACTGCAAAACAATGACCTGAGGTGAAGTTGGACACTCATCTGACTGAGCCACCCAGGGGTTCCTTATATTTGTATATGTTGAATAGAATTATTTGTAGGAAAACTATTTAACCTGCAGACTTTTTGTCGTCTTATTTTTCCAAGCCAATTTCCTATTCCATCTTTCAGTCCTATTAAGACAAATAAAATTAATATTTAGAATTCTACTTTAGAGAAATGGATGTCAACATCTATTTTCTCTCTCATCCCCTGAAATTTTTCATAAAGGAGCTAAGTTTTTCTTAAAACTAATATCAAAAACAAATATTTTTCTTACTGTCATGCCAATTGATATTCATTATCATCTAGATGTGTGTGGGGTTGCAAGTTCAGAATTCAAGAAGCTAATAATTTCCTGTAGAGTACCTTGCCTATAATTATGTGTATTTAATTTAGAATGATTGCTTTGGCATGTAATTGGAAAACCATTTAGAGATACGAATTTCTTATGTCATCTAGTTTTATTTCTTAAAACAATAATTTAAAAACCTAAAAATGTACTCATTATCCAAATAGCTAAATATAGAATCTTCAATTAGTATATCTAATCACTTTATTTAATAGATCAGAGAATATCAAGATAAAATTAGTCCAGTTACCTTTCCAAGCTAAACCTTCTATTTCATATGTCATACTCTCTCTCACCAAGTAATTGCCAGAAATAATACTAGTTTACATGTGAGCTTTTCTTACAAATATTTAGGACAAGTATTTCCCGCAAAAATTTAGCATTGTTTTACTCTGAACTGTTATAATTTTCACATGAATACCTAATTTATTTAGCCATATCCATCATCTATTGATTTATTTATTCCTTTGTTCAAGTAGTTCAAGTAGTTATTCCTTTGTTCAAGTAATCACTGTCTACCACTATTCTAGGAACTAGAGATGGAGATACAGTAGTAATAGTAAACGTGAGATTGCTCTCTTTTTTCTCTTAAGGTCAAAAACTTTTCTGATGCTTACTTAGAGCTTCAAGGCTTTAAAATATCATAGACTCTATGTTAACATCAGCTATAGTTTTCAGAGGCTTAAGAAAATGAAACTTGTTTTGTACTCCATTAGCAAACTCATTGTAGGCGTGTCTTGTTAGCAGTCAGCCATCCAATAAGACCAATTCAGAAATCCAGAGCCTTTACATCTGGTGGCGTTTCCTGGGGCCTCAAGCTCTTTTGTGTCTAGCTGGTGACAGGGGAAGAAAGAGCAAGGAGAAGCATAGTCACTTAAGTGCCTTGGCCAGAAGGAACACTAATGACTTCTCACATTCCACCTACAAGCATCAGTCATATATGGTCCCACCCAGATAGAAGGGGAGAAGACTGGGAAATGTCCTTACCTGGGCAGACACTTCTTAATTGAAACTATCCTTTTGGAAGGGCTTTTGGCAAACAATGAGCCATCTCTACTATAATATTTAAAACTCTTACATTGGGATGTCTGGGTGGCTCAGCTGAAGTCCGACTTCAGCTCAGGTCATGATCTCACAGTTCGTGGGTTCGAGCCCCACGTCGGGCTCTGTTGAGAGCCTGGAGCCTGTTTCCTATTCTGTGACTCCCTCTCTCTCTGACCCTCCCCCTTCTCATGCTGTCTCTCTCTCTCTCTCTCTCAGAAATAAATAAAACATTAAAAAATAATAAAATAAAACTCTTGCATTATTTTGTAGCTGTAAGGTTACCACGGGGTAGGTAAATCGTTTCTGGGGCTGATCTCTTCTGTAGTCTGATTCTTAAAGAGAACTTAAATACTTAAGTCTTTCAGAGATTCTTTTCCTCTACCTTTTAAAAAATGTATACGTAACAAAAGTTACTGATTTTCTAATAAGTTTCTAATAAGTGATTCTGTTTGGAGCAATGCTTAATTATATAGGTATGACTGGATGTTTGCAGCCATTGAGCCTAGTCTCAGGATTTGCAGTTACAAAATCTAAGCTTTTTACTGAGTTAAGCGGAAAATAGCTAGCATCATCATAAAAATTAACACGCGTTCAAAATAGATATTACAAAGTTTTAAGCACATAGTCTTAATCAGAAAGTTTACTTTTTTTTAAATAAAGTTTATTTATTTTTGAGAGATAGAAAGAGAGACAGAGCATGAGCAGGGGAGGGGCAGAGAGAGAGAGAGAGAGACAGAATCTGAAGCAGGCTCCAGGCTCTGAGCAGTCAGTACAGATGCAGGGCTTGAACTCACAAATCGTGAGATCACGACTGGAGCTGAGGTCAGACATTGAACCAAGTGAGCCACCCAGGTGCCCCCAGAAGGTTTACTTTCTAAGAGTGTGTGGGTTCTAGTATATTTTCATTATGTTTGTCTAGTTTTTGACATCTGTGTTTTTAGAGAGCTGATGATTTCTGCTAACTTCACTTACTTGTGTCACGAATCTTGTTTATGGAAACAAAGGGAATGGCTGTTTAAGTCACTGAGGGGCTCAGAGCTAAACGTAAATTATAAGGACCGGGAAGAGTTTTCAGCTTGTAATAGGGAACTCGACCTAAAATTGCTTAAGCAAGAAGGGGTTTTATCATCTCAGAGAACAAGAAGCTTCAAGATAGCGAAGGTGTGTAGGATACACACCAGGGTTGAGTCCTCAATAGGGTCAAATCAATTTCACAAACCAGTTCTCTGCCTCACCCTTCTCGTTATGTGGGCTGGTTCCTCTCTGGTCACAAGGTGGCAGCATCAGCCGCAGCCACCACATCCCCGCCTGGAAAAGCCACTATCAGATTTCCCCAGGACTTCTTCCCTTTACACCCTTAAAAGTTAAGGACTTCAAAGAGGTGTTTTTTGTTGTTGTTGTTTTAATGTGGATTATGTCTATTGACATTTGCTGCTTTTGAAAAAAATTTTTAATTAAAAAAAGATTTTATTAAAGTATAGTGCATACTAAAAGGTGCACATTACACAAGTTCAATGATTTTGCTCAAAATGAAGCATCTTTAAGATCAAGAGACAGAACATTACTAGCTCCCCAGAAGGCTTCCCTATTTTCTCTCTTTGGAGGCAGCAGGGTAGTGGCTTCGCTCAGCAAAGATTATTATTTGTTTTAATTATTAACAGGGATCAAAATGTTTGCCGGGGAGTATTTATTTATTTATTTATTTAACATCCAAGTTAGTTAGCATATAGTGCAGCAATGATTTCAGGAGCAGATTCCTTAATGCCCCTCACCCATGTAGCCCATCCCCCCTCCGGCACCCCCTCCAGCGACCCTCTGTTTGGTCTCCATACTTGAGTCTCTTATGTTTTGTCCCCTTCCCTGGTTTTATCTTATTTTTGCTTCCCTTCCCTTATGTTCATCTCTTCTGTGTCTTAAAGTCCTCATATGAGTGAAGTCTTGTGATATTTGTGTTTCTCCGACTGACTTCGCTTAGAACTACCCTCTAGTTCCATCCATGTAGTTGCAAATGGCAAGATTTCATTCTTTTTGATTGCTGAGTAATACTCCAATGTGTATGTATGTATGTATGTATGTATACACCACATCTTCTTTATCCATTCATCCGTCGATAGACATTTGGGCTCTTTCCATACTTTGGCTGTTGTTGACAGTGCTGATATAAACATTGGGGTGCATGCACCCCTTTGAAACAGCATACCTGTATCCTTTGGATAAATACCTAGTAGTGCAATTGCTGGGTCGTAGGGTAGTTCTATTTTTAACTTTTTGGGGAAACTCCATATTGTTTTCCAGAGGGGCTGCACCAGTTTGCATTCCCACCAGCAGTGCAAAAGAGACCCTCTTTCTCTGCATCCTCACCAACATCTGTTGTTGCCCGAGTTGTTAATGTTAGCCATTCTGACAGGTGTGAGGTGGCATCTCATTGTGGTTTTGATTTGTATTTCCTGGATGAAGAGTGATGTTGAGCATTTTTTCATGTGTCGGTTGGCTATGTGAATGTCTTCTTTGGGGAAGTGTTTATGTGTGTCTTTTGCCCATTTCTTCACTGGATTATTTGGTTTTTGGGTGTTGAGTTTGATAAGTTCTTTATAGATTTTGGATACTAACCCTTTATCTGATATGTTGTTTACAAATATCTTCTCCCACTCTGTTGGCTGCCTTTCAGTTTTACTGATTGTTTCCTTCGCTGTGAAGATGCTTTTTATTGTGATGAGGTCCCAATAGTTCATTTTTGCTTTGGTTTCCCTTGCCTCCAGAGACGTGTTGAGTAAGAAGTTGCTGTGGCCAGAGTCAAAGAGGTTTTTGTCTGGTTTCTCCTCGAGGATTTTGATGGCTTCCTGTCTTACATTTAGGTCTTTCATCCCCTTGAGTTTTTTTGTGTGTGGTATAAGAAAGTGGTCCAGGTTCATTTTTCTCTGTGTCACTGTCCAGTTTTCCCAGCACCACTTGCTGAAGAGATTCTCTTTATTCCACTGGATATTCTTCCTGCTTTGTCAAAGATTAGTTGGCCTTACATTTGTGAGTCCATTTCTGGATTCTCTATTCTGTTCCATTGATCTGAGTGTTTTGTGCCATAAATTTTTTAAGTTTACTTATTTATTTTGAGAGAGACAGACACAGCACAGGTGGGGGAGAGGCAGAGAAAGAGGGAGACCAAATCCCAAGCGGGATCTACACTGCCAGTGCAGAACTGGATGCAGGGCTTGAACTCACGAAACCAAGGGGTCATGACCTGAGCTGAAACCAAGAGTCAGGCACCTGCCTGACTGAGCCACCCAAGCACCCTGATATTTACTATTTTATAAATTAAAACTGAGAAAAATATTTGTAAATTTATCTATAATACTAATAAACCTTTATGTGTTAATATAAATCACACATTTTTATGGGAAAAAAACCCAATTGTTTTCCAAAATAAGTGTAGTGAGAAGAGTGGCGTTGTTTTATATTTCTTACAAGGCTCTGTAATGTCTGGCTTAATAGAGAACAGAGGGGTTCTCATATCTGCTTCTGCATTTGGTCTGCTGTGGTACCACCCACCATGTAACCTCTGGAAAAGACCAATGTACATTAATGAGACAATGTGAGTGTAATTTCATATTATTATGAAAATAGACCCCAAAGATTCCCTGAAAACAGAGTCCTTATGTTTCTTTTTGAGAGCTTTGAAGCTCTTTCCAAAAGGCTTCCCTACCAGATTGTTCCTTGTGCTTAATGGACCAGATGGGATCACTTGCTTATTTCTAAGGAAAGAGAATAGAGTTGGCAGGATTGACTTGTACCAACTATTTTTTCATGTGCATGGGAATCACCTGTAGAGTGTGTTAGATAGCTAAGGCTCCAACACCAGGGGTTCTGATTCAAGAAGTTTGGGGTGGGGCCTGAGAATGGACATTTCTAACAATTCCCAGGTGGTGGGGGTGGTGCTATTTCTCACAGTCCCGGGATCCACTAAGGACCACTGGCTTTGACAGCCGGGGAGTGGGAGGTGGCCAGGCTTCTTGGAACACACTGGGATACAGAACACATGGATAACTTAATACGTTGGGGCTCAGTAACGCCAGAGGGGAAAATGACTGTTGGTACAACCAATGATGTTTGCTGTACACGTATTCTCAGAAAATTCATGGTAGATTCTTCCAAAATAGAGAAATACCTGAACATTGGTCCTGTTAGTGACTTTTTGCTGGTTACTAAGTGTATCTTTGATTCATGGACAAAGGAAGAAAACGGAAGGCGAGGGAGAAGGGGTGAAAAGGAAAGGATTGGGTAGAGATAAAAATTTAATTTTGAAATGCCCTGTCTCTCTCTCTTCCTCTACAGTCTTCCTAGCTTGAGAAATGTAAATTGGACGAATCTGATGTGGAGAATGTAAATGTAACAGAGCATGCCTACCCCCCTTTGAAAACTCATTGTCTATTTATGTTTTTTTTGAAGTGTATTTATTCATTTCGAGAGAGACAGAGACAGCACGAGTGGGGAAGGGACAGAGAGAGAGACGGAGAGAATCCCAAGCAGTCTCCGCACTATCAGCACAGAGCCCGATGCGGGGCTCAAACCCACAAAACCGTGGGATCATGACCTGAGCTGAAATCAAGAGTCAGAGGCTTAACGGACTGAGCCCCTCAAGGACCCCGCCACCCCAACTGTTTTTAGTCTCAAACATGACAGCCCTCAGCTGCCAGCTCTGTGGTTATCATTCCCAGCAGCTTCCCAGAGGGCACACAGCCTCCTGGGTTTAAGGTCAAAACTGGTTCCGGCCTAACCTGGGGACACCCGTGCCAGCTTCCTCTCACCCCCACCTTCCCAGCCCCAGTTGCAGACTGCAGATACCATCTGCTTGTTGCCCTAGCTGGGACCAGCCAGTCAGGCCTCACTGCAGAGCCTTATGGAGGAAGGTCATAGATCACTCCTCCTTCCCAGAAACCAATTCTGCATCTCCAGAGTTGAGGCACTTTTAGGACATTGCCAGAAAAACGAAACAAAACAAAAATGTTTGCCCAAGTCAATGGTGCCTACCTGCCTTAACAGTTGCTTAGGGAAGGTTACTTCCTTGTCCTTTGGAAGACTACTCTGCTTAAAGAAAAATTTGTGCCCAACTACATTCACCTGCTTAGACAGGATCTGGTCAGAACTCAGGGCTGCCTAAAACACCACCTCTGTGACGACATGATTGGAAGGAAGGAGAATGAGTCTTTAGTTGTGGACAAAGCATGACACCCTGCTTACCTCCTCAGGAGATGATTATGGAAGTGCTCTCTCTCTCTCTCTCTCAATTTTTAATTTTATTTATTAAAAAATTTTTTGATGTTTGTATTTATTTTGAGACAGAGAGAGACAGAGCATAAGTGGGGGAGGGGCAGAGAGAGAGAGAGAGAGAGAGAGAGAGACAGAATCCAAAGCAGGCTCCAAGCTCCGAGCTGTCAGCACAGAGCCCGATGTGGGGCTCGAACTCGTCAACCACGAGATCATGACCTGAGCCGAAGTTGGATGCTCAACCAACTGAGCCACCCAGTCGCCCCTAACTTTTAATTTGAGAGAGAGAGAGAGAGCATGAGTAGGGGAGAGGGGCAGAGGAGAGAGAGAGACAGAGGCAGAGGAGAGAGAGAGAATCTTAAGCAGGCTCCATGCTCAGCATGGAGCCCTACTCGGGACATCTTCCCATGACTCTGGGATCATGACCTGAGCCATAATCAAGAGTCAGACATTTAACCAAGTGAGCCACCCAAGTGTCCCAAAAGCTTTCTTTCTTTTTTAAAAAACCATTTTCTTCTGTTTCTCATTCTTTTTCTTTTCCAGGATGAGTCAAGTGGTACTTTTGGCCCTAGACGTTGGCCCAGGTATTACTTTTGCCCGAGAGGCACTCAGTGGGATGGGGAAGAGGATGCAGTTAGCCAAGGAGAGGCTCTCAGCTTGAAGTCTGCCGGCGCAGTCGCATCCATGTGTCCAGCCCAGCTTGCCAGAGTGACCGGAGAGGCATGGGTGCACTCAAGGCCACTTTACAAGGCTACCAGTTCCCTGACGGACCAGCCTACTGCAAGACTCTTCCTTATCTGGACCAAATNAGAGAGAGAGAGAGAGAGAGAGAGACAGAATCCAAAGCAGGCTCCAAGCTCCGAGCTGTCAGCACAGAGCCCGATGTGGGGCTCGAACTCGTCAACCACGAGATCATGACCTGAGCCGAAGTTGGATGCTCAACCAACTGAGCCACCCAGTCGCCCCTAACTTTTAATTTGAGAGAGAGAGAGAGAGCATGAGTAGGGGAGAGGGGCAGAGGAGAGAGAGAGACAGAGGCAGAGGAGAGAGAGAGAATCTTAAGCAGGCTCCATGCTCAGCATGGAGCCCTACTCGGGACATCTTCCCATGACTCTGGGATCATGACCTGAGCCATAATCAAGAGTCAGACATTTAACCAAGTGAGCCACCCAAGTGTCCCAAAAGCTTTCTTTCTTTTTTAAAAAACCATTTTCTTCTGTTTCTCATTCTTTTTCTTTTCCAGGATGAGTCAAGTGGTACTTTTGGCCCTAGACGTTGGCCCAGGTATTACTTTTGCCCGAGAGGCACTCAGTGGGATGGGGAAGAGGATGCAGTTAGCCAAGGAGAGGCTCTCAGCTTGAAGTCTGCCGGCGCAGTCGCATCCATGTGTCCAGCCCAGCTTGCCAGAGTGACCGGAGAGGCATGGGTGCACTCAAGGCCACTTTACAAGGCTACCAGTTCCCTGACGGACCAGCCTACTGCAAGACTCTTCCTTATCTGGACCAAATCCCCTTCCTGTAAGCCCATGCACAACTGGCTCTTGATTTGGAATGTGTTTGGTCCAAAGTAGGAGCTTAATAAATCAAAAAGGAATTTAAAAACAAAGTTCGCCAGCATTGTTTTTTGTTTCTTTCAGGTTAAACAGTCCTATTTTCTTCAACAGCTATTTATAAAACCATGTGACATTGTGACATAGCTTCTAGAGTCCTCACCCAGATTGTCATCCTTCACAGGTTTGCTGCAACTTATCAATGTCCTTCTTAAAATATGATTGTGGTTGTATCCAGAACTGAGGGAAATGGTCCGGATGTGGCTAGTTATATAGAGTACAGTGGACCACGGGCATTTCCTCCCTTATTGTAAATGCCATGTTTCCATGATGAAGCCTAAGCTGGCACAGGCATTTTTAATTCTCAGGGCACGTTAAAAGATAAAAAGCCTTGATCTTACACTCCAAAAGCTCTAGCTCCTTTGCCATGGATACTTTCTGGCTCTCTGTATCCAGGATGCAGTTTCCTGATCCCTATGCTGAATGTCTCGGTGGTTAAAGGGCTTGACCCAGTAGAAACTTTGGGCTCATAATTAAGTTGTGGCCAGGAGGGAGAGAGGATGTGACCAGGGGTGCTGGGTGATAGGGAGGCAGGAAAGAGGCCTTGAAAGAAGAATTTTGGATTGTCAGTGTCTAAATGTCTTCTAATAATGTGACTAGCAGGGGCATGCAGAGAAGTTGGGGAGAGAAGGGCAGAGACCGAGCCTGGCACACGGGAGTGACTTCCAATCTCTTGTATCTTTGGGTCCAGCCTTAGAGTAGAACTATGGTGCTGAGAGGCTGGCTTAGCCCCACACTCCTGCACAGGTGTACAGCCACATGTTGAGTGGAAAATATTTATGTCACAACCAAGTTGTCGTATGGTTACCAAGATGCCTATCAGATCCGGTTTCAGCTCGGAGCTTATAGTGTGACCCAAGGCAGATGTAAGGATTGCATAACTTTTAAAGAAAGGTCACATATTTCTCAGACCTTTTGGGAGCTTGGGCAGGATAGTAAAAAGCTTTTTCTCAAAGTCGAAGCTAGAGCTACAGGACAGCCAGTTAACAGAGTGAAATTATGAATGCCATGGGAGAGACACTTTCTTTGAATACATTTAACAATTATTGTGAATTGGTTTATTTCATCAAATGTGTTGTCAAGTCTTATAATATTTATCTTTTTCTTTTTCTTTCTTTTGAGAGAATTAAAAAAAATTTTTTTTTAATGTTTATTTACTTTTGAGAGATGGAGAGACAGAGTGCAAGTGGGGAAGGGGCAGAGAGAGGGAGACACGGAATCCAAAGTAGGCTCTGGGCTCTGAGCTGTCAGCACAGAGCCCGACCTGGGGCTGGAACCCATGAACCGCGAGGTCCTGACCTGAGCTGAAGTTGGATGCTTAACCAACTGAATGACCCAGGTGCCCCAAGAGAGAGAATCTTAAGCAAATTCCATACTCAGCACAGAGCCTGACACAGGGCTGGATCCCATGACTCTGGGATCTTTGACCTGAGCCAAAATCAAGAGTTGGATGCTTAACCGACTGACCGCCCAAGGTATCCCAAATCTTCTAATATTAAAAAAAATGTTTTGGGGCGCCTGGGTGGCTCAGCCAGTTAAGCGTCCGACTTCGGCTCAGGTCATGATCTCACAGTTTGTGGGTTTGAGCCCCATGTCGGGCTCTGTGCTGACAGCCAGCTCAGAGCCTGGAGACTGTTTCAGATTCTGTGTCTCCCTCTCTCTCTGATCCTCCCCTGCTCACACTCGGTCTCTCTCTCTCTCCCAGAAATAAATAAAAAAACATTAAAAAAATGTTTTAACGTTTATTTATTTTTGAGAGAGAAAGAGAGAGACAGAGTGTGAGCGGGGGAGGAGCAGAGAGACAGGGAGACACAGAACCTGAAGCAGGCTCCAGGCTCTGAACTGTCAGCACAGAGTCCGACGTGGGGCTCGATCCCACAAGCCGTGAGATCATGACCTGAGCCAAAGTTGGACGCTTAACCGAATGAGCCACCCAGGCGCCCCGCAAACCTTCTAATATTTAAACACAACAAATGCAACAAAACACACAAAAGGAGAAAACCAACACAACAAAATGGGAGCTGTTGATCCAGGGGTATCACACAGGTCAGTGGAAGGGCTCTCATCACCACTTCTTCCGAGAGACTCCCAGTTGCCTCAGATTCCTGAACGAGAAACAATCATTTTCATTTCATCATTAGAAACCTTTGTAAAAAGTTCAAAGGGCAGATTCACAACAGATTAAACAGGTTGCTGTAAATGCATCTTCACGTTAAGATCTCGTTAGGAAACCATTTTCATCCTGAATAAGCAGAGAGAGAGAATAGCGCCTTAATCGGTGGTGGTGTTGGTGGTGGTGGTGATGATGGGAGGGGGGGGTCGGGGGGGGNAAAAAGAAAGTAACCATGAGGAGTATCAGGGAACAGAGATAACAGTAAAAATACCAAGGCAAAGCGTTTGTCCTGTGGCAAGCATTTAATAAACCTGAGCTATTTTTGATTGAGTACCTATTCTGCATCAAGCACTATGCTAAGTACTTTACATGAATTGTTTCCTTTAATTCTTTCAACAGCCCAGTGAGGTAGATGTTGTTGTTTGAAGGTATGGCTGAAGCAACAGTGTTAGGCATATTGTTCTTTTTATTTTATTTTATTTTATTATTTTATTTTTTTATCTTTTTTTACAAATAGTTTATTGTCAAATTAGTTTCCACATAACACCCAGTGCTCATCCCCACACATGCCCTCCTCCATGCCCATTGTTCTTGTTGTCACTTGTTCGTAAGTGGTAGACGCAGGACTTCAATGAAGACGCTTGCTCCAGAGGCCGTTCATGTAACCGCAGACACTGTGGGCAACCACAGAGGCAGGAAATAAACCTGAGGGCCTTTACGGTTTTGCAGAGAGTTGGCTGTACGTGTCCCCAACAGCGCTTGGATAAAAGAGAGTCGATACATGTGGGCCCTGGGGAAACCTATGGTACTGGGAGAGTGCTCTCAAGGTTAATGCTTTTTCATTTTGCAGAAGAAAGAGTTGCTGTAGACTGATGGTGTTTGTTAAATCATTTTTATACTGGTATATAGATCGCAGTTAGTGTGCATGTGTGAAAAAGAAAGACTTAAAACCACGTTCTGTATGTATTTTCTTTTAATATTTATTTTATTTTTGAGAGAGACAGAGCATGAGTGGGGGAGGGGCAGAGAGACAGGGAGACACAGACTCCCAAGCAGGCTCCAGGCTCCAAGCTGTCAGCACAGAGCCAGACGCGGGGCTCGAACTCCTGAACTGTGAGATCATGACCTGAGCCAAAGTTGGACACTCAACTGACTGAGCCACCCAGGCTCCCCTATATATGTATTTTAAAGTAATTCTATATAGAGATTTTACATTTTGTGGGTAAGAACCCTACTAGAGAATTCCTTTTGTTTCCCCATAATGTTAGTTGTAATACTGAGCCCTTAGTTGAAACGTAAAACTCATTACTTGGAATTGAGTGAGGATTATTTTTTACGTTCAAAGTACTCTAAGACAAAAATATAGTTTTGTTTCTTAAAGGTTTCAAAATCAATTTTAGGGATGCTTATAAAATATTATCAAACAATGCTGATAGAAGTACTTCTATTAAATGTATTATATTACATGCATACCCGCAGAAGGCAAATATCGTCATTTAAAAAATTACCTTTTAGAAACTTAAAAGAAGTCTAGGCAGCACTTTCCAACATTTGTGACACCGCAGGCATGGAGTTTCAGAATTAAAGGACTCCTTATCCAACTTTTTTTTTTTCTATCAGAAATTCAGGGTGCCTGGTGGCTCAGTCGGCTAAGCGTCAACTCTCAGCTCAGGTCTTGATCTCCGGGGCCTGAGTCCCGGCTCCACGCTGGGTGTGGAGCCTGCTTTAAAAATTTCACAGAAGCAGGAATTCTTAAATCTGAAGCTGATTTTAAAACTTGGCAAATAGGCAAACTAGAAAAAAGGGCTGATCTCTTGCAAAGAGAGGCTGCTATACCTAACTACACAGGGCTTTTATGCCTCAAGGAAGCAAGGATGCTGGTCTTGTCCACTAAACCAAAAAAGCCCCTACACTCGTGAATAGTCACACAGTCCGTAATGTTACTTCTTTGTACATGATGGAAAATGGAGGACGGACGCATAAAGTTTGCGTTCCTAGCAGACCTCCACTTAATAGGGGAGAAAAGCTGTGAATTCTTTTTCTCTCAGTGTAAACGACGCTCTCCAGTCTTTTCTCTGTAAGAGCAACTGAAAAAAACAATACTGACGCCTGAGATCACCATCAGAGACACTTGAATGACCATCTTCCCGGGAAGCTACGTTAGTTCATAGCACAAGCAAATCTGTGCTTTCTAGCGGCCTTCAACTCAGGACCAAAAAAATGCCGTGTGCACTCCCGGCTCACGTTAAGTTCGGGCAGCGCACGCACCACCCCGGGGCCGGGGCCGAAGGATTTCTCGAGTTAGGTGGGTCCGGACCCGACTGCTTGCATTATTTTCGTCGTTGTCACAGGCTGTGAAGTAGCCCTGGAAGGCGAGGGCTGCGAGATGTGCGTGTGCACGCGCGCGAGGGCTGGTGTGTGCCCGTGTGTGCGCTTGAGAGCGCCGGTGTGTGCTCGTGTGCATGTGTGCACGCGTGACTGTGTGCTCGTGTGAGCGTGCAGGAGCTGGAGGGGCTGTGGAGTTGGGGGGTTCCGGGAGTGGGAGCAGGTGGCCGGCCGGGCGGCGGCTCGGGCGGGGGCAGAAGGCCGGGTGAGGGTGGCGAGGGGGCCCCCAGCCCAGCCCCA
>NW_027528624.1:4105211-4330136 GCF_008692635.1 Crocuta crocuta
GGCACTGGGCTCCGGGCGGCGCTGGCTGCTGCTTTGCTGTTTGAGCCTTTTGTTTCAGCGTACACGAAGATGGGGCGAAATAGAGCTTGGTGTGCGTGTGTGTGTGTAAATCAGGAGGCGTTTGGCTTGGAGCCATTTTTTTTTTCTTAATTGTGGAGACAGAAAATCCCTTAAAACGGTTTCCCCGGGGAGACGGGGCTGTGCTCCTCCTCTTCCTCCCCAACGTCTGGATGGAGTGGATTTCCCTCCCCGCCTCTGCCCACCTTCTCGTCCTCCAGTCTGTCTGCCTCCCTGCTTCCCCCTTCCTTCCCGCCCCACCTCGGCGAAACCCCCCGAGCGAGCGGGGTGTCTGCAAAGCGGCCCGGTCACCTGTCGTGGCAGCTGCATGGAAACGCTGGCGCTTCTGCTGTGTGGTCTGTGCTGTTTCCTCTGGCAAATCACGGAGATTCCGCTCAGAATACCAACCCTTCCTCTCCTCCCTGCGCTTAAAAACAAAGTGCATGATGCTGGTTCGGAAGTTTGACCCGCTAGGGCGATTAGCAGCGAGAGGTGTCTACTTTTTCTTGTCACACCACTTCAAGGTTGGAAAGGTGAGGGCCATCTAGCTTTGTGGAAGGAAATGAGGGTGACATTTCACGGGGGGACGGATGTGACTTACCTGCTACATTGCTGGGGGGATCACAAAGTCTTCTCACACTTCTTGGGGACGATCAGCTTCGCCCGCAGGCGACGGTTTCCTGGATTTCTGGATTTGGGGGCTCTCTTCTTTGTATTTGCAGTCCGTCAGCCCTTAAGGGTGCCCAGTAGGCAGGTTTTGAAAAAGCACAAAGAAAAAAATCATTTATTTCTAAGGTTTTTGAGGATGTAAAAATCTGTCTTTGCGGGGGTCCTTTTTATTTCTGCCTCTCTGTCTGTGTCTCAGGTTTCCATTTCTTCCTAGCTGGAGTTTGTGGTTCTTGCCCACAGGGCCCCTGGGAATGGTGCTGTGGTTCTGGAGAGGGCTCATCCCCAGGCCCTGTGGCCCCGGGTAGCTGGGGGTTGAGGCGGTGATGGATATGAAGCGACAGGGCACCTTGCACCCGAGCCCCACGAGCCCCGCTGCAGTCCACAGAGCAGCCGCCCAGACTCCTGGCTGCTGCTGGGGCATTTGGGGAGCTGATCTCAACCTTTTGCAACCGTAGCCACATTCAGACTGGCGTCCCCCTTATTTCTTGATAGTTTAGGGTCGCAGAAACGAATGAATGAATAAATCGTGAATAGCCAAATCTAGCGTTTAGTTCCTCGGTTTAAAGAATAGTACTTAATTTGTATGAAGGAGTTATTTGAAGATGTGAATTTTCTTAAACTTTAAGAACTCTGTTTTAGTAAGGGCTGTGAAAATAGCAGGATCTTCATGTGACAGGGGAAGTGGTTGACCTCTAGAGTTACAAGTATGCAGACCTGAGTTAGAGGAAGTCATATGGGGAAAATTTTTAACACAGTGGAGCTTTCAAACAGGGAACCAGAGCAGAAAGCCAGGATTGCTTCCTGTGCCTGAGAAATAATACCAATGTATTTTCTACTGTATACTTCAAAACCGACTTCATTTAGAAAAGGTGTGTGTATCATACTGAACTTTCTGTTTTTTGTGTGGAGCTATAAGAGTGGCAGTTTGGTTATTCACATTTTTCCCCGCCAAAACACTGAAGTGAAAAGAATTCTTTAACCTGTAAAAGGATACATGGTACTCGAGATGTGTTTCAGTATTGATGCTGAGATCCCAACTAGTGGAAGAGTGGTAAAGAGATAGCAGGAGCCTTCCTTCAGGTGGAATGTCGGCCCTGTCACCCAGCTGGTGTGCGGGACAGAATGTGAAGCCCAGGTTTTTTCACTGAGTAGCCGAAATCAGGAATGTTTGTTTATTGAGTGCTTACCATGTGCGTGGCTGAGCTAGGATATTGTTCTTCATCTGTTCTACCTCATTTACAGTATCAATTACAGTCTCCCTCCTGTTGTTTTCTGTGTGTGGAGAAGGATTGCAGATAGAGTGGCCCAGCTATGCATGTGATTCATAAAAATCATTAAAAAACGGAGTAAAACTTCTGTTATGAAATGCTTTGATTTAAGTAGTGTATTAACTCCCAATCAGGACTCTGTGAAGTATTTTCAATGGTATCTTACTGAAATGGTTCATTTGCCTTTAGTGAGGCTGCTGAGACTGCAGGGGATAGGTAATTAAAGGGTAAAATTTCTTTTAGTTTGGCTGGGATCATGTTAATTCAGTTACTGAAATTTAACATACAAACATGCCATTTCTTGTGTGGCAAAACACACCTATGAAATTTATCATCTTAATAGTTCACTGGCATTAGTACATGCACACAGTTGTGCAGCCAGGACCACCATCTATTACCAGAACTTTCCATCGTCCTACACTGAGACGTTGTATATACTAAACAACCACTCCCCATTCTGTCCCCCGCGATCCCTGGCAATCACCCTTCCGCTTTCTCCGAGTTAAACTACATGAGGTCTCTCATATAAGTCCATTCATACAGTATTGGACCTTTTGTGACTGGCTTATTTCACTTAGCGTGAATTCAAGGATCGTCCATGTTGTAGCGTGTCAGAATTTCCTTCCTTTTTAAGACTGAATAATACATGTTCCATTAGTATATGTATGCATCACATACATATGTGTATACTACAGTTTATTTATAAACATTCTAAATTTTATACTGAATGTTAACAGTTGTAGTAACCTCATGATGATGGGGAGCTCTCACTGCAGATTATAGATACCTGTGTTAAAACAAGAAAATTACTTATTTAATGCACGGTGCCTTTAAAAAAGATGAGATCCATAGGGGATAAAACTAATATGGATGTTATATGCTTGCTGGGCCCTGTCATTTCCTTTGCATGTGGATTGTGACATAGGTGCATCTTCCTGCAATTTGCAGGGGATGCTGATGATGTTTTTATTTCTTGGGTAATGTTATAATGGTGGTATATTTTGCTGTATGGAAGAATATATAGGGCTCATCCTGAGGTATAGATTGTATAGGAAGGATTGGGAAAATGTGTATTTCCCTTTATTTACTACTTCGTAAAATCATGAATGATTTTTGTAGCATACTCCCAACGGTGACAGATGACGGCTTCCTTCTTTCTCTCTCTCTTTTTTTTTTAAGCATTTTATTTTTTTAAATGTTTATTTATTTTTGAGAGAAAGCGTGCACACGTGTGTGGGAGGAGCAGAGACAGAGTGGGACAGAGGATCCGAAGTGGGTTATGCACTGACGGCACAGCACCTGATACGGGGCTCGAACTCACACACCGTGGGATTATGACCTGAGCCGAAGTCAGATGCCCAACTGACTGAGTCACAACTCAGGAGTCCTTCTTTCTCTTTTTTGAATATCTTTATGAACATCCCTATTTTAGCATTTATGATGTATTTCGGTTAGTTTCCTTTTGAGACTCACACTGCCCTATCTTTTGAATTCAAGCTTAGTCAGGTTGGCTCCAAGTCCTTATGACATGCCTCTAATAACGTATAGTAGCTTCCTTGCTTTCTGGTACGATGAGATGTTCTGGGCTCATCCTGTACCTTTCCTATTCCAGATTTGGAATCAGAACAGACCATTTTTAAAAGGGTGGGGGGATAAAAGGAAAAATAAATGAACAATAAGTGTATTAAAAGTACTCAATTACACTGGTAATTAAATAAGTGAAATTAAAAGCATGATAAAATGCCATTTGTTATGGACTGAATGTGTCTCCCCTGAGCTTGTATGTTGGCTCTCTAACCTACAGTATGGTGGTGTTTGGAGAAGGGGCCTTTGAGAAGTAATTAGGGTTAGGTGAGTTCATGACAGTGGAACTCTCCTAGGATTCGTGTTTCTGTAAGAAGAGACACCAGAGAGTGTGCTGCCCCCTGTCCCAGTCTTGGGCTTCCCAGCTTCCAGAATCGTGTGGGAAAAATTTCTGTTGTTTAAGTCAGCCAGTCTGTGGTATTTTGTTAGGACAGCTTGAGCTAAGACACCATTTTTTTTTTTTTTTTTTATCACTTTGTATTTNCAGGACTTGAACTCATGACCCTGAATCAAGATCTGAGCTGAGATCAAGCGTTGGATGCTTAACAGACTGAGCCATTTAGATGTCCCATCACTATTTTGTAAATGTTTATTTATTTATTTTGAGAGGGAATCCCAAGAAGGCTCCACACTGAGCCCAGTGCAGGGCTTGATCTCATGACTGAGGGATCATGACTTGACTAGAAATCAAGAGTCAGATGTTTACCCAGCTGAGCCACCCAGGTGCCCCTAACACCATTTTAAATTTGTTGTATTGGCAGTATCATTCAGATTCATTTTACACCTTACTGGATGTGAAATGATTTGGTAAAGCTTAATGTATGTAAAGTATTATGTTGTTATGAATACTTCCATAACTTCTCTTGGTAGTCTTAATATTTGGGCATCTCTCAGTTTGAAATGGGAATGAGGTGGATAGTAATTTTCAGTGTTGGTGAAGATGAAAGGAAGTGTGTACTTTCTGTTTTAGTAGAGATATAAATTGCTGCATTCATTCTGAAAGCTATTGTGTGTCAAAATGTAAAAATTGCATAGCCTTTAATCCAGAAAAATCTATATTTAGGAATTTATCCTAAAGAAATTTATAATAGGAAAAGTTAGCAAAGACATATGTATGTAATTAGAATGTATGTATAGAATTATAAAGTAAATAAGTAAGGAATTGATTAAGTAGGTTATGGTACTTTCATTCCATGCAGCCATTGAAGATAATGATACGGATCTATATTATTTCCAGTCTGGAAAGATGCCTGTGATATATTATTGAATAAAAAGGCGGGCTACAGAACTGTAGGCGTAGCACTTACATAGAATACAGGCACAGAAAATGGCCAGCAGCTAGGCTTGAGATGCCAAGAGCCAGGCCTCTGAGGGCCTAAGCTTTGGGAACCTCCTAATGGATGATCTCTTTGGGGCGCCAGGTCTCAACGACTGCACCAACTGGTTTCATTCTCGTGTCTTAAGATTCAGTTTTCCTGGAGAGAGGGAATATGATTGACCTAGTTAGGGTAATTTGCCATGTGTGGGGTGTTTTTGTGTATGCGTGTGTGTATGATGGCTCTCCGTTGTTTCACAAAGACCTTATGGAATACAGGAGGAGTCACAGGGAGAGTTGGGGTGCTTTTAACTAAAGAAAGGGAAAGACATTCAAGGAAGATGGGAGATAAATGCCACTACATATTTAGTTAAAATTAAGCTCTTTGCTTAGAAGTATTGAATTAATTACATTTCCATACATTACTGCAAACTCTGATAAGCTTGATCTTTTCTCTTTTCCATTCCGTTTTCACATGATAGGACCTATACCAGCAGATCAACTCTATCTGGTTTCTTCCTTTCATAGAAAACAATAGGTTGTAATTAAAATTTTGGGTTATTTGTGGATTTTAGAAGTTACACTATTTTTCCCTTAGAATTTATTTTTCATGCTTATTTATTTTTGAGAGATAGAGAAAGACAGAGTGTAAGCAGGGGAGGGGCAGAGAGGGAAGGAGACAGAATCGGAAATGGGTTCCAGGCTCTGAGCTGTCAGCACAGAGCCTGTCATAGGGCTCAAACTCACAAGCAGTGGTGAGATCGTGACCTGAGCGGAAATCAGATGCTTAACCAATTGACCTAGGTGCTCCCTCTTAAAGTGTGATTAATTCAGAATCAAATGTATTTCTCTGATGTCAATGAGCAAGAATAGAAATCTTTGTATTTGTATGTGGTGTCAACAATACCCACCTTTGAAAGAATTTTAAGAATAGAATTGAAAAGTAGTGTTTATGGACGTCCTCCAATAGTAATGGTATAATAGGTTCTGGAGTGTAGAGAATTATTCTCTAGCTGTGGAGAGGTGCTATGCAGATAGTATAGACTTATTTGAATGACTTTTTCCACTGTTAATTATTTTTAATCAAAAGCACAATTAGAGTCAATATGGATGTGAAAGAGCTCTGAGAAAGATAACACACACTACAATTTAAGATATTAATTTCTCACTTAAAAAAATTAAAGACTCAATTTAGACCTTAATGGATGTGAAAGGCTTTGGAAACGCATAGTATAAGGTGTTACATTGTTATGGTTATTTCTGCTTTCTTTTTGGTAGTCTTTTAAATCTTTTTTTTTTTTAATGTTTATTTTTGGGGGTGGGTGGAGGGACAGAGAAAGAGGGAGACAGAGAATCCCAAGCAGGCTCTGTGCTAGGGAGCTAGCACAGAGCTAGTAGCACAGAGTCTGACTTGGGGCTCGATCTCACAAACGGTGAGATCATGACCAGAGCTGAAACCAAGAATTGGACGCTTAATCGACAGGCGTCCCTCTTTTTAGGAGTCTTGGTATGTAGGTGTCTCCTCCCAGCTTGGAATAGGCATGGTACAGGCACTGGGTTAAAGTTTTTGTTGTATCAGCTTTCTCATGTTTAGTTAACACTAAGAAGTTGGCTTTTTAAATAATTTTTTTTAAAGATTTTATTTTAAGTAATCTCTACACCACACATGGGGCTCGAACTTAACAACCCCAAGATCAGGAGTCTCATGCTCTACCGGCTGAGCCAGCAAGGTGCCCTGAGGATTGNCGAACCCACAAACCGTGAGATCATGACCTGAGCCGAAGTCGGAAACTTAACCGAATGAGCCACCCAGGCGCCCCAAGGTTGGCCTTTTTATTTTTTTTATTTTTTTATTTTTTTTAAATGTTTTCTTTATTTCTAGGGGAGAGAGAGAGACAGTGTGAGCAGGGGAGGGTCAGAGAGAGAGGGAGTCGCAGACTTTGAAACAGGCTCCAGGCTCTGGGCTGGCAGTCAACACAGAGCCCGATGCGGGGTTCGAACCCACGAACCGCGAGATCATGACCTAAGCGAAAGTCGGACGCTTAACCGACTAAGCCACCCAGGCGCCCCAAGGTTGGCCTTTTTAATGAATAGTCTTTTATGAGAGAAGTTTCCACCTTTACCTATAAGTCTCAGCTGTTGATCCAGCTAGTTACTGGTTGGAACCCTGGGTTCTAAAGTCTCTTTTTTATCTACTTTCAAAAAAACTTTTTCTCAGTGTTTTCACATTCCACTTAAATCTTTTTTTTTTTTTTAATTTTATTTATTTTTGAGAGAGAGAGAGATAGCATGAGCAGGGGAGGGTCAGAGAGAGAGGGAGACACAGAATCCGAAGCAGGCTCCAGGCTCTGAGCTAGCTGGCAGCTCAGAGCCCGATGCGGGGCTCGAACCCACGAACCGCGAGATCATGACCTGAGCCGAAGACGGACGCTCAACTGACTGAGCCACCCAGGCACCCCACATTCCACTTAAATCTTCTAGACAGATGTCACTGAGTTCTTTCATCTTGCTGAATATTTCCCTTACCAGTTTCTTACAAATGACAAAATGAAAAGAAGTTTAAATTTCAGAGGCAGTTACTCCTGATTTGTGTGTATAATTTCAGTCTCTGACAAGGGAAATCAGGAGTCTTGTGTAGAAGACCCATTCAGTGTCACATTTGCTGTCCCCTATGTTCTTTTTCTTCATATTCAGCTATTAAGAGTATATGTTACCTCTCTGGGGAAAACACACGGCATTGTTATTGATCGTTGTGATAAAACAGTAGTATCAGAGGTCCTCCACGAGCAACAGGCTGAGCTGTTAGTACTGGGGGCAGTTTTCTTATTCCTGACAAGTTGATATTTGGTGATATTGCCATATACTGAGAGTATGCAGGATTATCTTGGGACGTAATCAGTTTCTTAAGCTTCAGACAACCTGCTTAGCCACAAAACCAGAGGGATAGTTCAACTCCAATGATTAGAATATCAAAACATGCAGCATAGGAAGTTAGGCTTATGCTGTGTATGAAAACCCTGGTTGACCAAAGCTGCCATTTTAGGCGCTCAGAATTGCTGTTGCAAATTGTTAAATAATCAGAAAATTTAACTGTGTATTAACATTTGTCAAATTAGAGAGGAATGTTTTCAAAAAATGATACCTGTTTTTAACTTAGAGAAGTAAGTTTAAGGAGGTGGAATCATGGGCATAGCCAGGTGGATGAATGTTGTTAGAACTCAGGTCACTGGGTTTTTCCAGCCCTTACAAATAGTTTGAACCTTCTTCATTTTTTGTTCTTGTCATCTTTTCCCATGAAATGAGAAACCCAGTCTTGGGTTTCCTACAGTAGGAAGTTAACTCTTCTGGACTAATTTTCTGATATCTAATAATAAATTTGGTATTATTTGAAATGCTTGGGTAAAAACACAACTCTTAGCAGAAGATAGCTCACAGGTCGCCTATCTTATTCCTTTAGTAATTTAAATACTGGAACAGAAGTGAGAAGGAAAGTGGCATGCATCTTGTTTTGTCTCCCTACCCAGCCTTGATTCTAAGGGACTTGGAATAAATTTAGTGTGGGGTTGGCCCAGAGTGTGGGCAGTGTGCTACCCAGAATGTACCCGTGACAGCTTACTGGAGCATCAGTTCCCAGCCTTTTTGGACTTATGGCATCCTATTTGTATTTGATTTTGCATCTCCCTCCTCCTCACCATTGTAATGGCTGTGACAGCCAGGGCTGTGTGTTGTCAATGGAAAGCAAAGTGCTGATATATGCAGTCCACAAATTATCACCATAATTCAGTTTTATCTAATTACATCAACCTTTAATTTTAACTAATCACTGCTATTAACAAGCTGCACAATTTCATTGCTCTATGAAATAGATTTAAGTTTTCATTAATTAAAATCAATGTCGTTATGAAAAATTTTGTGATACAATATAGTGAATAGTATTTGTATCTTATGAGTATTTACGTGCAAGAAATGTGATAGAGAAACATTAAGTACCATTGGAGGTCCTTCCTAGGCTAAAATTGCTTTCCTTTGCAGAGGTATATAAAGAAGCAATAATGTTTACAAGGTGCTTTGAAATTAACTTTCTATGAATTTAATGTATTAAGTTTACTGTAAATAAGTAGAAAAGTCTTAAAGTTGATTGTGTGGTTCAGAAATGGTGTGAGGATTGTTTTTAATTCTGAGAACCCAGGGAAGTCACATTACGTGTATTGCATGTAACTGTGGTCGCCTTGGCTAAACTAATGATTATACAAATGCAGCCTCTTTGGCTGTCCTTCACCCCTGTTCATATGGTGAAGTTCTTTCTCTTTGACCTGACATGGAGAGATGGCATGTGTTTGGTTTTGGGGAATCATTCTGTTTCTCTGGTGAATAAAAGACAGCCACAACTTTTTGTGGAAGACGGTGTAAGCACTGTCATGTGGCAGATACCAGTAATCTGTGGAGGTCAATTTAAACCAATTACTTCAACCTTTTAATTTTAGTCTGCTAGTATCAAACCTTTTACTGGATTGTTAATTTCTAGCAAAATTGGTTTGAGTTGAACCTCCTTTGATGCTAATGAGTGGACCCAAGTGATATGTCTGGAGAAGGAGATGTGCTGGGGAGTCTGGCCCTATTCACAAATTAGATCATGAATGAGCTTCTAGAAGTAAGGATGTGGTTTAAATCCTTTCTCTTCATTTTGTGTCCACCTGGCCTTAAGTGCTGTTACCACATACCGATTTTGAGAAGTGAGCGATGTCAGAGCATAGGAAATTCCATACAAATAAGGCAGTAGTGATCCACCTGGAGATACGGGGAGAAGACAGTTAATCAACCGGGATGCAGACTTTCAGCCACTGAATTTTTAGTCCAGTGGTTTTAATCACGGTCACACTCTTTCCTGTGTGAAAAATATTTTGTTTCTTGGCTTCTATATTTATTGTTTTATATGTGGAACTTCATTGCGGTACGAGATTTATAACTTTCTGCTACTTAGTTTTTTTTTTAAATATTTTTATTTATTTCTAGGAGAGAGAGAGACAGCGTGAGCAGGGGAGGGTCAGAGAGAGAGGGAGACACAGACTCCGAAATAGGCTCCAGGCTCTGAGCTGGCAGTCAGCACAGAGCCCGATGCGGGGCTCCAACCCACGAACCGCGAGATCATGACCTAAGCGAAAGTCGGACGCTTAACCGACTAAGCCACCCAGGTGCCCCTCTGCTACTTAATTTTTAATATGATATGGCTAGTGTTCTTAATATTCTAACTCTAAATATAAGTGATCTGTATATGGGGGACGTCTTGAAAGAAGTACAGTAGTCCTCTCTCATCCACGGTTTTGCTTTCTGCTGTTTCAGTTACTGCTGTCAGATGCAGCCTGGAAACAGGTGATCCTCCTTCTGATGTAGCATCAGAGGTCGCTGGTGGTGTAAAGCTCTTTCACAATGCCTGCGTCATTCTCCTTATCACATAGGTATTTTATCATCTCACATCATCACAAGAAGTAGGGTGAGTATAGCACAGGGTGTTTTCAGAGAGAGAGAGAGAGAGACCGCATTCACATAGCTTTTGTTACAGTATATTGTTATAATTATTCCATTTTACTGTTACTGTTTGTCTCTTACTGTGCCTAATTTATAAATTAAACTTTATCATAAGTAAGTACAAATAGGAAAAAACAACATAGAGTTCAGTACTATTTGCGGTTTCAGGCATGGAGGGGGTGCTGGAATGTATTCCTTGAGGATGAGGGGTGCTACTCTATATATTCTCTCTTTGAATTCTCAGTCCCCTTCTAAATTAAAAAAAATTTTTTTTTTAATTTTAAAGAGTTGGGAGAGAGGATTAGAGGGAGGGAGGGAAGGAGAGAGAGAGGAAGAGAGAGAGAATCTTAAGCAGCCTCCACATTCAGTGCTGAGCCTGATATAGGGCTCCATCCCAGGATCCTGGGATCATGACTTGAGCCAAAAACAAGAGTCTGATGCCCAGCTGACTGAGCCACCCAGGCACCCCCACTTCTAAATTTAAAAACAGAAAAAACAACAGCTGGTAAATTACTAAGATAGATTGGTTTGAATATAAACTTCTGAGTTAGATGTAACTGTATGCTATTTAAAAAGGTACTTTGACTGTGAGTATCTCTAGAAAGGCGAGTAAATGGGGCTCTGAGTGGGAGATGACTGCTCACCTGCTTCCTTTTGGCCTGGTTGGCGGGTACAGAGTCTAGTTTGCCATGCAGGGCCTTTGGTTTTGCTCAGGGCTCTCACTTCTGGTGGTGGTTTGACCTATTTTCACTATTGTGGGCACCAAGTAGCTAAGCTTGACATACTCAGACCGTAAAGAGGAAAAGAGTTTTGGATTGTGTCTAGAAGGACACTTTGGTTAGGAGTGGTCAAATGAATTAAACAGAAATGAGCAGCGTCTGGGGAACACTGAATTGAAGCTCTGCTTTCTCTAGCAGAACCCTCAGGCGAGGGGGAGTTGGAGTTAATGCTTAGACTGGGAAGAAACCTGTGGTTTATGGAGACTCTGAGTTTGAGTTTGGATACGCCATGGATCTGAAATGTGTGAAAGCAGTTGTAGCAGATTGAGCAGCTAGGCATGTAGACTTTTTTTTTCTTTAAAAAGTTTACTATGTGATGGATACTAACCCCCCCTTTTTTGGTGTATGTTATAAAATTTTCCCAGTTTATTGGTTGCCTTTCAACTGTAAGTCTGTTCATGACACATTTTGATGTATAAAAGTGTAAGCTTTCTACGTATTCAAGTCTACCAGTCTTTTTTCCGTGTTTTGACTTTGATGTTTTGCTTAGAAAGTTTTCCTTGGAGAATTTTTTTTCTTTCTCTCTAGCTTTTAAGCAGACAGGTATTGTAAACTTTTTGAAATAAGTTTTTTATTTTGGATTTACAAAAAAGGTACAAAGATAGTACGAGGAGTTTCTGTATGCCCTTCACCCAACTTCCTCTACTGTTAATATCCTGTGCAACTACAGAACATTTGTCAAAACTAAGACACTGGTACATCATTATTTTTTTTTAAGTTTATTTATTTTGAGAGGAGTGGTGCAGAGAGAGGGAGAGAAGAAAATCCCAATCCTCAGCTGCGCTGAGCCTGATGTGGGGCTCGATCTCATGACTGTGAGATCTAGATCTGGGCCAAAATCAAGAGTTGGACACTTAACCTACTGAGCCACCCAGGCGTTGAGACACTGGTGCATGATTAGTAACTAAACTCTTGATTTCATTTAGGTCTCTTCAGATTTTTCACCCGTGTCCTCCCAGGGCACTATGTTGCATTAAACGGGGTGGACGTTAAAGAGGCTGTAAATGGCAACATGCTCTGTAGGGTAGCTGTGCTCACAGCGCATCTGTGGAGAACATTTATAGCCCGTCTCACATACAGGGGATTTAGATGGAGCAGATTCTTTTTTCTTTTTTTTAATGTATGTTTATTTTTGAGAGACAGAGAGGGTGCATGTGCGCACGCGACAGAGCATTAGTGGGGGAGGGGGAGAGAGAGAGGAGACACAGAATCTGAAGCAGGCTCCAGGCTCTGAGCTGTTAGCACAGAACCTGATGTGGGGCTTGAACTCCGAGAACATGACATCATGACCTGAGTCGAAGTCAGACGCTTAACTGACTGGGCCCCCCAGGCACCCCCAGAGGGAGCATGTTCTTGATTACTGGTCTCATCAGACACACGTGCCCCCCTGGGAGCATACATGCTGGCAGTGGCACTGTTGTGCAGGTGTGGCACACGAGGAACTTGGGCCTAGAGATGCCTCTCAAATTGTCCACACTGCCTGTGCTGTTTTCATTTTCCATTCCTGATAACTCCCTAAGGTATCTTTGTTCTCACGCTGTTGCCTCATTCTCCTTCTGCCTGGACCAGAGTGGGAAATCATGATATGCTGTTTGTTGATTTTTAACTCGAGGAGAGAAAGGCACCCTCACTGTGAGCAAGTTTTTTATGCTGTATACGTTAAGGTCAACCCAGTGTACCCCTACTTTCCCCCTTCAGAATCTTGGTGCTAGACGTGACCTGTCTTCTGACTTTATTACCTAGATGAAGTGTGGTGCCTAATGAGAAAAATGTGGATGGCACAGATAAATGCATGTCTTACTCTTTAATCTCTGTGGCTTCCTTGCCCATCTGTACTCTGGCCCAAAGTGGAGACAGATGAACAGAAGTTAAGAGTTGGAGAGGGCAGGCAGAGAATTAGGTAGAACAGAAGCCATGTTAGGTGACTTCATGCCTACATTGCCTGGTAAAAATAACATTGGCAGGAAGGCCTCAGATGCCTTTGTACTTAACTGTCTATAAGCTTCTCAACTTAAGTACGTTAATGTGAGTTGGGCTGAGCTTTCTCATGGGGAGCAAGTAGCTTCTTCTTGTGCTTTGGAATCAGCCTTCCTTTTCTTAACTAAAAACGCTCCAAAATCTTCTTAACCTTTTCTGACTTGGAAAGGACACCCACCCTGACTTTCTGTCTAGAAAGCAGTGAGAACATGGTGGCTGTGCCGGCCTGAGGAGGAGAGATCAGTGAAGGAGCAGAAAGGACACTGGCTTTGGTTTTCTGTAGTGTTGCTACCTTCCGTCCCAACTGTTAGAATCAATCATATTGGAAAGCCTTCATCCAAGCCACAAGTAAGTCAATTGGAGTATAGTTAAAAAATTTTTTTTAATGTTTTATTTATTTTTGAGAGGGATACAGTGAGAGCGGGAGAGGGGCAGAGGAGAGAGGGAGACATAGAATCTGAAGCAGGCTTCGGACTCTGAGCTGTCCGCACAGAGCGCGACGTGGGGCTCCAACTCAAACTGTGAGATTGTGACCCAAGACGAAGTCAGATGCTGAACCAACTGAATCACCCAGGTGCCCCAACTGGAATATAATTTTTGAAGCAGATGTCCTTCAGCAGAGTGTGCTGCTTCCATATGGCTGGATGGGAGTCGCCTTTCTTTTCCCTGCAGTTTTTCCCAGTGGCTTGTGATTTGTTCCATTGCAAGTAATAGTAATTGCTCACATATGCACTTAGTTTACAAGTGCATTTTTCCACTGTGCCTAAATTTTATTTGGTCTTTGCAGCAACCTTGTACATTATGTCCAGCACATATTTTCTTATTTTATGAGAAAATTGAGGCCAAAGGATATGCCTGTAGTCCTGTAACTGCTAATGAGAAGTCTTGAGACTTGAATTGGTACCAGCTGATTAATAGCTCTGTGTCCCTTCTCTTATCCTTTTGCTCACCTTGTGGCTTCCCCTTCAAGATGGTCCTGCCAGTTTTTTCTTTTTAAATTTATTTATTTATTTTGAGAGAGAGTATGTGCGCATGCCCAGTGGGTGGGGGGCAGTGATGGAGAGAGAGAATCCTAAGCAGCCTCCACGCTGATAGTTCGACATGGGACTCGAACCCATGAATGGTGAAATTGTGACCTGAGCCGAAACCTAGAGTTGGACGCTTAACTGACTGGGCCACCCAGGCGCTCCATGCATGGTCCTGCTAATTTTATAGATGCATTGCAGGTGAGGCTGGTGGAGGCTTTCTGCTGGCAGTCTTGTCTAATGTTGGTGACCAGAGCATATATCCCAGATTGATAACTTGCAGACCTGTTGAGTTCATGGTCTAATATCTTTTCTTCCCTTCTTCCTTTGTAATGAGATTGGGTTTTGTTTAGTCCTCCTCTTTGTCCCCATATGACTGCAGAGAAAGTGACCCAGCCTCAGCGTAGCGGTAAATCCTGATGTGTGGCAGCCACCCGTGTTGGTCCCGTTAGCTGTAGGTGATTGCTGTAGGGGTAAGCAAGAAACCTCGTCCTAGCCAATGAGATGTGAGGGTGGTCTGCCGGGAGGTTCTGGAGAACTTCTCAACCTTAAAATGACCACACTAGATAGTCCTTTCCTTCTGAAAATTTTTGTGTCAGGATGTGGTGCCTACAACTGTTCCAGTCACTTTGCTACAGTCTGAACATGAAGGCAGTGCATGGGAGAGGACAGAGCCAGGAAAAACAGCAGAGGAGACTCCTCAGAGCCTAGCGCTCATCTGCCTTCCACTTGTTATGCAAAATAAGTTTCCTTGTTGATTAAGGCAATTTGAGTTGGGATTATTGGTTACTTATACCTAAAGACATGCTAATCTATGTAGTAGCTACCAGATCAGGGGATTGATTGATTGATTAATTAATTAATTCATACCATGAAGGAGAAGTACAAGGTATAAAGGTAGAACTTGATCTAGTCAGAGCATCAGAGATAGCTTCCTTGAGGAAATGCAGAGGCCTTGGTGAGAGAGATTCCTTTTCCTCCTGGGCTTTGTATCCCATGGTTAAGGATTTTGGCTTCTATTGCAAAAGAAGAGCCATTAAAGTATTTAAATATGGCAGGAGGGCAGTGAGCTATGGTTAGGCTGCCCCCACTAAAGAAAATCTCAGCTTAACATTTCAAACAGTCAAGTTTGATTTGAGCAGGCAAGGAGTTAAGGTGGTTAAGGTCCTGGCGATCTGCAGGTACATCCAGGAAAGCATCTCTGATTGGAATCTGATGAGGTAAATAATCCAGAATCTTTTCTTCCTCCTTGCCAGTACACACAACATACATGCGCACAGGCACAGGCACACACACACACACACACACACACACACACACGCGGCTTCATGTTTTTAAATTTAGGCATAATTTTTGAATGAATGTCTGTCATTCTCTTAGGGTCTGAATGATTTAAGTTAAAAAATTGCAGCCAAGAAATCTGTCTTGGGGTTACAAAAATAAGGATAGATGCTTTCATTGTAAATAAAATTTTAAGGATGCATTAATGTAACTGAAATGGAACTTTTAGCATCTCCAAAGGTTTTTCTCCAGGTTCGATATAATAAGATCTACTCTGATTCTCATACATATGGATATGTTAGCAAAACTGGATTACATCCCAGTGCAAGCAGGCGGGGAAGCTGCCTGAACCGTAGAGTGGAAGTGTAATAGAGGCTGCGGTGTTCTGTAATTATATTAGGATGTGATGTAGTCCCTCCCTATGCTTATTAATTAGTAGAGTTGTAATGAGACTTCCCCCCCATGCTTTTAAGGATGCTGATCAGTGGGCATCCGGGCAGGATTTTGGTTGTGTTTGGGAGCCTTCTGTGTACAAGTGGGAGGGATCCATGTTTCAGGTAGTGGCAGGTGAGCCTCCCGCCAAGTTGGCATAATGGGAACAGGACTCTTCTGGGTTGCCATCTGTTTGTGGCTGATAGGAAACCAGCAGTGACTTCTGAGGAGTTTATGTTGAAATACTTAGGAATTAGTAATGTTAAGACCACGCTGATCAGGTATTAGGAGGTGGGGGAAAATAAGACTGTGTTGAGCAATTTTTCATTATCAGTAATTTCAGGAGATGGCTGCTTGGGTTCAACAGCCCCCACCTCCACGCCCTGAAAAATCACAGCTCTTTTTGCCTCCCGACCCAGACTGACCGTTCAGGTCTGTCTCAGTTCTGTGCTGACTTGCCCCTGGCAAGGGAACACATTACTTACATACATGACTGTCCCATGTGACACTGTACGTGGTGGTTGCCACTGAGGGGGTTCAGCCTGTCTCTCTGATTCTTTAAATGTGTCATGTTTTTTTGTTGTTTTAAATTATGGTAAGATATAGTTAAAATTTATCATTTTAATCATTTATAAAGTATATAGTTCAGTGGCATTAAGTATATTCATACTGTTGTGTGACCACCATGATATTTTCACTAAGTACTTAAAAAACAGTGAATGCTGCTTTTGCATGCATCAGATATATATAAAACATCATCAGCATGCTTACTCTGTCTAATGTGCTATCCCTCTGGATTTTAAGCTGGAATATACTTCCTTTCCATACGGGAGCTGTCTAGGTGGGATGGAGGCACTGTGCCCCCATTTCTCTGGGTTTGGTTTGCTGCTCCTGCCCTGGGAGGCTCTACTTCCAGGCACAGTGGTTTTCAGTGGTATTCTGAAAGCTGCTCTGTGTCTTCTGATTTATACTTAGAGGAAGGGTGTGGAACCGAAAACAACTCGCTTCTCCTGTAACGTACCATTACTTGCTGTGTTAACTAGAGGAGCTGAACTGTGGCGGCCTGGTGAAGGTGTGTGTGGCCGGGGTTACCCTGTTGAACTCCTACCAGAGAAGTAAGGTCTGGAGTGGCACCTGCCACTTTCTGGCTACGGACCCTGCTGGGTTCAAGTCTGCCACCTGTAGGTTTCTTTCTTTCTTTTTTTTTAATGATTATTTATTTTTGAGGAAAAAAAAAGCATGAGCACGAGCAGAGAGGAAAGGAGACAGAAACTGAAGCAGGCTTGGTGCTATTAGTGGGGCTTGAACTCATGAACCGTGAAATCATGACCTGAACTGAAGTCGATCGCTTACCAACTGAGCCACCCAGGCGCCCCCACCTGTAGGTTTCTATCTTGGCCTTTTTCACAACAGTCAATAGAAGGGATTGTAGAGCCCTCTAGTAGTTAGAGGTTTTTTTGGTTACAAGTAAAAATGAGCTAACTGAACTTCCACAGAAGAAGGGAAGTTAGTGGAAGCTTTCTGAGCTGTGTGCTGCAATATTGGCAGGGGTACACCTGGGTTTCGGATGGGACCCAGAGACTGGGACACTCCCTGAATGTCCTGTTAGCTCTTTCCTTCTCTTTGTCATCTTCTCTTACTTCTAGTTCTTCTCTTCTGTCACAGACCAGCATTCTCTATTCCTCAGTCCTTGGGGCAGACATGGCCTCCAACACTCACGTTTTCCATATTATGAACCAAGTGTCTAGAGAGAGTGTTTTCTATGTGTTCCAGAATTTCCTGGGAAGAACTGAGTGATCATAGAAAATGGTGACACTCATGGTAAACTGTGGGAGGATACGGGGCACTTGAGAATTGAAGTTCAGCAGAAAGAATTTCCCTGCTATAATTTGCAAAAACTGTCCAAGATACCTCATAATTGTTAGCAGTTATGAAAGGACCCAGGCTGTGAAACCACCTAAACTTTGCACTAAAATGTAAAGCAAAAGAAAACAATAAAGTCAACTAAAACAAAAGACACTGCCATCAAAAAGATGCTACTGTTGCCAACAACTAAATCCTGTAAGTTGAGGGGATGAACCTGTTAAACAGATTCTGAAATTACTTTTTCTAAAATTAAATCCTTTTTTAGTAAAATGCCTTATAGCCTGTTTTCATATCAGTATTGTTTGGACTCTGAGAAATTGTGGTCAGAGCCTAATTAAGCAGGGTAGCTTGATGTGGGAGATATTCCTGAAAACTTGAATATAAAGAAAATATTTTAAATTATATTTTAAAGGCACAGGGAGAGTTTGCTATCAAAAAAATCCTTCTGTAATTTTTTTTTAAATCCACTCTTAACTTGCATCACATTCACTTAAATGAAGATATATCAGAGTGATGTATGGAAGTGTTAAATCACTATTTTGTACACCTAACTGTACACCTGAAACTAATGTAACACTATATATAACTACACAGGAATAAAATAAAGTAAATTAAAAAAAAAGATGTAGCAGTGGATTGTCCATCCTTGCTGTTAATATCTCATTGAGGTCTCCAGGTCATTGGCAGATCATGCATTCCACTGATTTCTGAGTTATGAAAAGTAACTGTTCCTTTTTTTAGTTGTTTGGTTACACACATAGATCCCCCATATGAATTTGAGAGCCCTCTGTGAATGTAGTGGGATTGAATACTCTGTGTGGGGTGTGAACCTGTATGCAGTAATCCAAGGAGATTTGACAGGATCACGTAGTGATTGCAAGGTGAAGAAAAGAGCTCATAATTCTGGGAATTAGTGCCATTGGGGAATTTAGGAATTTATAAATGTGTTAGTTTGTCATCTTTCCAAATGTACAGGATCTACTTCATTTGCACATCAGTTGTAAAAGTGGTTTTTTTACCCATTTGACTTAGAGTATATTTAAAATTAAAACTCAGTTTTCCCTCTCAGAACATGTAGGTCATATGAAGTAGGCCATATTACTGGAGTTGAAGGAAGGGCATGATTAGCATCTGAATAAACATGGCTACAATGGAAGATACCCTCTGGATGGCTGCTCTAACATGCTTCTTACTCTGTTAAATTTCCTCCCTTCAAAAGGGTAGGAAACACTTGTTACTGCTTTAAAGGATTTAAAAGCCAAGTGGTATTCTAAAATAGTGCTGGGAGAGCCCTGCTGTTGAATGAAAATTGGGAGTGTACATGTAGGTCATGGGAAGCCCTGTATCCCATCTGACCTTTCTCTTCTTCTGTGGGTTTCTTTTCACAAACCATGGGGGATGCCCCTGAAATGTCAGGTCTTAAATAGAGAGCCTTGAGCTGTACCTCTCTCATCAAAAATGCAGAGCTCTGAGGACTGGAAAGACTCGGTGCCTTCAAAATGACAAGTTGCAAGTGCTAATATAAAAACAGAAAAGCATATATGAAAGGTCTAATTTCATGTGATACCATACAGCAACACAGAAAAAGATCAAGTTAATACTGTGAATTTGACATGGTATCACCTTTTAGTTTACAAAGCATGTTACGTTCTTTAGAGTATTTTTGTGAACATCACTTTTGATTTTTATTTCTTGATAAAGTGTGGAGCAAATAGGCTGCACATTTACAGATGGGCAACTGAGGTTGGAGAACCTGCGTGCCGCTCGAGGCCTCCCTGCCACTAACCGGCAGAGCCAACCAGTTCCTGTCTTCTGATTCCTGGTCCATTTCTTTCCCATTTCACTTCCTTGCCTGTCCAGCTTAAGAGAAATTTTATTTGATGAGAACTTAATTTACTTATATAGACCCTGGACTTCTCCCACAAAAGAGTTGAGGTAGCTTGGGGTGCCTGAGTGGCTCAGTTGGTTAAGCATCTGACTCTTGGTTTTGGCTCAGGTCATGATCTCATGGTTTGTGGGTTTGAGCCCCGTGTTGGGCTCTGTGCTGACAATGCAGAGCCTCCTTGGGATTCTCTTTCTCCCTCTCTCTGTGCCCCTCCCTTGCTTGCACATTCTCTCCCTCTCTCTCAAAATCATAAAGAAACTTTAAAGAAAAAAAAAGTTGAGGTAGGTTAAAAGTAATGACTAAGAAGGAAATTTTGGCTCAAGTAAGGCAAATACTGGCTTTCTTCTTAAACTTTAAAATGAGGTTAAAAGGGAAACTGTTTATTTAATGAAAATTAAATCCTCTCTGTACACCCAGAGCTACCTACCAGTTCTTAGGTCATTACTCAGCCCCCAAATATTAAGTATTATAAAACCATTTTTTTTGGTCCCAAATTTAGTATTGGATGAATGGAAAAAGGAGTAACAGATGAGGGAGCTTTGTGGCTGCAGACCCCGTGGATTTGCTCTCTTGGTGTTATATCTAGTATACTAGTTTTTTATGTTTTTATAAGTTTATATAAACAGCAGTGAAGTACTATAGTATATTTGTAAAATGGAGGAAAATCACCCACTCTCCACCATTATGATGACTCTTCACCAGAGCTTTCTTTTGAGTCCTTTTCTCATATACATTTTTTTCATAGTTTTAATCAAGACTATGAATACTTTATATGCTTTTTAAAATTGAACATAGCATAAATATTTTTAATGTTTCTGTATGCTTTTCATAATTATGTTTTTTTGTGGTAAAATGTATATAACATGGAATTTACCATTGTGACTTTTTTTTTTTTAATTTTTAAGGGTTTATTTAATTTGAGAAAGAGAAGAGGTATAATGGGGGAGGGGCTGAGAGAGAAGGAGCGAGGATTCTAAGCAGGCTTGGGCCTGACAGCATGGAGCCCAATGCAGGGCTTGAACTCATAAGCCATGAGATCATGACCTGAGCTGAAATCAAGAGTCGATTTCTTAACCAACTGACCCACCCGAATACCCCACCATTTTAACTGTTTTAAAGTTACAGTTCATTGGCATTAAGGACATTCACATTGTTTTGCAGCCACTGCCACCACCACCACCATCATCTCCCAGAACGTTTTGTCTTGCTGAGCTGAAGCTCTGAACCCAGTAAGCAAGAATTCCTCATCCCTCCCACTCTGGCTCCCACAGCCACCCTCCACTTTCTGTCTGTGTAAGTTTGACTACTCTGGATACCTCATATAAGTGAAATAACACATTATATGTTCTTTTTTGTGACTGGCTTATTTCAGTTGGTATGTCTTCAAGGTTCATCCATGTAGCGTATGTCAGAATTTCCTTCCTTTTTAAGGCTGAATAATATTCCATTGTGTGTATATAACCACACTTTGTTCATCTGTTGATGAACACTTGGGTAATTACCTTTTTTGAAGACTGTAATATTCCATCAAGCATATAAATTATACTTCAGTGCTTGACTTTTATAAGGTATTTGGATTGCTTCTAATTTGGGACTATTTTAAAGATTTGGTCAATATCCTACATTTTGATCCTTGTGGGTTGTTTCTTTTGAATGGATTATACAAACACTCATGCTCAGTTTTGTTTGCTCTTTACTCAGTTTGAGTTTAGGCCAACTTTTAAATGAAGAGAAGTTACATACATGCTAAATAAAATGCATTACTCTGCATTTTACATAAATATGCCTTAGTTTAGTGAGGAAGGACCATCTAAAGAATTCTTACCTCTCTCAGCAGTGTTGCCTCAGTGAGGGCATAATGCAGTGGTTTACAGATGTCAGAAATGACTGGTGTTTCGGTAGTTGTACTGAATTTAAGGCAGTATTCACAAAGAGTCTGTGGGCTGATTGAAATATCATACCAGTCTACAAGAATAATACATGTACAATTCTGAAACTATAACAATTACAAGACCTAGTGGTCATGCTGGGGAAAAAAAAATGGTATCTCTTCCTGTTTTCATTGTTGTCAGTCACGGGCGTGTCTGACCAGAGAGGCGCAGTGAGAGATGGGAGTCGTACCCTCAGTCTTGCATCTAGGTTGGCAGGCCAACATGTCACACCGTTAGAAAACCAAAGCAGCTAAATGATAAGCCTGGCTTCCTGCAGAGGGAAGGGCAGGCTTCCCTGCATTTTAGACCCTTGTCAGACAGCGGAGGGCAGGCCCTGAGAGGTCAGAAGAGGGCTCTTGAGTTCAAGTTCCCCATGTCTGCTCCTGCTGCCCTTGTGCTAGGCCTCTGTGCACGGATCTGTGGGGAATCTCGCTCCTTTGCCGGTCAGCGCGTGGCAGCGGCGGTCCAGCGCTCATCCGAGTGCTGTTCCCTGGCCAGTGGATGTGGGGCAGGCAGGCCTGCCAGGCCAGAGTCCCGCTTCCCTCGCTGGCCCCACTGCGGACACTGTGGTCTAAAGCCCTTCCATGGAGAGCGGTGTGTTTGCCTTTGCCTGGCTGAACTAAGGCTCTTTGGTACTTTTCTATCAGTCTAGTCCCATCTGCTCCATGTCTTTTAGAAACTCCTCAGTGGCCCATCGTGGTAGCAGTCTGTTTTCTGCAGATTGTTTTTTGTGTAATTTATTCTTATGCATTATTTTTTCTCATTTTACTGAACTCTTTTAATAGTACTAATTTTATTCAGTTCTGTTGGGTTTTTCAGATGGAAAAGTATTTACAACTAAGGATGATTTTGGCTCTTTCCATTTTTATGTGACTTCTTTCTTTTTGCCTGTCAAAATGCACTTCCTGGAATATCTAGAATGATGTTGAGTAACACTATTGGTGGACATCTTTGGCTTACTCATCTTAGCCAGACTGCCTTTAGCACTGTTGGCTTTACTTAACTTTCTACCTACTGCCAAATTGCTTTCTGGAAGGATGGGCTAGAATTGGAGTGTGTGCATTATCCACATCCTCACCAGTGTTGAGTGACCGGAGTATTGGGAAGGTTTTTCCTAATCGGTGGTTCTGTCATTTTAACATGAAATTTGGGTTTGGTCATTTGTCATTTCCTCTAGAAATTCTAGACTCTATGAGAACAGTCAGAGTTGCCCTTACTTCATGTATTGTTTTGTTCTCATCAAGTAATTATATACAGCTTTCCCTCCCTATTCCAAAGCAACATGGGTGTAGGATGGAAGTTACTGTTGTTAAACCTTGCAACACAGTTAGGTAGGAAAAGTATGGGCTTGGAGTCCAATATCAAATCTTAGCTCTGTCACTACCAGCCTGGTGAATTTTTCTTAACTTAACTAACTTAACTTAAACTTTTTGAGCCTAAGTTTAATCATTTGTAAAATGGGGATTTTACTGTCTCACAGGGAGGCTATAGATGTGAGATGTAGATGGAATATGTAAAGTGTGTCTTCAGTAGTGTAGAAGCCATCAGTGCTTGTTCCCCGCCTCCTGTCTCTACGAGTTCACCACCCCAAGGCCCTTCTGCAGGAATTGTCAGAGATTTTGGTAGATTGAATTTTTATTAGAAATAAGTTTACCTGCGCGCCCCCCCGCAGCAATTCTTTGTTCCATTTTAATTTTTAAGTTTAATTGGAGTGAATGATCATTGTTTTTACATGTTCTTTTAATAATTTACTTTATTCCAGATTTTAAAAATTGTTTAATGGGTAGAATATAAATAAAATTACAACAGTAATGTCTAACCTTTATTGAGTAAGTATAACTATGTGGCAGGCAGGTATTCAAGGAACTTTTCATATGTTTATTCAATCCTCCCGACGACCCTACTTCATTAGAAACGTGAGGCACAAAAGGTCACCCAGCTCAGGAGTGTGACGCAGCTGGTACACCCTGGTGCCTGACTGATGCCACCACATGGCCATCATGGTCTTGAAGGGTTTGCTTCTTTATTCTTTGTTCCTAAAGCCCATTATCTTGTTTATATGTAGAGAGATATAGGTAGAAAAAAAAAATCTGGGTTTATGAAAAGGCTAATAATTATGAAGTTAGATAGCGAGTGTCAAATATAGAGCATTCATATCTATTGAATACTTTAATCTGTAGCATTAAGACCTTTCCTTACCTAGACACTAGCAGTATAATTTCATTTATTCCCCCTTGAAATTTCTACCCAGATCTGAGCCTTCTACTATATCTGTAGAACCCTGCTTTAATTTTGCCCTAGATTATTATAAAGTCTTTATTATTTAGATATTAAAAAAACTTTTCTAGTATAAAATGTACATAACATGGAATTTACCATCTTAATAATTTCTAAGTGGTATTAAATACATCCATAAGGTCGTGCAGCCATCACCACTCTCCCTCCATCGTCACAACGGTTTTCATTTTGTAAAACTAAAATTCTGTACTCATTAAACAGTTACCACCATCCCTCAAGCCTCTGTCAGCCACCATTCTTTCTGTCCCTGTGATTTTTTGACTACACTAAGTAGCTCAGTTAAGTGGAATCATACAGTGTTTGTCTTCTTGTGACTGGCTTATTTCACTTAACACCGTGCTCTCTAAGGTTTATCTCTGTTGTAGCATGGTTCAGAATTTCATTCCTTTTTAAGGTTGAATAATATTCCTGGGTGTGTGTGTGTGTGTACGTGTGTACGCATTTTGCTTATCTGTTCATCTGTTGATAGACACTGGATTGCTTCCATGTCATTATTTGAATATTGTCAATATAATTTTTTTCAATAAATTCTTTTTTTTTTTAAAGCTTATTTATTTTCAGAGAGAGAGAGATCTTTAGTTTAGTATAAGATAATGGCATTTATAGCTTCTGGTTGTTCAGGATGTAATTGTATGCCTCACATGAGCCTAGTGAGGGGGAGGACGGAGATGGAGAAGAAGAGGGTCTGGTGGAGCGCCCTGCGGCGGAGCCCCGGCACCCCAGGTCAGGCCAGGGTGTGGGAGCCAGCAGAGGAGGTGGACAAGGAGCAGTCAGGAGGGAGGAGGAAGGCCAACGGAGAGTTCCACTGAGTTCTTTCAAGGACTAATGAATGCATTTAAAACCTTCTACTACGTTGTGAGGTAGGCAGTGTTACAGCCCCCACTTCACAGAGTGGGAAACTAAGGCTTTGAGCAGCTGAACAGCACAGCTGTCATCAGGCAGCAAGTGATGGAGCTGGGATTTGAAGTCAGGCACTCAGATTCCCAAGTCTCCCTTCTTAACCATGGCTGTGTCCTAGCTTTGCAGGTGTTGCTGCGCTCAGTTTTAATTTGAGCTGGAAACAAATGTGACAGTTTTATTTGTGGAGCTTTACCTGAGGTGGATGTGTAGTTCTTTTTTTTTTTCTTTTCTTAATATGGAATGCTTCATGAATTTGCATGTCATCCTTGTGAAGGGGACATGCTAATCTTCCTTGTATTGTCACATTTTAGTGTATGTGCTGCTGAAGTGAGCACCAAATGCATGGTTCTTAGCACATTTTACACTTGATCGTAGCCAAACAGCTAAGGAATGATCAGTACATTTTAAATACTGAAAAATAGCTATGGACTTGGTTAGCAGGTTTTAGACACATAGGGAGCCTGTGACCTGTGTTCAGGAATCTGGTCCAATTTTGTCATTTTACCCGTGGAGGAATGGACACCCTTTTTGTTGAGGGACTTTCCCAAGACCCTTAGACTCAAAGCTTAGACTTTGGTCTCCTGGCTCTGAGGTCAGAGTTTTCCCCACTGCCCATCATCCTTGAGACTCATGTTCTTTTATGGTGTTGTAAATGGAAGTTAGGTAGAGTTGAAATGAATATGTAAGATGCTAAAAATGCTCTCATCAAGATCACTGATAACGTCCATGTGGCTCCTTCCAGTGTGTTCATCCAACTTGACCTTTCAGAAATTAGAGCTGTTAGGACCCCAGGGTCTGTCGGCTTTGCTCCTTCTCGTCACTGTTCTTTGTCCATTTCCTCTTCGGCCTCCTCCTCCTTGGTTGGGTTCCATTGGGTTCATCACTAGACCATCTTCTCTCCTCCACCTTAATCTTCTTTGTCACCAAGCTCACCATTTTCTGTAGTTAACTCATTTTTATGTGAATGGCTCTTAAGTTAATACCTCAACTCCAGACTTTTCCTCTGAGGTTTCAGATTCATGTCCAGCAACATACTTGACTTAGACATCTGAATGTCTTGTGGACACAGCAGAATTAACATACCAAATGGAACCTCTTCCATAGGTAGGCCCTTTGGACCTTTTCACAGCAGCCCCCTCTCCAGTCTGCTCTTCACCTCCGTTATTGCCTCCAACTGGGAATCATTCATGATGATAGCAATTAGGATCGACGTAATTGAGAGTATTATGTGCCATGTGCCAGGCACTTCCTTAAACTCACTTAGTCTATTTGGTCCTAACAGCATTACCATGAGGTAGGGGATGAGGTAGTAATGAGAATAGAATTGTTTAGCTCCTCCTGTGCACCAGGCACTGGTTAAATGCGTTTTAGGTGCTAACTCCATGGATTTTCAGTAAAGCCGAGAGGTGTTCTCCCTGACTGGTAGCGTCAGATGCTGAAGCACAGAGAGGCGAAGTTACTTTGCACAGCACTCAGGGCCCCTCGACTAGTAGGTGGGGATACAGTGTCGGCAGAGACAGAGTGGTGTGTGAATTAGTGCCGTGTTTTAGTGTGATTACCCCTTTCTGCACACAGGGCAGCCGCTCCTGTTTCCTCCTGCGTCCAGTTCATCAGAAGTCCTGCTGATTACAGCTCCACGGTCGTAGCTCCCAGCTGCTCTCTGTCCCTCTCATGAGCGAGCAGCTCCGCTCAGGCGCCCTCGCTCAGGCGCCCTCGCTCGCAGGTAGATCCCTGCAGCCTCCCCGCCCGCCCGTTCTTTCCACTCTCACTGGGTCCCCTTCCCGCAGTGCTGGTCCTGACGTGAAAGCCGGAGCATCTCAGTCCGCTGCTTGGCACCGTTCAGAGGCTTCCCGCTGCCGTCAGGCTGGAGATGGGCCTCCTCTGTGCCCAGAGGGTCCCGCCTAAACCTTGTCCTGTCCCTTTGTTTTCTGCTCCGTGGGTCCCTCCCCCGCCCCCCAGTCTTTTTTCAAGTCCCGCCGTGTGCCAGTCTTCCCTGCCTCGCAGCCCCGGCATGCCCCTGCTCCATTGCTTCTTTGGTCTGTGTTGCTGTCCCTTGTCAGAGGACCTTCCCTTATCACCCCTCACAGGGCTCTGTTTTCTCCTTCGCACAGCCCTCACCCCCAAGGTCAAGGACTTCATGTGTTTGTCTCTTCCTTTTTGCTGTTGTTCCCGCATTAGAATGTAAATTCCCAGACAGCTAGAGCTTAGTAAATGCTCAGTAGATGCAGATGTCCTGGGGCTCTAAATGTTTATTGAAAAAAATAAATATAGGTTAAATTTTAGCTGCACTAGAAACGTAACTTTTCCCTAACTTTTTCAGAAAATGCTCTGAGTTCCAGAATGGCTGATTCTTCCGTAGACTGGCACACAGCCCCCTGCTAAGCCGTAGGGGGTTTGTATGGTTCTGGGCCCCACAGACTGCAAGAGCCCCAGGACATCTGCATCTTCTGTTACTTCACTCTCAGTCCTACCCTTCTTTCCTCTTCTTCTTTTTAATGTTTATTTATTTTGAGAGAGAGTGCACGGGGGAGGGGCAGAGAGAGAGAGAGAGGGAGAGAGAGAATCCCAAGGAGGCTCTATGCTGTCACTGCAGAGCCAGACGTGGGACTCGATCTCATAAACCATGAGATTGTGACCTGAGCCAAGATCAAGAGCCAGATGCTTAACCAACTGAGCCACCCAGGTGCCCCTACCTATCTTTCTTTTTTTTAATGTTTATTTTTGAGAGAGAGAGAAAATGCAAACGAGGGAGGAGCAAAGAGAGAGGGAGACAGATAATCTGAAGCAGGCTCTGTGCTGTCAGCGCAAAGCCTGATGTGGGGTTTGAACCCATAAACTGTGAGATCATGACCTGAGCCAAAGTCAGATGCTCAATGGACTGCGCCACCCAGGCGCCCCTGCCCATCTTTCATGCACCACAGAACTTGACCCTTGGGGGACCCCCGCTGCCAAGTATGGCAGTGCTGACATTTTTGTGGGCAGTGAAGGAAGTGAGGCAGGAGTGCTCTTGCCCGTGGTGAAGAGCTGAGCCCGAGTGTTTGGCTGTGTCTCTACCTGTGAATGGCCATTGGATAAGGTGACCTTTAAGGTTCCAATCCGACTGTCACCAGCTCTGTTTCTCCTGGCATTGTTGTACAAATGGAGCACCAAGTCATGACATCTGGATGGTCACAGCCTCAACTTTCTCCCTCTTGATGCCCACTCTGTCCCTTGGCAGCTCTGTATCACTGTCCCTGGGGCCAGCTCTTTCCCAAGGGACAGCTCTTCTGGAGCCACCGTAGATGTGCAGCTACTTTAATGGCAAGTTGTACTTTCTTTAGTACTATTCTCCTAGCATGGGGTCCGAGGAAATGTGCCTTATACAAATTCCTGTAGTAAGCAAAATGATGGCATTTGGGCTAATTTTAGTAAACAGGCCATAACTGTTAGCAAATTAATTAAGATCTTGTTTGCAGTTCTCTTGTGGAGGACAATAAATTATCAGCTTATTTAAGACCCTGTGACTTCCAGAGAGCTGTCATTCTGTGTCTGTGAAAGTATTGAATGTGGATGGGTTCCTGCTAGGAGGTGTAGGAGTGTGCCGTTCACACCAACTTTCCAAACTGGAGCGTATTATCTTGTACTACACAGGAATGATGACCGTAATGAACTAGGGAGACCTTTCTTCTAAAGCAACAAAAACAGTATGCTCTTAGTTGACAATGGAAGGGTAAACATGGCCCTAATTAGTGACTGCTTCACCTGTTCTCTGGTCCTAAGCTCATGGTGTAGACAGGTAGCAGCAAGCCAGCTCAGTGGTCCCGACTTGCAGTACTCATGCCCTGGATACCCTTCCCAAGTGTTTGAGCTTTTTAATTTGGAATAACTGGGAAGTGATGGGTGGAGAGCTGCACTTTCTCCTCTGCAAATGCACAGAGGTGTTTCAGTTGTGCAAATAGGCGGGGCCTAAGTTATTAGAATCTACGTGTTTCTTTGCCTGGCTTTTCCTGGTTCTGAACATCATCAACAGCCCCTCAGTCAGGGAGGTCAGGGACCTCCTTCATAGACAGTAAAGAGCATTATTGAGGAAAGTACTGTTGGTGTTATAAGTACCTTGTGGGTTAAAATGACTTTCATGGGTTAACTTGTATAGCAGTGATAGTACTTACAACATTACCTCTTTAGAATTACTTAGAGTTCTGAAAAGTCCATTGACAAATAGACTTTAACCACCTAGCATATGGATTGATTGGGCAAGTTTGTGCTGGGTCCCCAGAAGCAGGGATTGGCCTTGGCTACCATGGCAAGAATAGTAGCTACCCCCCACCTGTCCTCTGTGGGGAGCTCATTGTGGGTTGTGTAGGGCTTCATCTCTAGTGTCACACTAGGCTTGGTCACGCTGACCTCCTGGTGGTCTGCAGAGTGCTTTTGGCTTTTATGTGGAAGGTGTCCCTCTGCACCTTGAATATCAGACCTTATGCCAGGACACCTTAGGGTGATTCTCAGGCTGTGGAGAGTACGTCTCCACTGTGCACATGTCCTGAGATGTCTGGAACTAGTCGCTCCTTCCTGCAGTGGTCTCAGGTACGTGGGCACCAGGAATATCCCTTCTTTCCTTTTTCTGGAAGCAGGAATCTCTGTGGTCTTCTGGGCCATCTCAGTCTTGACTTCGGCTTTCTTCACTCTGACGCCGTCTTGTCAGCCCTGTCACCCGCTTCCTGCGTCTCCCCACTTCCTGTGATACTGGCCCTACTTTGTGTTGGATCTTCTTGGCAAGAGGCAGAGGCAAGTGTGGGTTCCCTTCCTTCAGTGTTAAATTTATCATCCCCGGTGTGGAGTGACAGAGCTTTGAAGGGATCTTAAATTTGTTGATTGTCAGTTAGGTGGACTGCACTATATATGCTTCAGATGCAGTGTTAGGGGAGTGGTGTAGGGTCTGTTTTCGCAGCTCCTTTGAGACTCTTAAAGGTGTCCTGTCTTGGTATGTAATACAGCGAGCTGTATTGACAGTACAGCTTTGTAGAGGAAGAACCAAGTTCAGCACCTGACCTTTTCTTCAGTTGTTTTGATGTAGTCTGTTTTGGAGTGTTTAGAGGGGAAATCAAGAATAAAATAGATTTTTTGGCCTCTTACTTTCAATGTAAATGATCCAGCACTTCCTAGAAGATGTTTTTTTATTAGAACCAAAAGATGATGTTTTAGCTTGTGTTGATTGACTTGATTTAAGTGCTTAATTTTAAAGACCTCTGCTTTGGTCTTTCTTGGGAAAAAATGAACTGTTACTTGGGTAACACTTTTTGTCTGGTTTAATTTGAGAAGATTTTTATGTCATGGGTTTAAAAAAAACTGCTCTGGCAGCAGGAGTTTTTCTTCTTGATCATTTTACCTATTTTATTACTCTATTTTGTTTGTAATAGGTGTCAGTAAGTATTTGATCCTGACCCCTCCCCCCCTTTTATTTTATTTTATTTTATTTTATTTTATTTTATTTAAAAAAATTTTTTTTTTTATTTCTAGGAGAGAGAGAGAGAGAGAGAGAGAGACAGCGTGAGCAGGGGAGGGTCAGAGAGAGAGGGAGTCACAGACTGAAACAGGCTCCAGGCTCTGAGCTGGCAGTCAGCACAGAGCCCGACGCGGGGCTCGAACCCACGAACCGCGAGATCATGACCTAAGCGAAAGTCGGACACTTAACCTACTAAGCCACCCAGGCGCCCCCCGCCCCCCCCTTTAGACATCTAATTGAACAAATACTTCTGGAGGCTCCCCTCTCTACAGAGCATTGTGTTAAGAGATTCAGACATAGATCACCATTTCTGTACTAGGGAGTTGTGTGTGTGGGGGAAAGATGATTTCATTTTCCTTTACACAGACGGTGGTGTGGCCTGGGGTGGGCAGTGTTCATCGGACTGGACATGGCTTTTGATAATGTAGAACAATCAATAATTGTTAAGAATTTAAATTTTGGATATGTTTTCTACCATCTAGTTAAAACTTTTAAGAGAACCATTAACAATACATATAAGCTGCTTAATATTTTTCCATGATAATCTCAGGTCTGATAGAAAGATGCATTCTTCTCCTTTGTCTGTTATATTATGATTTTAATGTCATGGGAAGATAGTAGTACAGAGTTTGGTAGTATGTTTAGAAAATACTTCCTAGCCTTAGTGTACCATACCCTCTCTGTATGTGTGAGGAGCCTTTAACACATGGCTTAAATTGTGCAAAAATTAGTTTCAGATGACTTCCTCAGTGTCTAACTTCAGATAATTGTAACAAAAAAGAAAAGAAAGTGGATAATCTCCCTCTCCCAGCCCAGTCATTTGTCACTAGTATAACCAGGACAGTATCTTGGGCCTCTCTTCTTCCCCTGGTCCTAGAATGGTGTGGGCCTCCCTGTGTTCTCACTGAGGCCTACAGCAGACCTCGTCATTCTCTTCCACGGGCTTCTCAGGCAAAGCAGACAGCTGTGAACACTTGATACTTGACTTTGCTTGGTATTTACCAATGTGAACCTCTCTGCCTAGAAAGTCATTCCCTAGACTGTACAGCTGTTATTTCAGAATGGTGGTGTTAGGTGATGTGTCCTTATGACCAGACTAATGGTTGGTGTTAACTACGTGGATGCGCAGGAGATGCATCACAGCAGATGTAAGAGTTTGGCTTTTGCAGTAACTGGGGAATCACAATTTACAATTCAGTAAGAAATGGCGTATTTTTCTTATAAATTCTTTTTTCATTTCCTTCTTTATCAACTTGAATATTTGTTGTTCAGAGGCCTTAGTGTGAATTTTAATTAGAACTGTAGTGTGACATTAGTCTCATGGAGGCAAGGCTAATATAAGTGCAAAGAAAGGAAACCTTAGACATTATAAAATGACTGATTTAATGAATATGCTTTTTATGCTCTTGTGTTTGGGGGGTATTGCTTTTTTATTTTTGATACTTTAACACTGGTCATTTTTTTACCTTCTCCTCCCTGGTTATTTAAGTAGTCTTTTCTTCCTTTTCTTGACTAGGAATCCATTTTCTTAGCATTTTAGAATAAATAAGTGGCTGCCTGAAAGTAGATTTTATTTTTATTGTAAGGACCAAGTTCTTACAGAAATTTTTAAGTGAAATTAAAAACCACTCACGCCAAAGGAGAAAACGATGGCTAGAAGAACCCCCTGCACAATTTGATTTCCCACTTAATGGCCCTCAGTGCCTCTGCATCTATGAAAACTATTGGCTCAGTCCCTGCTCACTCTGGGGACAGAGCTGAAAGCCCAGCTGGCCTTATGAAGGTGGTCTGAGTCGGGTGATTAATTGAAGATATGATTTTTATTTGAAGCCCTAGAGCCATCTTCAGGTTTGCAGGAGACAGTCTTACATTCTAATGGCATTTGAAAGGTGCCTTCTTATCGTGCAGTACACATTTGAGCTGTTTAAATTGGGGAAACACTGTCATATGTCATCTAAATTAGAAAGTCAAGGCTCTGTTTGATTCAGTTTCTCCACTGCTTAGCATGGAGGCTGGGATGTAGGGCAGTCGGGTGTTTGTTCAGGGAATGAATAGATGGACAGATGTATGGGTAAATGAATTTAGTTGGGTTTTATTTAAATGCTTATTTATTTATTTTTGAGGGGGAGAGAGAGAGAGAGAATGAGAATGTAGGGAAGGTGCAGAGAGACAGAGGGAAACAATCTAAAGCAGGCTCCAGGCTCTGAGCTGTCAGCACAGAGCTCGAGGGGGAGCCGGAGCCCACGAACTGCGAGATCATGACCTGAGTTGACATCGACATTTAACTGACTGAGCCACTCAGGCACCCTTAGTTGGGTTTTATTTAAGGAAACATTTTATTTAAAAAGAAACAGCAACAGATATGTTAAGCCTGAGAAAAAATAGCCACTTTGAATCCTTCATGCTCCTAATTCTCTGGGTAAGTGACTGGGAGGGAAGTGGATTATCACGTGGGGCCAGGTTGACCTGCCTCAGCTTGGGAATGTTCTGGGAAGGATATTCAAAAAGGCAGAAAGAGAAACAGAATCTCCTTTGTTTCCATGCATTTTACTGGCATCTGAGAGAGGTAATTCATACTTTGGGCTCCTAGATTGAAGTCCCTGCCTTCATTTCTTTATGTGTAGGACCAGCCTAAATAGTACTTTTTTTCCCATCCTGGTCTTTATTCTTTCATCAGCCCAAAAGGATGACAGGGACAGGTGGCAACATTTCATAGGTAAACAGAAGGAGACAGGGAGATGGAGTACATACCTTCGGGCCATTAATCTTGTTGATTAACTAGTTTGAGAATCGTCCTTTTTAGGAGCAATGGGAAGGGCATGTTCTGTCTACTCGATCTATAGTACATTTTGGACCATATTATCCTAGCTCTCAACAATTGCCTTTACCGAATTACCCATTAATGTTAAACCTTTATTCACGCTTGCTATTGGAAATAAGTATAAATCCTGTTTTGCATTTGTGTAAGGTTGTTAAAGGCATTATCCTTTCCATCATCTGATGGCTCCTCTGTAGTGCTTTAATGTTGACATTTTTTCAGAACTCAGTACTAGGGAAAAGCTGCCTTTCCTGGGTAACTAGGCAATGTCTTCATTTCTGATAATAAGCCATCTTCAGTACCCTTTTGCCTTGATTGCAAGCATACTTAAGTCCAAGTTTTTTGTGCTTAGTGTTAACATTTTTACTGTCTCTGTTTTCTTAACTGTTTCTCCTTTTAAAAGTCTGTTTTATAAGTTGATAAATCATTTTGCTTAGTTTGTAAGTGGTTTTTATAAAGTGCCCTAAATTTTTTTCTGGAGTCATATTTTTAATACATTCATTAAACAAAGTACATATTCATTAGTCATTAAGTACCTTGAGTTTAAGCTTCTTTTCCTGCTAATTCTGGTCAGTTTTTCTTATTTCACCCTGGCCTTGCTGACTATTTCCAAATTTAGGTGTACAAATGGTATTTTATTTAAGATCTTAAGATTGTGGTATAAGAACTTGAAGGAAATAGAGCTAATCTGCTTCTTCTAAAGCCAGGCTTTGATAAATGATTATGAATCCCTTCTGAGAACCTAGGTGATATAAATCATTGCCTGAACCCAAGAGTCATGTTCATTATCTCTAGCTATGATTATAGTCCTTAATTGAAGTGTGGTTTAAGGGAAGATTTGGATCATTATCCTTTTTCCTGCTACCCAGTGTCTACTCTTTTATTTGAGGTAACACTCTTTTCTGGGAAAAAGTGTTGCTCTACTGATCAGATAGAAGCACAGTGGAGATTTAAATTCTGTGGTATCTTTTTTCATGTGGTATATTTTCTCATGTTTTATCTGTATACCTACTCAGCGGTACTACAGGTTTACTAAATTTTCCCCGATGGTTTTCATTGTTAGTATTAGTGTACCCACACTGGTGGGAAGCAGACATCTAGAACTTGCAGGGACACAGACACCTTTCTTGATGAACCCCATTTTATATCCATTTCTTCTCAGATTTGAATTCTTTTAACTATTTCATCTACAGAACATTATATTACATGAAAATCTATGGAGATATGCATCTATAAGTGCTAAGATATAGTGGTGTGATTGTGGGTATGATTTAGCTTCCTTGAACTTTATTGCTAACTGGTAACTATTTCCCCACATATGGTTATTGTTACAGTAGAAGGAAATAATAATAAAAGAATCTTAAAGCATTATGCCTGGCTATATTCAGTAATAACTGAATCAGAATAATAAATGTTTCCAAGCCTTTGGTGATGGTCCACTTATTCCCCACTTTGTATAACCAAATTCCTGTGTAAAACAGCTCCTTGATGTAGAATGTGACATGATTTGGCTTGTGCTCTAAATCTTCCCAGTAGCATAGCACAACTGGTAACTTGTTTCCAACAATGGAATATCTACTTCATCTCATTTCCTGTACACCCTTTCCAGTGCCGTATCTCCTACGTTTCGCCTGTCCTCTGCCCTATCTCCTACTTGAATTTGATTTAATTTTGGATCTGTGAGCTTGTCATAATTATTTTTTGTAAATTCTATATGCTAGATATAGTACTATATTACTGAACTATCTTTTTGAATTAGTGGTAAATATAAGCATTGTGTTCCTTACCATCCAGTCATCCTTCAGAACTATTTTCCTAAATTCAGGTTGGCCTCCTTATCATTATGAAATAAACTTATGCCTCTTGTCTTCTGCCACTCCAGGTCTCTCCTCGTCACACCCAGGGTTGGCATCCTTTCTAGCCAGTCGTAGCCTTGCTCTCCTATTGGCTTCTTGTGTTTCCCTCACCCATGCTGGGCATCTCCTACTTTGACTGCTCGCCTGGTTTTGGCTCTTGCTCACCTTGGAATGATTTCTAAACCTACATCTGAGTATATATGTGGTAGACTGTAGCCTCCCTTCTGGAAATAAGGCTGACTGGATGTTCTGGAAAATCTTCTGGCTGTAAACACTTCCAATAGAAATACTGGAGAAGATAAAATAAACACCCTTTTGGGGCACTTGGGTGGCTCCATCAGTTAAATGTCTGACTCTTGATTTTGGCTCAGGTCATGATCTCACAGTTGTTGGATTGAGCCCTGCATTGAGCTGTGCACTGACAGCACAGAGGCTGCTTGGAATATACTTACTTCCTCTCTCTCTCTCTCTTTCTCTCTCTCTGTCATGCACGTGAGCGCTCCCCTACTTGTGCCCCCCCCCCCAAAATAAATAAACTTTAAAAAATAAACACTCTTGGGGCACCTGGTTGGCTTAGTCAGTTAAGCATCTGACTTTGGCTTAGGTTATGATCTCACAGTTTGTGAGTTCAAGCACTGCATCGGGCTCTGTGCTGACAGCTCAGAGCCTGGAGCCTGCTTCACATTCTGTGTCTCCCTCTCTCTCGCTGTGCCCCTCCCTGGCTTGCACTATCCCTCTCTCAAAAATAAATAAACATTAAAAACCACTCTTTTGTAATCTTCATTACAAGACAGTGAGAAACTCACAGCTGGGGAAAAAGAGAAAGAGGAGTGAGCTTTCCTGAGAAAAAGAGGAAGAGTAAGAAGGGACACCTAGGGGAGCTCTGCTGATACCAAGCACCTAGAGTTCAGGGATATGGCGTTTCATCGGAACCTTGTTGAAGGGCTGGGCCGGGGTGGGGAGAGAGCACCCATTAGCAAAAGGAGGCTTCTTCTTTAAAAAAAAAGTCTTTTTTGAATATAGTAGGTTTAGAACTTGAATTTATGTTGCCTATGTGGTCTGGAAAACCCCAGGCTGAAAAATTCCTCTTAATGCTTCTGGGTTGGAAGTGCCCTAGGGCTTGGCAGAAGTAAACATGAATCCCCCTGTGGAAAAATGACACCCTCAACCCACTGATTCAGAGCTCTGGAATATGAGCAAACAGCAAAACATTACTAAACATATAAGAAAATGAGCCACCATGGATGAGGGTCACCTTAAAGTTCCATCCATCCATTCCTCAATTTTTTATCCATCATTCATTATATACCAGGTACTATTCTCAGTGCTGGGGTTATGACAGCAAAATATTTCCCATGGGGAATGGGAATCGTCTCTTGATTGGAGGATTTGGTACATTTGGCCCAGTGCCCTGCCCACTTGAAGGCTCTGACTCAAACCATTGATTTATGTTCGTTCCTTTATTTTACAAATGGAAAAACAGATCACAGTGGTCACGTAATTTGCCCAAGACACGAACCTCAGTTTTCTTGTCTATAGAATGGGGACAATACCTATCCCACAGGGGAGCTGTGATAACAGTTTAGCATATCATCTACTGCAGCTAGGCCTGTTCTTCCTTCTCCATCATCCTGACAGCCACAGGCAGCACAGAGATTCAGTCTTCCTGATTTTCAGCCCAGTTTTTTTTTTTTTGCTGATGATTTGACTCCATAAGGTCTTGGATGGTCCAAGCCCATGCAGAGTCCCACATTTTCACCATTACTTGTTCTGTGATCATTTCCTGTATGAGTTTTACTTCCATAGCTAGATTGTGAACTGTTTAATAAGTTCAGGGACCAGATTTTGAGTTTTTATATTAACTTTGGTTGGTTACTTGGTAGGTGTTTTATAGTATTCATCTATTGTGTCCTGATTAAGCCTGTAATGTCATTGTTATGAGGAAATAAAAATATTTCTGTCCAGAAAAGTCATTATGGTCCATATGTGAGAGTTTTGGCAAAGCAAAAAAAATACTTTTTTGATGGCTGTTTATGAGACAGACATCTGTATTCTTTCTGCTCTCTTCATCCCTGATTGCTGAGATGATTCCCACCTGGTTTTCTGCATTTTCCTTTACAAGTCCATGACTGCTCATTCATTCAGTGCCAGGCACATTTATGGGTGCTACTCACCAAGCTGGGGCTCTCCCTGTGTGTTGGAAATTATTAATGCCCCCACTACCACTTCTGTAGCCCCAGGCACATTTTTGCAACTGGAAATGTATACATTTGTGTGGGCATGGGTCATCCGTTAGCTCTGGTCTCCTGCCTTCTGCCCCAGTGCAAGGCCTCTAAGAACAGCTGGGCATGCTTTGTGTGTCCGCCTGTCCATCTGTGGGCCGAGGGTCAGGCACTTGTGCTTACTATTGGAACCAGGAAGGACTCACTTGGAAGTTATCCCTCCCATAGAACCCATCTGAGGCTGGGCCAGAGCCAGGACTCTGTTCTCTGTGCAGTTCCTGGCTGCATTTCAGCTCTCCATTTGAGCCCTTTCTATATGAAAAACATGAAAGTGCCAGGGGATTTTTTTTTTGCAAGCAAGAAGATGGCAGCAGATGTGAAAACAGATTTACTCATCATCATGTAAATTGGTGCTTTGTTTTCATTTTAGTTTAACAATAAATAGGTATTCATGAAAATATTTGGCTGTAAAAAATTAAGAAAAATAACAAATTGCTATTATCTATTATAATCCAATTCAGTTTCTTTGGGAAGAACTTCAAGTTGTAAGTTAAAAATTTTACTGAAATTTATGTTAATATTGCAATAAGCTTAGTAAGTTTTGAGTAAAAATCCAAAATACATAATAAAATTCAGATTTACTGTAATCATTGGTACCTGTTTTGTACAGATATAATAATTTCCAGGAATATGGAATGTGATAATGGAACTAATGTACAATCGTTTTGTCACATCCTTTATTTTTTCTCTGGCAGTTATTTATATTTTGCGTTTTCTTCTATAGCTGTGACCAAGAGGTTCATTTCTCCACTACGCCTCAACTTGTTTATTCTTGATGATGTGCTGGACCATAACTGCTTTGAATGTCCTGCATTGACCTGCATCTGTGAAAAGACCTTGTATTACTAGTAAACTTCAGTGTGGTGATAATCACCTGAATGCTACAAAAGGGACATTGGTAGGAGCTTGGGGATATTTTTAGCTGCTTTGCAGTTTATACTATAATGGTATTAGTATTTTAAGACACATTTTATTTAGTATATAATTATATTTGACGCATTTACTGTCATTCAAGGCTACAGAGTTTTAGATGACTGGAGCTTATTAGCCTTTTAAAAACCCTCAAAATTTCAGCTTTCTTAATGGAAAGATTTTCAAAACGAGCAGTTCCCTTTTTAATCAGAGGATAGTGAATATAATAGAACCTGTGATTTACCAGTTAGGGCCTTCACTTTATTCTTTTGTGTGGACACGGAGTGCTGCTCTTTGAAAGGTTTGCATGTTGGGCTTCTTCCTACATTTAATCACCATTCCATTAACAAATATTGAGTTCTTGTTTAGGTCTGGAGATTCAGTGAGAAGACCTATTTCCTTCTCTCAGGAGGTTCACAGTGTAACAGGAAAGACAGACCAGGAAGGCAGGCTAAGGGTATATGGGTTTGGGATCCAGACAGATCTGGATTCAAATTATAGGGCGAATGAAGTATGTTAAATTCTGTGTAGCATTTGTGTGACCATAGTTTTGTGTGCATGAGTCTGTTTATCTCTGCCTGTGGCAGTGGAAAGACTTCCTGTAGTTCACTGGCCTATAAAAAAAATACGATTTATAAAATTATTCGGAAAGCATTTTTATTGCTATATAGGATCATTTGTTCCTAGGGGAAAACATTTTTAACACCAAATACAAATAAAAATACTTCCATTCAATTAAACATACATTTGTTGAATACTTAATATATACACTGTAAAAGGCATTTGACAAACAGGCGTCTAAAGGTCCTTACCTTTAAGTAACGCCAGTGCCGGTGGGAAATGTAGGGGCTCACATACCTACTGTATGGTGGAGATTTGAATGAACAGCTTAAGAAAGACAGAATAGTATACTGTGAAGGTTAAAGAAGAGAAGTCCGTACCCAGTAGGGAGAGGCTGGCAAGGATGTATGGAGTGGGTATTTTTGAAGATGCATGAGGAAGAATGGCTGCAGTTGGGGGGATTGGGGATGGGCTTTGTGATCAACAGGGATAAGCTTGGGCCTTGGTGTACAAATAGAAGTGCACTTTGAAAGGAATATAATTTTTAGAGGTCAGAGGTGGAAGACAGGCTCAACAGATATGTGTGGGATCACTCTGTGAAGAGTCCTAAATGACAGGCTCAGGAGGGTGTCCTGCCTGAGGCAGTGAATGAGGTCAAGTGACTGTGATGAATGTTACTCCTGTGATGAATTTGGTCACAATTTTCTTTATAGCCATTTGATTTATTAATACTCTGTTTAGGGTTTTTGTATGTTACTCATGATTGATAGTGGCTTTAATTTTCCATTCTTGCAGTCTCCATATTTGGTTTGGTATCGATAGTACCCTCATAGAATTAGCTGTGGGCATTATACCTTCTTCTGTTCTCTGGAGGAGTTTCTGTAATACTGCTGAGGTCTGTTCTTTGAATGTTGGTAGAACTTATCTAAAATATCTGGTCCTGGTGTTTGCTTTGTGGGCTGATTTTAACTACTGAGTCATCTTCTTTAATGGTTATGGCACAGTTAAGAGTTTATTTGTCTTCTTGAGTTAGTTTTGTTAAATTATGTTGCCCAGGAATTTGTCTGTTTCATATGTAACCAAATTTTAAATTATTCATGATACTCTTTGATCTCCTTAAGCTTCACTGTATCTACAGTTATACCCCTTTTCCAATTCCAGTATTGTTTGTGCTTCTTCTCCGCATTTATCTTGTCAAAGGTTTGTGTCTCTGATTACTTTTTTTTGAAGAGTCAACATTTGGCTTGGTTTAGCTTCTCTAATGTTACTTTTCCTATTTTATGAGTTTCTGTTTTTGTCTTTATCATCTCTTAAACTGTCTTTTGGTTTATACTATAGTTTTTAATTGAACATTTAGGTCTTTAATTTACAACATTTCTTTTTTTTCCTTTATAAGCAGTGAAAGAAATAAATGTACCACAAAGTATGATTTTTCTTTTTGTTTGTTTGTTTGTCTATTTATTTATTTAGAGAGAAAGAGTGTGTGTGTGAGCAGGGGAGGGGAAGGGAAAGAGGAGAGCGAGAGAATCCCAAGCAGGCTCTACGGTGTCTCAGCGCAGAGCCCAATGTGGGGCTCCATCTCCTGAACCATGAGATCATGACCTGAGTTGAAACCAGGAGTTGGATGCTTAACTGACTGAGCTACCCAGGCACCCCCCCCCCCAAGTGTGCTTTTTCTACAGCACGCATGTTTTGGGTATAATATTTTAAACTTTCCATTACAATTTTTCTCTGTTTCATGAGTTATTTAATTTTTTAAGTGTTTATTTTTGAGAGAGAGGGAGTGAGAGAGTGCAGGCAGGAGAGAGGCAGAGAGAGAGGGAGACACACAATCTGAAGCAGGCTACAGTCTTTGAGCTGTCAGCACAGAGCCCGACACAGGCCTAGAACCCAAGAACTGTGAGATCATGACCTGAGCTGCAGTCGGACGCTTAACTGAGCTACTCAGGTGCCCTAAGTTTCAGAAGTTATTTAGAAATGTGTTTAAGTTTGTTTAAAGATTTCCAAACTATAGTTCTATAATTTTTATTTTTGTAATTGCTTTTAACTTAATAGTTTCAAGTCATATAATAAGTCTCTGTGACACTTATTCTTTGAAATATGTTGAGACTGACTTTACATAGTAAATTTTTGTTAATGTTTTGTGTGCTTTAAAAGAATGTTCATTCTCCGAATTGGATGTAAGATTCTATATATGTTCATTCTGACCAAGTTTGTTCATTGTGCTGTTCACATCTTCTAAATATTTACTTTTCTTTTCCAGCTTGTAATTGAGAAAGTGGATGAAATCCCCTACTTTGATGGTGGGTTACTCATTTCTCCCCATCAGTTTTTGCTTTGTGTATTTGAAAGTTATTTCATTAGGTTTTTATTAGGTTAGAGTTGTGATGTTTCAGGTGAATAGGACTGTTTGTCATTCTGTGACTAACTCCCTTCTTTATTCTCAACTAACTGCTTTTGCCTTAAAATGTATGTATGTTTTTCAGTATTAATATAGCTACCCTAGTTTTCTTTTGGTTTTTGTATAACATGGTGTATATTTCTTTTAAAATTCTTTTATGTTTATTCTTTTTTAAAAAATCCCCTTTTATTTTTATTCTTAACATGAACTTAGGTTTTAGCTGTCTTTGGGAGATCATGTTTAGTTGACCCTTGAACAACACTGATTTGAAGTGAACGGATCCACTTATATGTAGATTTTTTCCCCAATAAATACAGTGCAGTACTCTAAATGTATTTTCTCTTATGATTTTCTTAATAGCATTTTCTTTTCTCTAGCTTACTTAGAAAAAAATGTTTATTAATTTATTTTGAAAGAGAGAGCGTGAGCAGGGGAGGGGCAGAAAGATAGGGAGGGAGAGAATCCCAAGCAGGCTTCGTGCTGTTGATGAAGAGCCCCGTGCAGGGCTTGAACCCACAAACAACAAAATCATGACCTGAGCTGAACTCAAGAGTCGGGCACTTAACCGACTCAGTCACCCTGGTGCCCCATCTAGCTTACTTTATTGTAAGAGTACAGTATGTGATATGTATAACATACAAGCTCTGTGTTAATTGACTGTTTATGTTATTGGGAAGGCATCTGGTTAAACAGTAGGCTATTAATAGTTGTTTTGGGGGAGTGAAAAGTTATATGTGGATTTTTGGCTACATTGGGGGTTTACTGTAATTTTTTCTTTGTGTAATCTGATACTTTATGTGTCAGATTTTTAAATCATTGATAATGTTGTGATTACTGATATATTTGCATTTCTACCATCTCTAGTGCTTTATTTTATTCTCCCTTTTGTTTCTTTTTCCTCTTCTCAGGGTACTGATTTGAGGTGTAGTGTCTTCTATGCCCCTTCCCCCCTTCATTTCTGGTCTTTTAGTGATTGCCCTTTAAATTTCACCGTGCTTGCCTAAACTAATCGAGTTTGAAGTTAATCAGCATTTTAACCACTCTCCTGGACAGTAAAGTCCCTTAGAGTACTTTAGTTCTGATCATCCTCCTTCTGATAAAAATCTTTTTAAAAAAATTTTCTATTTTCTCCCCTAAATTGACACAGCTTAGTGGTTAAACACATGGGTGGATGCTGGTAGCCTAGTTTGAATCCCAGCTCTGCGGCTACCAGATAAGTAATGCTGCACAAAGTGCTTCCCTTTCCTGTGTCTCGGTTTCCTCATGTGTAAGTGTGGACAGTAAGAGGACTTTGTCATAAGGCTAGGGTTTAAAAATATATTTTTTAGTGTTTTTATTTTATTTTTGAAAGAGAGACAGAGGGGGAGTGTGGGAGGGGCAGAGAGAGAGGGAGACACAGAAATCAAAGCAGGCTCCAGGCTCTGAGCTGTCAGCACAAAGCCTGATGCAGGGCTCAAACCCACGAATCGAATCGGGAGATGATGACCTGAGCTGAAATGGAATGCTTATCTGTCGGAGCCACCCAGGCGCCCCTATAAGGCTAGGGCTTTTAAATGAGAAATACAGTGCCTGTAAAACATTTAGAACTATACCAGCAGGTATAGGTCTCCTGGGGGTCTCAGTTGGTGGAACATCTGACTCTTGATTTTGGCTCAGGGCTTGATCCCAGTGTTGTGGAATCGAGCCTTGCAAGTCTTGGTGCTGAGTGTGGAGCCTGCTTAAGATATTCTCTATCTCTCTCCCTCTCTCCCTCCTCTCCCCTCCTCTCCCCTCCTCTCCCCTCCTCTCCCCTCCTCTCCCTTCCTCTCCCTCTCACCCTCCCTCTCACCCTCCCTCTGTCCCTCTCCCCTGCTCAGGTGTATGCTCTCTCCCTCTCTCCCAAAAAAGAGAGAAAAAACTATATCTAGCAGTTAACAAATACTGTATGAGTGTTTTCTATTATTGTTCTCTTTTGAAAAGAGTTTAATTTTACCTGCATGTTTAACTTCTTTCCCCATTGTTTCTTTTTAGACCTTCTGAGCCATTTTCCTCATACCTGAACAATATCCTTTAGAAGTTATTTTGTGAGGTCAGTTGGTTTTAAAATTTAGGTCTTTTTAAAATGTTCTATTATTCAACAGTAATTTTTTTTTGCAGTTTTATACATGTTTGATAATCAGCGATTAGTTCTCTCAACATTAATTCTTAAAGGACAGTTTTCCCGGGTATTTAATTCTTTGTTATATGTCTGGAATTTAATTCTGTATTTTTCTCCCAGTACTTTGAAGATTTAGTTCATGGTTTTCTATGCTGTTGCTGCTGGGAGAAGTCTGCTGTCAGTCTGATTGTTGTTCCTGTGGAAGCATTTGTCTTATTTTTGGCTGCTTTTCAACTCCTCTCTGTATTTTACTAAAATGTACCCAGATATGGATTTCTTTTTTATTTATCTTGATTGGTATATATTATGCTTCTGGTATCTGTGGATCTTACATCACTTCTGGCAAATTCTGTCATTATGTCTTTAGATTTTTTCCATTTTCTCTTTTCTGTCTTTTTGGAATTCCAGTTAGATTGGTCCTTCTCCATCTATCCTCCATTTCTCTGAATTTCTCCCTTATATCTCCTGCTACAAAAGATTTCACAGAATTCTTGAGCTTTTAGATCTTGTTCATTAATTCCTTCTTTTGGCGGATGTTGTACTCATAAATTGCATTCAGTTTTAGTGATTAAGTTTTCCCTTGCTGAAAGTTTTAGTTGGTTCTCTCTGGTCATTTTAGATCATATCTTATTGCTTGCTTTTTCATTCCTTTAAACATTTCAAGTATTTTATTTCTTCCTTCCCAATCTCTGTATACTGTTTATTTCCTTTTCTTGTCTTGTTACATTGGCTGGGACTTCCCGTACAATGTTGAAAAGCAGTGGTGAGAGAGGACATCCTTGCTGTGTTCTTCACCTTACTGGGGAAGCTTTGAGCTTCTCACCATTAAGTAGCTGAACGTCTTTTGTAGATACTCTTTTATCAAGTTGAGGAAGCTCCCCTCTATTCCTGGTTTACTGAGAGTTTTTATCATGAATGGGTGTTGGATTTTGTCAAATGCTTTTTTTGCATATATTGATAAGACTGTGTGATTTTTATTTAGCCTGTTGATGTGATTGATTACATCAATTGGTTTTTGAATGCTGAACCAACTTTGTGTACTTGGGATAAATTTCACAGTTGTGGTGTTTAATTCTCTTTATACTTTATTTGATTCAGTGTACTAATATTTTGTTGAGGATTTTTATATCTATGTCCATGAGAGATATTGGTCTGTAGTGGTTTGGTTTTTTTTTGTAATATCTTTGTCTGGTTTTGGTAGTAGGGTAATTCTGGCCTCAGAGAATGAGTTAGGAAGTACTCTCTTTGCTTCTATCTTTTGATGAAAAAGATTATAAAGAATTGATATAATTTCTTAAAAAAATTTTTTTAAGCATATTTATTTTTGAAAGAGACTGCGAGTAGGGGGAGTGGCAGAGAGTGAAGGAGACACAGAGTCCAAAGCAGGTTCCAGGCTCTCAGCTGTCAGCATGAGGTTCAAACTCTTAAATCATGAGATCATGACCTGAGTCGAAGTCAGACTCTTAACTGACTGAGCCACCCAGGTACCCCTAGATTATAGAGAATTGGTATACTTTGTTATTCATATGTTTGGTAGAATATCATGACTGAACCCACCTGGGCCTTGTGCTTTCTGTTTTGCAGTGTTCTTAATTTTTGATTCCATTTCTTTAATAGATATAGGACTAGTTAGATTGTTCTGTCTTCCTGTGTACATTTTCACAGGTTATGTCTTTCAAGAAATTGGTTTATTTCATCTAGATTATCAAATTTGTGGGCATGGGGTTGTTCGTAGTATTCCTTGATTACCCTTTTTAATATCCATGGGATCTGTGGTGATGTCACCTCTTATAGCTCTAATTTTAGTGATTTGTGTCCTTTCCCTTTTTTTATTAGCCTGGTTAGAGGCATTCAATTTTATTGATCTTTTCAAAAAACCAGTTTTTAGTTTTGTTAATTTTTCTCTATTGAGTTACTATTTTTCGTTTCATTGATTTCTCCTCTAATTCTTATTATTTTTCTTCTGCTTACTGTAGATTTAATTTCCTCTTCTTTTTTAGTTTCCTAAGGTTGAAGCTTAGATGGTTGATTTTAGATCTTTCTTCTCTTGCTAATACATGCATTTAATGTTTTAAATTTATCTCTAAGCATTGTTTTCACTGAATTTCACAAATTTTAAGTTGTATTTTCATTTTTATTTAGTTTTAAATATTTTCAGTTTCTCTTGAGATTTCTTCTGTGACCCTGTGTCACTTGAAATGTAGTGTTTAATCTCCCAAGTATTTGGGGATTTTCCAGTTCTCTTTCTGTTACTGATTTTTAGCTTAATTGTAAGGCAGAAATTATATTATTTCTATTCTTTTAAATTTGTTATGGTGTGTTTTATGGCCCCGAATGTAGTATATCTCAGTGAGTGTTCTATGTGAACTTGAGAAAAATGTGTATTCTGGTATTGTAGGATGAAATAATCTATGGATGTTCATTGATTGATGGTGGTGTTCAATTCCAACTGTATCCTTACTGATTTTCTGCCTGCTGGCTCTGTCCATTTCCTTTTTTTAAATTTAAAAAATTTTTAATGTTTATTTCTGAGAGAGAGGGTGCGCGAGTGAGTGGGGGAGGGGCAGAGAGAGAGGGAGACACAGATTGGAAGCAGGCTTCAGGCTCTGAGCTGTCAGCACACAGTCGGACATGGGGCTCGAATTCACGGACTGTGAGATCATGGCCTGAACCGAAGTCGGACACTTAACCGACTGAGCCATACAGGTGCCAATTCTGAGATCCAGAATTGGATCTCCATTTCTGATAGAGGGTTGTTAAAGTCTCCGATATAATAGTGGATTCATCTCTTTTTCCTTTAAGTGTTCTGATTTTTGCCTTATGTAATTTTGATGTTCTGTGGTTAGATACATAAACATTAAGGATTATTATGTCTTCTTGGGGGAATTGACTCTATCATTACATAATGCCCTTATTTAATGTCCTGATACCTTTGCTTTTTTTGAAGTTTGCTCTGTCTGAAATTAATATAGGTACTCCCATTTTATCCATTTACTTTTTTTTCTTTTTTTAAAGTTTATTTATTTTGAGAGAGGAGAAAGAATCCCAGTAGGCTCCAAACTGACAGAGGTCCTCAGTCTCACAAACCGTGAAATCATGACCTGAGCTGAAATTAAGAGTCCGGTGGGGCGCCTGGATGGCTCAGTCAGTTAAGCGACCTACTTGGGCTCAGGTCATGATCTTACAGTTTGTGGGTTCGAGCCCCGCATTGGGTTCTATGCTGACAGCTCAGAGCCTGGAGCCTGCTTCAGATTCTGTGTCTCCCTCTCTCTCTGACCCTCCCCTGCTCATGCTGTCTCTCTCTCTCTCTCAGAAATAAATTAAAAAAAAAAAAAATGAAATCAAGGGTCTGGCACTTAAATGACTGAGCCACCAGGTGCCCCTGTATCCATTTATATCCATTCATTCGTTCGTTCTTTCATTTTTGAAAGAAAGAGAGTGCAAGTGAGTGAATGGGAGAGAGAGAGAAAGAGAGAGAATCCTATGAGGGGCAGGAGAGAGAGGGAGAGAAGAGGGGCTCACTTGAAGCCGGGCTTGAGCTCACCCAATGTGGGACTTTAACTCACAAACTGTGAGATCATGACCTGAGCCAAAGTCAAATGGTTAACAACTGAGCTACCCAGGCACCCTATCCATTTACTTTTAATCTTTATGTGTCTAATATATTTAAAATGCATTTCTTGTAGACAATGTATAATTGAGTCTTGTTTGATCCACTCTGATAATCTGTGTCTTTTAATTGGTGCATTTAGAACATTGACCTTCACAGTGAGTTTTTATACAGTTGGATTAACATCCACCGTATTTCTTACTGTTTTCTATTTATTGTACTTGTCGTTTGATCCTATTTTTTTGTCCTTCTACTTTTTCTGCCTTTTGTGGTTTTAATTGAGCATTTTAAATGATTCCTTTTTTCTTTTAGCATATCAGTTATACTTATTTTTTATTTTAGTGGTGGCCCTAGAGTTTGCTATGTATATATATTTATAACTAATACAAGTCCACTTTCAAATAACATTATACTACTTCATGGGTAGTTTTAATACCTTATAATAACAGAATATCCTAATTCCTCTCTCCTGTCCCTTGTGACACTGCTATCATTCATTTCACTTATAAATAAGCATATATAAGCATGTATATATGTATATATATTCACGTACACGTAATTGAATACATTTTTGGTATTATATCTGTTAGATAATTAAAAATGAGAAAAATTAAAGTTTTTATTTCACCTTTACTTCTTTCTTCTTTGATTCTCTTTCTTTATATAGGTCTGAAGTTTTGACCTATGTCATTTGCCTTCTCTCTGAAGAACTTCTTTTAACATTTCTTCTAAGGTATGCCTATTGGCAACTGATTTCCTCATTGTTGTTTGCCTGCGAAAATCTTTGTCTTTCGCTTTTGGATGGTAAGTTTACAGGGTACAGAATTCTAGATTGGTGGGTTTTTCTCAGCACTTTAAACATTTCATTTCACTTTCTTCTTGCTTGCATGGTTTCTGAGGAGTATAGGTCAGGTGATTTTTTCCCTCTGGTTTCTGTTAGGATTTTTTCCTTTATATTTGGTTTTATGTAGTATGGCTTGGGGTATTTTCCCTGCTTGCTGTTCTCTGAGCTTCCTGAATCTGTGCTTTGGTGTCTGACATTCATTTGGCATATAATCCAGGCATTATAGTTTCAGGTGTTCCTTCTGTTCCTGTTATGTATACGTTACACCCTTTGTAGATGTTCCACTGTTCTTGGATATGTTGGGGTTTTTCAGTCTTTTTTCTATTTGCTTTTCAGTTTTTGTGGTTTCTATTGAGATATCCTCAAGCGGGGTGCCTGGGTGGCTCATTTGGTTGAATGTACAACTCCTCTTCTTCTTTTAATATTTAATCTTTCATTTATTTTTGAGAGAGAGAGAGTATGTGGGGGGGGAGGGGGGGGACATAGAATCTGAAGCAGGCTCCAGGCTCTGAGCTGTCAGTAAAGAGCCTGACACCAGGCTTGAGCCTAAGAACCAAGAGATCATGACCTGAGCTGAAGTTGGACGTTTAACCAACTGAGCCACCCAGGTGCCTCAGGTGTAAAACTCTTGATTTCTGTTCAGGTCATGATCCTGGGTTGTGGGATTGAGACCCACATTGGTCTCTGTGCTGAGCATGGAGCCTGCTTAAGATTCTCTCTCTCTCCCTCTGCCCCTCTCCCCTACTTACACTCTTTCTCTAAAAAAGAGAGGGGTGGGGGAGAGAATGAGAGAAAGAGAGAGAGATCAATCTTTAAGCAATGAGATTCTATCTTCTGCTGTGTCCAGTCTACTAATAAGCCCATCAAAGGCATTCTTCATTTCTGTTACAGTATTTTTGGTCTGTAACATTTCTTTTTTGTTCTTTTTTAGTATTTCTATGTCTCCGTTTATATTGCTTATCTGTTCTTATATGCTGTCTACTTTATCCATTAGAGCCCTTAGCATATTAGTCTTTGTTTTAATTTTCTGGTCTGATAATTCCAGCATACCTGCCATTTCTAAGTGTGGTTATGATGCTTGCTCTGCCTCTTCAAATTTATTTTCTGTCATTTAGTGGCACCTGGGTGGCTCTGTTAGTTACACGTCAGACTCTTGATCTCAGCTCAGGTCTTGATCTCAGAGTCGTGAGTTCAAGCCCCATATTGGGCTCTGTTCTGGGTGTGAAGCCTACTTAAAAAAATTGTTTTCTGTCATTTAATATGTTCTGTAATTTTTTTTTCTTGAGAGTGGGACATGGTTTACTGGTTAAGGAACTGTTGTAAATAGATGGTAAGGTGAGGGAGGAGGAGAAGCATCCTATGGTCATATGGTTACATCTAGTAAGTGGGTGTGTATAAACATGTTTTTTTTTTGGTGTGTGGTGAAAAATGGATAACATAAAACTTAACCATCTTAACCATTTCTAAGGTGTACAATTAAAGTATAGTCACATCGTTGTGCAACCGATCTCTACAGTTCTTTTTATCTTGTAAAACTGAAACTTTGTACCCATAAGACAAGGACTTCTCTTTCCTGCCTCTTCCTAGCTCCCGGGAACCGCCATGTTATTTCATGCTTCTGTGACTTTGACTGCTCTAGCTACCTCTTATAAATGGAATAATTTACTTGTTTTTTTGTGACTAGCTTGTTTCACTTAGCATAACGCCCTCAAGGTTTATCTACATTGTGGCATGTGTCAGAATTTCCTTCTTTTTTAAGCTCAGATAATGTGCCTTTATATGTATATACCACATTTAATTTATGCATTCATCTGATGGACCACTGGTTGTGTCCACCTCTTGGCTGTTGTAAATAATGCTTCTATGAACATGAGTATGCAAATACCTCTTCAAGGCCCCTGCTTTCAGGTTTTTTTTGGGTGTATACTCACAAGGGAAATTGCTGGGTCATATGGTACCTTTCTGAGGAACCCCCATACTGTTTTCCATAGCAGTTAATACCATTTTGCAATCCTACCAACACCATCCTAACGAGTGTGAAGTGATTGTAGAAATACACGTGTGTGAACAGATGTCATACTGACATTCTTTTGAGTTTCTTCAAAATACTGTTTTCTCTTCTGCTGTGGGCTTTATGTAGGCCCTCCCATTTGCCTGGAATGTCTGCCCTTGCCTCCTCCACTCCTTCTTCCATGTATTTAACATCTGTTCTTCCTTCAGATTGCAGCTCTCAGAAGACCATGTGTCTCTCCCTTATGGCACTTGTCTTAGTCATGATTATATGATTAGTGTCTAATTTTCACCACTGGACTGTAGGCTCTTTGAAGGTAGGACCATATTTGTATTTACTTATCATGGTCTTTTCAGCACCCAAATTAGTGCCTAATATATAACAACAACAGCACTAATAATTATCACTAGTACTGTGCAGCATTTATTGTGTGCCAGACACTATTTTTAAAAATACGTATTCTTTTTAGTGTGTAGTTCTATGCATTTTTTTTTAAAGTAGGCTCCATGCCCAATGTGGGGCTTGAACTTACAACCCTGAGATAAAGCGTTGCATGCTGTACGAACTGAGCCAGCCAGGCACCCACCCATCCTCAGTTCTGTGCATTTTGACAAATAAAAACAGTTGTGTAAACACCACCATATCAAAATATGGAACGGTTCCATCACTCCCCAGAATTTCTCTGTGCTTCTTTCTCCTCTTCTTCCTTTCTTCCCCTCCCAATGTTATGGAGATATAAGTGACATCTAACATTGTGTAAGTTTAAGGTGTATGCCACAATGATATGATACTGCAAAATGATTACCACAGTGGGGTTAGTTAACACCTATATCACCTCACATAATACCATTTCTTTTTCATGGTGAGAACTTTTAAGATTTATTCTCAACAACTGTCAAGTATAAACACAGTGTTGTTAACTATACTCACTGTACTGTGTCTTACATCCCCAGAACTTTGGGTCTCAGTCGTTTATTGGGGGCCTTTGCCCCTGGACTGTTTGCACATATTTTTCTCAGTCCCCAACCTCTTCTTAGGGGACAGGATGTCTAGAATGAGCTGGAGTTGGGTATTCTCTCCCCCCAGGTCTGTTTGATTTGGATAAAATCCTGATTGGTTGTACCTTTGTTAAATAGTTTTTCCTGAAGGCAGGCCTTGTTAAGAAGAAAAGAATGCTTTTAAATATTTCAAAATGATTCCTTTTCCCTTTTCCCTGCTGGAAGCATGAGGGGATTTTCCTCCAGTATTTACTCTGAGGACCTAGTAAGCTCCTTGAGGTAAAACTCTTAGGGGCTCTGATAGCTGGGTCCCCCTGGAGTTTTTATCTCTCCAGCTTGGCCACGCTGCACGTCCAGCAGCCCATCAGCTCCAGTGCAGGTTTCCCGTGGCACAGGCTCCCACGGACGTTTCATCTCACTGGTTTCTGCTCTGGCAAGCCTTCTGATCTTTCCAGTTTTAGGGGCAGTGGTTTGCCCCATGACTCACTTTTCTTAGCAAATCTAAGCAGAGTTGACTTTTCTGTTTGTTCAGCTTTTTATTTAATTAGGACAGAGTGACAATTTCTAAGCTGCTTTTATGCCAGGTCAGAACCCAAATATCCAAACCTAAATTCTAAATTTAAATTATTTTAAGTTTGGCTTATGTTCATTTCACTTTCTGAAGTCCAAGGGATCTAAATTTGTTGTTGCTTCTGACAGCTTATGATGACTTGTTTTCTTTGTATGTTTGGTAATTTTTGATTGGTAACTGATTTTTGGTTGAATCTCATCTATAGGAATGCTTAGGTCCTAAATTGGGAATGTTTTCCTGCAGAAAAGATTTGCATTTGCTCCAACCCCGAACCATGGAATGCTAGAAGTCTGAGACAGCTTTAGTTTCCTTTGTGGGTCCTGCAGAATGTGTGTGATTCAGTCATCCCACCTTGAGGTTGGACCAAAGTTTGGATATCTGATGAAGGGAAGCCTGTCTGTTTTGTCCAGGACAGAGGAATTTCCTTGGATATGGGACGTTCAGTGTAAAACTGGGACAGTTCTGGGTAAACTGGGATGATGAGGAACTCTCATTCTGATTCCAGTGTTTATATCTGCATTTGTCCAGACAGTTCTGGACAAGTATGTGTTTCATATCTTCATTTGCCAGGTAACCCTGGCTTTCTCATATGTATGTATGTGCCTTCCTTAGAAATTTCTCACACTTTCCTGCAGGTCCAGCAAAAGATTTTATCTGTTGCAATTTACTCAAAATCTGGCTGTAGAGTAATGGGGATGCCCTTCAGAGCATCCTGGAAGTATAACCTGTCTTAAGTCACTATGAATATGTTATTGTGTCACTCCATAGTCTTTTACAATGTAATTACTAGTGATTGCACAGTATTCTCTGTTATATCTGTGCCAACATGTGCCGAATCAATATATATGAAAATGCTGTGGTAGAAATCCTTATAGCTAAATCTTTGCAGGATTGAATATTATTTCCTTGTAATAAATTTCCAGAAGTAGAATTGCTGAATCAGAAGGTTTGCAACATTTTAAGTCCTTTCAATTATATTGCCAAATTGGTTTCCCATTTCTGTACACCTTATATGACACTGGGAATTATCATTTGTTTCAGTCTTCATCACTTTGATAAATGAAATGCTTTCCCTTTTTAAGTAAGGCACATGGCTTGATACTAGTGAGCCCCATATATGATACCACAGTATTTCAACAGCAAAGTTTCAGGTCTAGATTCAGTCTTAGAAGTATCTTGTCCCCACTCTCTTTGAAACTGATAATCAAGCTGTTTGTCTTACAGCCTTTGTGTCCTTCACTTTCTGTACAGACAGATGTTCATGTTCTTAGAACTGGCTGTTGAAATCAGGCACAGAAAGTAAATAGGGAGTGGCTTTCCCTGAAAATGTACCTCTTTACTGTTCTCTGAACACAGCAGTGGACCCACAGCTTCCTCACTTGAATTCTTACAGGTCTTCAATGCCTGTCAGCCTTAGGCTTTCAGTAGACCCAGATTCTGAGTGGTTGGTGTTGACTCAGGCTTTGTACAGAGAACCTCATCAGTCTGTATTTGTTTCCCTTTTTCTTAGAAGACTCTAGGGCTCTGTAGCATATTTAGTACCTTAGTGATCACTTACTTAAATGCAGTACTGGTGGGTGCTGTGGGTGAGATGAAAATTGGAGTGTAGGAGTTTTGTTTTTTAGTGGGTATGATGAATGAAACAGGAAGATGGCTCTGCCATGGGCATAGGAGGTCCTTGCCATGTGAGTCTGTGCAGTGCTTTTGTGGACTGCATCTGAAGGAACTGGTGCTGTTCTGAATAAGACAGAAGTTTTCTGAGGAATGCATCTCTAAAAGTTATGGTGCAAATCAATGGGAAAGTAATTTGATATGAAAACACTTGTAGTAAGTGTGCATCTTTTGAGCAAGCCTTGGCATAAGCCATGTACACATGTGTTTATTATCTCAGTAGCATGCTTTGAGAACTGAGAACCAGGGGATGATAGCGCAGTAAATAGATTAGATCATGCCTGAACTCCATTATCTCTGTGGGAGACATTTTCATGTATATAGTTGTTCATATGTAGGTAGCCACATGACAAGTCATTTCTGAGAGTATCCCTGCCTTAAAAGGTGGTCTCGGAAGGCAAATTTGAACTAGCCCCTAGGCAGCTATTGAAAGTATCAGGAACCAGTTAGAACCACCTTGGACTAGGTGGATATTTGTGGGTTGTGGAAAATTCCCTAGGGGAAGGAGTGACTATAATTAGAGGCAGGTTATTATAGTTACTTTAGTGAAAAAGAAATATAGAGTTCAGGGTTTGCTGAGCTCTGCCTTTCCAGCTGTGGAAAGGGGGCGGCCAGAGAAGGCCGGGGCACAGACTCAGTCACCCCGGCTGTAGAGCTGAGTCTAAGACAATGAATGTGCAGGACCGCACAGCTGCTGTCCCTCAAGTAGAGACTGGGGTGTGTTTAATTTATATCACCAAGTAGGAATACTCATTTCCCTTTCCTTTCTTCTCTCCATCCCTAAACAAGTCTGTAATCAAAAACTTAAACTTCAAGGTGTTTGGAATATTTTACTCAAAAGTTTCTACTGTGTTTTTCTTTCTGCTTTGTATTCATCTAACATCTATATATTTTTTCCTGAAATAAACTTTTTTGCTTCTCATTTCAATTTTCTGCTTAACCATTCTCTTAAATTTTTATCCTTTAGAAAGAAATATAACTTTATTCTGCAATTTTATCTCCATTTGTTACTCTTAAAGCTTTTTTTTTTTTTTAATGTTTATTTCTTTTGAGGGAGAGAAAGAGAGAACAAGCAGAGGAGGGGCAGAAAGGGAAAGAACCAAGTAGGCTCTGTGCTGTCAGTATGGAGCTCGATCTCCTGAACCGTGAAATCATGATTTAAGCCCAGATCAAGAGTCAGACGCTTAACTGACTGAGCCATCCAGGCTCTCCCATTCTTTACTCTTAATATGCATTTTCTTTGTGGATGCCTTCTTAACTTGAGAACTAAAACAGTGTCTTTGGTACTTTACTGAGATTTTCTAGACGGGGAGTATACTCATTAAAATTGGATATAATAATTTTTAAAATTCTTTCCTAATAGTTGATTTAAATTTAAGTTTTCTAAAAAACCCAAAGGATTGGTGTCTATCTAGTTCACAGCTTATTAAATCTGTTTATTGTGAGATATATCAGACAAGTAGAATATGTCAGACATACAGATAGTAAATAATAATAGTTACAGAGTGAGCACCCTGTAACCACCACCCCAGTCAGGACATGGAATATTGCAGCACCCCAGCAACACCCAATCACAGTCTTGTACCGCATGGTAACCACGGTATTGCTTTATGTATAAAGCTTTTAAAAGTTTAGTTATATTATCTATGTATGCAGTCTTAACTAATAAAATTAGTTTGGCCTAGTGAACTTTATATAAATGGATTAATATTGTAGGTGTTTTTTTCTTTTTTTTTTATAGTTTATTGTCAAGTTGGTTTCCATATAATACCTAGTGCTCATCCCTACAAGTTGTAGGTGTTCTTTTTCATAGGATCCCTTTGTTCAGCATTATGTTTGTGAAATTCACCCGTGTTGTTCTATATTGTGTTCATTTATCGTGCTGTATACAATTCTGTTGTTTGAATGTGGCACACTCTATCCATCAGTTTTTGGCTGATGTTAGTGTTGCTGCTACTACTGCTGTGGGTATCTGTGTGCCTCAGGAGCCCTGGTGAAGGATGTGTCTAGTCACACGTTCAGGGGTGCGATTGCTCTTTGCAGAGTGCTCTCATCTTCAGTAGTCCTCGCTAACACCAGGGTGTTTTCCAGAGTGATTGCATTCTTGTAACTTTTAATGAATATATTTCTATCAAAATTATGGAAATGGAAAATATCTTCCCTAATTTATTTTGTCTCTGATCTCTAACGTTAATTCAGATGATTAAAAAATAAACCAAAAATGTATGTTTCTCTCACTGCCCCCCACTTAGTGAATTTTATCCATGTTTGTGGAAAGTAGGAATCAGATAGGCCAAAATAAACTGTAGTGAAAACAACTCTAGTTAGAAAATAGAGTATCTAGTTACAGATGGGGGAGGTAGAGAATTCAGCACAGAGCCTTTTGTACAATAAATATTCAGTTAAGATTTGCTGATTGATTAATTCAGGAGTATCTAATTCCTACAGGGTTTCCTTCCCTGAGCAACATACCATTCTGTTCCTAAATTGTACTTTTCAAAATTCTGGGGCTTCTAATTTGCCATTAAGAACTAGATAGTATGCAGGGCACCTGGGTAGCTCAGTCAGTTAAGCATCTGGCTTTGGCTCAGGTCATGATCTTGTGGTTCGTGTGGTTCATGGGTTCAAGCTCCACATTGCGCTCTGTGCTGACAGCTCAGAGCCTGGAGCTTGCTTCAGATTCTGTGTGTGTGTCTCTCTCTGCCCCTTCCCCACTTGCACTCTGTCTCTTTCTTTCTCTTAAAAATAAGTATAAAAAAAAAAAAAAAGAACTAGACAGTATGGAAAGTTAGAGTGGAAACCATCTTATATGCGTATAGCATATATTTCCATCTTATATGCTTATAGTATACTGACTCTTATACCACTGTCAGGTTATTAATTGAGTCAGACACATGTATTATTTAAGATTGTAACTCCATAAAGCAGGGATGGATTTTTCAGTGATTTATAGGAATAGTCTGAAAATAAGCTGTAATTACCAGAAGCAGGTCTGGGCCTGTATTATGATGTTTCAGGTAAAAAAATGTCATGATGCCTGGGGCACCTGGGAGGCTCATCTGGTTGAGCATCCAACTTTGGCTTGGGTTATGATCTCATAGTTTGTGAGTTCGAGCCCTGCATCGGGCTCTGTGCTGACAGCTCCGAGCCTGGATCCTGCTTCGGATTCCGTGTCTTATTCGCTCTCTGCCCCTCTTGCACTTATGCTTTGTCTCTCTCTATTCCTCAAAAAATAAATAAATATAAAAAAAGTCATAATGCCAAACTTTGGAGTATTTACTTTCAACTATTATCAAAAGACTTTGTATGAATAGTTGCCTTTCTTAATTTACTTGATTTTAAAATTAAAGTAAAATATATATAACAAAACTTACCATTTTAATCATTTTAAAGTGTACAATTCAGTGGCTGTAAGTATGTTCCCATTATTTGGCTGCCATTACTGCTGTCCATCTCTAAATTTTTTTTCATCGTCTCAAACTGGAATGCTGTATCCACGAAATAACAGCTTCTCAGTCCCTTCACCCCTAACCCCTAGCAGCTACCATTCCACTTTCAGTCTCTATGAATTTGACTCTTCTAGGTACTTCATAAAGGTGTGCTTATAATATTTCTGCTTATGTGACTGCCTTATGATTTCACTTAGCACAGTGTCTTCAGGTTTAAGCCATATGGTAGCATGTGTCCAACAGAAAGTTCTTTCTTTCTTAGAGGCTGAATCATATTTCACTGCATATATATACCACAATTTCTTTATCCACTCATCTATCTGTAGACACTTAGGTGGCTTCCTTTGGCTGTTGTTAATAATGCTGCCATGAACATGGGTGTAAAATACTGTTGGAGTCCCTGCTTTCAGTTAAATAGTCACTTTTTAAAAAATTTTTAAAAATATTTTTATTTTTGAGAGATAGAGACAGAGACAGAGACAGAGAGGGGGGAGAGGCAGAGAGAGAGGGAGACACAGAATCCGAAGCAGGCTCCAGTCTCTGAGCTGTCAGCATTGAGCATGATGTGGGGCTCAAACTTGGGAACCTCAAGATCATGACCTGAGCTGAAGTCAGATGCTTAAGCGACTGGGCCACCCAAGGCGCCCCTGAATAGTCACTTTTTAATCTTTCTATACCAGACCCCTTTCACTTAGGAGTGTTGATTTGACAGTGAACTTCCCTCAGAAGCTGATCAGTTATATCTTCATTTTCTTATCCTCATGAGAATAGAAGACTGAAAGAAGGGAAGTGTGTAACATCTGTTTCTATCACTGGTAGCATTATAATGGGTGTCAACCTTTCAGTAATTAGAATATTATGGTTGTGATTTTTTGTTAGATTTTTATATCCACTATTCATTTGATTCATCATAAAGTAATATGTCAGTTTTTCTTAAAATACCTGTCTTATTTGTTTAGCACATACATTGCTCTGTAATTTTACAAGTTGGGTGAAAAAGCATAGTAACATTTGTAAAAACACTTTTGTCTGCTTTTACTATGGAGATTTATCCTATATACTTGAGTATAATAGTTATTTAAGGCTTATATTTTGGATAGTTAGCATATTATCAATGATTTTCAAACTTTTTGGTGTTAGAGACACTTTATGGTCTTATAGATTGTTGAAGACCTACAAGAACTTTTATTTGTGTACATATTAGCTATTGATATTTACCATAGTAGAAATTTAAAAAAGTACGAATTCATTAAAAAAAAATAAACCTAAATGTTTAAAAATATGTTTCTTATGAAAAATTACCATATTTTTAAACTAAAAACATTTACCAAGAAGAGTAGCGTTACTTTACATTTTGGCAAAATATCTTTCATGTCTGACTTAATGAAAGATAGCTGGCTTCTTATATCTGCTTCTGTATTCCATCTGTTGCAGTATGCTGTTTCTGTTAAAATGTATGATGAAAATCTGACCACACAGATATGTAGTTGGAAAAGGAAAAAGTATTAAAAAATTTTTTTTAATGTTTCTTTATTTTTGAGAGAGAGACACACAGGGTGCAAACAGGGGAGGGGCAGGAGGAGAAGAAGACACAGAATCCAAAGCAGTCTCCAGGCTCTGAGCTGTCAGCACAGGCCTGATGTAGGGCTCAAACCCATGAACCGTGAGATCATGACCTGAGCCAAAGTCAGCCGCTTAACTGACTGAGCCACCCAGGCACCCTAGAAGGAAAAAGTATTTTAATAGTCTTTTCAAATAATCATGGATTTTTTTTTGATACTGTACCAAAACTTAACAAGTGGTAGTTTCTGAAAGGTTACTAGCAATATGGAATATTGAATGTATCAGTGAATTTTTTTTTGTACTTGGTTAGATTAAAATCCTTTTGTCTTTCTTGCACCTTGTTAGCTTTTTTACTCAAGCATAATTTGCATCATCATGTATTGGACATTTGGAAAATATCAGTTCACCAAGTTATATGAATTTTCTAAATACTGACATTCTATAAAATATGAAATACAGTGTAAACAGTCCACATTTATTAATATTACCTCCAGTCACATGCAGAATGTCTTTAAATCTTGGGGAGCTATCATGCTCACAGTGATAGATCCTGGTTTCCCCACAGTTCTGATTTTAACTTGAAAGCTCAACTTTCATTACAGGAGGCAAAGGCTGTCCATTGTTTTCCTTAAAGTGATATGCTGCTTTTGTTCCTGTTTGAGGAGATGTCAGCCAAACACTCAAGCCTGAATCACCATAATTTGTCATTCATTCTTCCCAGTAAACATGGTATTCCAGAAGACCTTGGTTCTTCAAACACAGAAGACCTTGGTTCAGCTTGCAACTTAAACTACAGCACAAGGGCTGTACTTGAGTGGTCAGTGGGGGTGCCTTCTGTGCGCTCACTTTTTTGAAACACAGAATATTAACCAATCATGTACTAGTGGTTGGGACTTAATAAAATTAATGATTTGTACTGCATCAAGAATATTCTTAAGTGAAGCTGGCCTATTTATTTATTTATAAAGTAGGCTCCATGCCCATCACGGAGCCCAGTGCAGGCTTTGAACTCACTACCCTGAGATCAAGACCTGAGCTGAGATCAAGAGTTGGATGTTTAACCTACTGAGCCACCCAGGTGCCCTGAAGCTGACATTTAAAGAATCCCAGGGAGTACTGGTACATTTTGGCATCAGTGCCTTCGCTGGTGGGAAAGAGCTGAGGTTGACCCACTGTTGCATTTGAACCATTGATACAAAAGTCAACGCAATAAGGAAGGCAGATAATGTCTTAGTATTATTATGAAAATAATTTTGGCCTCATGGACCCCCTAGGAGGATTTCAGGGCAACTGACAGCTTACACTGTCATATTTAATGTGGATGCTTTAATAATCATGGATTATACTGTTAAATAGTTTAAAACCGGTGTCCATATAGCTGGGTCTTGAGAAGTTGTGTCTGCTTTTTCATCTGTGGCTGCCCCAAGTCAGAATAGGGACTAAGGCTATTATACAGTGGTATTAACATTTGAGGAGGAGGAACATGGCATTAATTTGGACTTCATAGCATTTGTTTTTACTTTTTTTCCTCAGGAACAAGTGCTTCCTTGAGAGAATTCCTGAGAGAATTTAGTTGTTTTGATTTATAGGCTCATACAAAATATATATATGATGACTCATCTGAATTAGAGTATCTCAAGGAAATTACGTGTAGCTCCTGCCTGCCTCCTATAAACGTTTACTGAATATGTAGTTTACACTGAGCTTATGCCAGGAATGGGAAAGAGCGGTTCCCAGCCTCCAGGAACATAGAGAAGAGTGCTTGAATGCAGCGTGGTGAGTGCTGTAGCAGAAGTTAGTGCGGGCTGCCCTGGGAAGCTTCACAGGGCAGGTGTTGTCATAGGTGGGTCTTAAAGGAAGGTGCTGGTGCTTGGCAAGGAGTGGGGACATGAAGGGGAGGAAGGACATAGTACTTTGGGGGATAGGGAGTGGCCAGACGCCATGGTGATAACACAGGCAGGGCTGCAGCTGGAGGCTGTGGCTTGGAAAGAGAAGGGTCTTGCTGGGATTTGATCCCATAGACCACAGGTTCTCAAAGCCTGGTCCTCAGACCAGCAGCATTAACATCTCTGTGGAACTGGTTAGACATTCAGATACCTGGGCTGGCCCTGGACTTTCAGTGGCAAGTATTTTGGGTGGAGGTAGGTTGTTTAACTAGCCCTCTAGGGGAGTTCCTGGGCCAGGGGAGAAGAGTCCAGGCCCTTCAGGTAGCCTTGAAATTTAGAAAGATCACCCTGAGGGCCCTTTAGAAGGTGGGATGGTGTGGGGAAGTTAGGGACCGTGTCATGCAGTGTTTTTGTGGATGTGATGCAGGCCTGGACTGATGGCTGTAGGAAGGAAGAGAGGGTGGATTTGTTGGAGATAAAGTCTTTAGGACTTTATCGCTAGTAGACAATTTAGAAACCAAGAAAAGAGCTGCTCTTTACCCTGTGACCTGGCAGCAGTCAAGGATGGGGGTTTTCAAGGTCCTTGCTTCTTGTGTCTTCAGGCAACATCTTTTACCCATAGTGAAAAAATCAATTCATAGACCTTGCCAAAACCTCTTCAGTTTCCTCTCTGAGGTTGTCTGTGTAACTGTAACTAGGATGATGGCCCCTGGAGGGATAAAGTTGCACATGCAGGGCCCAGAGTCATGGCATGGGAGAATAGAGGGGAGGAGTTCATTCAGACATGCCCAGCTACTAGCAAACTGAATAAATGCTACATGGCGTTCAGACACTTGTGTTGTGTGCTGTCCGTGAGCTGGGTAGGTGTGCCTTTTACTATTTGTGTTTTAGCAATCAGTAGCTCCACCTGACATCTGTGTATATACGTGTAAAGAGGGGGCCTCCCAGTTTATGTTAATGACAGTTACTCAGTTAGAACTTCTCTTCTTTAGTGTTCAAGTTCTTTAGTTCATATCCTGTTTTGTTTTACAGATTTGTAAGACTCCAGGGCCTTCAAGCTGTGATCAGTTGGATGGTTCCTGAAACGACTGGGAAAATAGGCACTTTGGTGCCCATTGAAGAGCGCATGTCTGTGCATATCTAAGCCCTTCTTCGTACACATACACGTTTACGCAGGAAGACAGGCTCACTCTCGTGCACACTTGAAGAGTTTTACAACTGATGAAAATTAATGCTGGACACAGATGGAGCAACTTGACCCTGCGGGGCTCAGGAGCCCGGGGGGAGGAATCTGTTACTAGTGGTCAGTTTTCCACGTGCTCTTCGCAACCGGTTGAAGAAAGTTTGCAGAAAGAAGAAAGGGAAACTTGCTCAGCTCAAGCCTCAGAAGCACCTCCCCAGGTTAAAGATAGAGCTCGGTGAGAAGGTGGCCATAGTGGAGTGTGGGTGGCTTCAAGCAGCCCAGGGGGTGGGGGGGGGGTTATACAGTGAGTTTTACACTTTATTTTCCTGTGGTTTTGGTGATTTGGACAGGCTTCAAAACTCTGGACTGAGAAGTAACTCTGGCTGTGTGGTTGTGACTTCAGGAAGGCAAGGTCAGGTATGATGGGACAAGTTTGAACAATGGACTGGTTTCTTTGCCTTTTTTAGTTAACTATATTCTCGAAATTTTAATTTATTACTTCCCTTTTCCTTTTCTGTGTCTATAGGATAACATTTCAAAGTAGCCATTGAAGCCAGTATTTACAAAATAAATATCAAGGAACATCCAAGCAAAGCTGGCATTTGGAAGCAGTCTCTGAATGTGAGCAGGACAGCGCCCATCAGCAAAACATGCTGACTCTTTAGGGAACAGTGTGGAAGAACCTGACTCTTGCCTATATTTTCATTTTAAGGGAGTCTCTTCCCTGTTGAGTCCAAGAAGACTTGCATATAGGAGGAAGGTTACTTGATGGACTTACTTCTGAGAATTAGTCTTTTCCTTCAAGATGGAAAAATATGTGATCTTTAGGAGCAGAAAGAGGAGAAGCAACTAGGGAGGGAGGAAGGAGGCAAGACGAAAGAGGCAAAATCCTGTAGTGAGGCTCGGTTTTGTCAGCAAGAGGATTTAGGATTCACTCAAGGCAAACACTTGTGCCACTTAAAGAGCTTTAGAACCTTCTGGCCCTGCGAGTGAAGGGTTTTTCTCTCTCCTCCTCCATGGCACCAAGGAGTGCACTGGTCTGTCGGGGGGAAGTCAGATGGAGCCCATCTCCCCACCGGGACACAGCCACCTGCCTGCTGGGAAGTCAGGCTGGGCCCTGAGGTGGGAAGTTTCTGGTTCTGAACAGTGGTGAAAGTCTTTTTCTTCCTGAACTTGGACTGCTGTCTGCACGAACTCTGGTCTGTTTTTGCACGGTTTGTGTGCCTTTTTTCCCCTTTATGCAATCTTTTTCAGCTTCAGCAGCAGAAATTTGTCTGGTTGAGAAAATACGGCAGAGGGTGGCTTTAGAAGGAAGATGATCCCATATGTTTGTCTCTGCATCTGAACTTCTAAAGAGAAAATTCCAGCTCGAGGGATTCTTTAAAGCCTTAAGTTACTTGAAATCTATGTATTTGCAACCCTTTGTCTCTGGAATCATACTACACTAAACTGGAATCTCAGGCTGAATGAGAATAACCAAGTTGAGTAAAGAGAAGAAAACTCAGTTTCTTGATCGGCACATGTTAATGATGCTCTTCTTCCTCTAAGGACTTGAAAATAAAAATGGACGCATGTTGTTTTTAAGCATTACCTTTTCTTAGCAGACTGCCATCATCTTTTCTAGAGGAATTTTTTCACTATGCATTTGGTGGATCTTTATAAAATACTGGCCTTCTGATTAGGTCCAGGTCAGTCTTCATTAAAACAGGTCGGGGAAACAACGCAAGCCAACCACACACACACAAAAAAAAAAAAAAAAAAAAAAAAACCAAACAAACAAACAAAAAAAAAAAATCCAGTCAATCAATCAATGAAAAGAATTGGTTTAAGTGTTCTGGCATTCAGCATTACTATTTAAGTAAAAGAGTTTCCTGGAAAAAAGTATGTATGCAGCTGTGGAGCATGGGCCTGTCCTTTGCAGCGACTCCAACATCCTTTGCCTGTCATGGAAAGGGCGCGTTCCCAAGAGTGAGAAGGAGAAGCCAGTGTGCCGGCGGCGCTACTACGAGGAGGGCTGGCTGGCCACAGGCAACGGCCGCGGCGTTGTCGGGGTGACCTTCACCTCGAGCCATTGCCGCCGGGACAGAAACACTCCCCAGAGAATAAACTTCAACCTGCGGGGCCACAACAGCGAGGTGAGCTGGGGCTTTGTTGCACTTTTGTCTGTCACTTATGGTCTTTTTGAACCCCCTCCCTGTGGATTCAGAACTTGCTTTGCTTCATTTTCTCAACTTGCTGCCAAGTGAGACTTTTGAAACTGTGGATTCTGGTATCTGTGTCCCTTGTGGGAATGTGTTAAGGTGGACACAGTGCCTGGTGGCCTGCGTGCCTCTCCGAGCATGTCCATTCTCTTGGATGCCCCTCACTCGCCTTTCCCAGCAGTGGTCTCCCACCAGCAGGGATACCAGGGCAGCTTTCTGCCCAGGCTGAGAGGTTAGATGAGATGATTCTGACCTGTGTGTCATGCTCTCCCCCCTTTCGGTAACCCTGTATGCCTAGCAAAGAGTCACTGGCCTGTGTCAGACGGGCAGTGTAGACAATGAAAGTAGTCGTGTTCACCTTACACAGTGAACATCTGCCTTGCTCTGGGTGATGGTTTAACACCTAGCATGTATTGCTTGTACTTGGAGGTGCAAGAGCAAAGGAATTAATGGACACAGGTGATGGAAGTAATTAATTGGACAAGAACCATAGTTTTTCACATCTATTGGGTATATTGAGGATATTATGTTGTGTATACATACATACAGATTTCTCTGGACTTCTAAAACATAAACAGTGTCACTACCTGTGAAATTCTTTCAACCAGTGTTTATTGAGCAATGTTTAAGAGTTAAGTACTGTATTGAAAAGAAGAGATGTATTTACATAGGATGTTAACAGTATTCATGCTTCACTGTTCAGCAGCTTATTTGTTTGTTTTCTTAGGTGGAATCCATCATCAGGTGTCCATATGTGGCTATTGAATAATTGTAAAAGAGGGAGAATATTTTTGAAGTATATCATACAGTAAAGTATATTAATCATAAGCTTACATCTCAATGATCATTGACCTGTGCAGTCACCCATATAACCTCCCAGCAGATCAAGATGTAGAGCATTTCCAGCACCCTCCCAGGTACCTGCTGCCCCTTCGCAGGCTGTGCACCCTGCTGAGAGGTGACCTAGATATGTTGGGCTGTGCTTGAACTTTGTGTAAATGCGAACTTCATGTAAATTCACCTATACCCTTTGTGTCTGGCTTTTCTCTCTGTGATATTTGTGAGATTCGGCCCTGTTGTGTGTGCTGTTAGCTTGTTCTTTTTGATTAATGTTGGTTTTCCACTCAAGGAAGAAGCAACAGTTTTTCCATTTCTATATTGATGAGCATTTGATTTGCTTCCAGTTTTTGGCTGTTATGGCTAAACCTCTCTGAACATTCATGTCTTTTTATGGATCTGTGCATGCACAGTGTCATTTTCAAGATGTGGTACACATACACCTTCAGTAGAAATCACCAGTTTTCCAAAGTGATAGTGCCATTTTATGCTCCTACCCATTAATGTATGGAAGTTTCAGTTGTATAAAAAGCTTCTTTTGAATTTGAATTTTTCATATAAAAAAGTGGTTTTATTCAAGGAATATTTTATGAATACTTCTTACTGCACATACACACAGGCACACATACACACATATGTATGCATACATATACTTTTATACATCTGCCAAGCCCAATCCTATTTTTGCATTACTGTGCATAGTGATGATCAACTTTATTTTTTTTAATGTTACTTTATTTTTGAAAGAGAGAGAGAGTGAGCAAGCATGTGTGGGTGAGGGGAAAAGAGAGAGGTAGACAGAGGATCCCAAGCGGGTTCTGTGCTGACAGCAGAGAGCCTGATGTGGAGCTCAAACTCAACAACTGTGAGATCGTGACCTGAGCTGGAGTCGGATGCTTAACCAGCTGAGCCACCGAGGTGCCCGGATGATCAACTTTTTTAAACATACAGATTTGAAAGCCATTTTGGATTTAAAAACATTTATACAATACTGAGCATAATATTTAAGGATCTATACACTAATTCTAGTGAGAAAATGGCTAATTTTGCATTAAAGCCAGTGAAAAGTCACTGCAAATCTTTTTTTTCTTCTTTATAAATTCTTCATAAAAGGTGACTTGATAGGTTTGTGATCACTCACTATGATATCATAGTGATGGACAGGAGAGAGGACTGTTGTATTGCCCGGGACACTGCGTCTTCTCCCATTTCTGTTCCTTTGTTTCCATATGTCTATTTCAAGAAGTTCTAGCTGTCACCTAACTAGTTGGTGTGGTCCTCTCCGAGTCACTCAAGTCATTGGTTTATATGTAGTTAAATTGAAATAATAATTTCTTTCATGGTTATAAAAATCTATGAGAGTATATTTTTGAAATGGCGAATGCCGTGTATGTGAATGGTGATATTGAGTATCTCATATACTCTGTTTACTTAACTATGTTCTTTCCAGTCCTTATAATGTTGATTAATGCCCTTAAATTCTGTTACTAGCCATGAGGCCAGAGACAGCATTTTTTTTAAATTTTTTAATTTACAAATAGTTTATTGTCAAGTTGGTTTCCATATAACACCCAGTGTTCATCCCCACAAGTGCCCTCCTCCGTGCCCATCTCCCTCCCCCCGCCCCCACACCCATGAGTTGGTCTCAGCATTCAAGAGTCTCTCATGGTTTCCCTCTCTCCCTTTCCCCCACCATTTCCCCCCTTCTTCTCCCCCATGGTCCTATGTTAAGTTCCTCCTAGTCCTCCTATACGTGCAAACATATGATATCTGTCCTTCTCTGCCTTATTTCACTCAGCATAACACCCTCAGGGTCCATCCACGTTGTTACACATGGCCAGATTTCATTCTTGAGAGACAACATTTTTAAAATTTTTGTTTCACAGTTAAGATTTGAAAACACCGATGATTTGAGTCAGTAGATACTTATTGTATCCCTGTCATGTGTTGGGTGCTGTGTGTTCTTGCCACCACAGGGCATGAGAAGTCGTGGATTATGCCTGATGGAGTCCACGGTCGAGCAGTGAAGGTGAGGTGTGTACCTGGATGTCTCTTTCTTCATGTGTCTTTCAGTTAAGTGTGGAAAGAAAGATTTGGGTTGTTCAAAGAATTAAGGCTGAGGTTTACCACAGATTTTCTTGTGAAGATGACCTTTGAACAGGGCTTTGAGAAATAGAATTTAGACAGTTGTTTTCTGAGTGATGCAGGAAGATTAAGCCACATTCTGGCCTCAAAAAAGCTGTTTCTGTCTTTGCGACATGAAGGTGCTTTGTTTCCCTTGGCTCCAACCTAAGCATGTCTGTATTTACCTTATCAAGTCAGGTGCCTCCCCGGGAAGATGCTTTTGGAGTCTGGCTGGACAACAGCGACAAGGACCTATATGTATATTTATTGTCCCTGGAACAAATCCTCCATAGTTAGACAGGCAGTTGACATTCTTTGCTCTTTCCCCACTATACTGTGAAATGTTTATTGTTTATATATATGTTCTGGTTGGTAACGGGGATTTTATTCATTGGGGCATTTTGTCCTCTCGTTAATCCAGTGGCAGAAGGTTTAAGCAAGGTGCTCCCTTAATCTGACTTAACACAGTGCTCAGGTGTAGCTGTACACCATGCAGTTGTACTCAAGTTTGAAAGGTTACATACTTGTGTTCATGACCTGAGTTAAAGATAATTTGTTAGTGATTTTACTTTATGTGACTCTTCTGGTAAAGCAGCCATCTCTGTATATTTGTGTGAGTGTATTTTAGTATGCTAGATGACTGTGTCGGTTTTCCTTCCCAGGCAGGACTTTTAAGTGTTCACCATGTAGGCACATTGAACTCAGAGAGCATGGACCGTGTGCTGCTGTTCTTTGCCCGTAGTCGGTGGTATAAGGCCCTTTTCAGGAATGTCCTCAGGTGTACTTGGGGCAGAAGCAGCTCAGGGCTGCCTTTGGAATCTTGGGACTTTGGTGGTGTGCACAGGAGATTTGAAAGTTATATCATTAAAGATATGAATTGCAAAACCACAGTCCCTCAGTCTGCCTACTACTTTTTCAGCTAAACTTGTACCCTAATAAAAATGAAACAAACAACAGGAACTTACCTAATTTTATATGCTAGAAAGGAATTGAAAACAGTAAAATGTGCTTACTAGAGTTTAGTGGTTGATCCATTTTTTTTTTTTTAAAGTATTTATTTATTTTGAGAGAGACGGAGATAGTGCGAGTAAGGGAGGGGCGGACAGGGAGAGAGAGAGAATCCCAAGTAGGCTCCACGCTGTCCACGCAGAGCCTGATGTGAGGTTCAAACTCAGAAAACTGTGAGATCATAACCTGAGCCGAAACCATGAGTTGGACACTTAACTGACTGAGCCACCCAGGTGCACCAGTGGTGATTGATCCATTTTTGTCTGCCAGTGTTAGTAGTTAAGATTTTTCAGAGGGGAAAATGGGATAGGAGGATCTTCACAGTGAGACTGGTGGTATGGAGCAATATATAAATGAAGTAAATGTGGCACTTAAAAAATATATTTTTGGATTTCCCAAATGCCGTTATAGTTAACTTAATTTTTGTGGTGAGGAATGTATCTTCTTTTTTAGACTAGACTTGAAAACGTAGGTGGTGGATGTGCTGGGGTGCAGAGCATCACAGAGCAGCAGAGGATGATGCTTGGGGGGTCAGGGTGGCCAGTTATGCCTCTGCGGGGGATGGGGTTGGGGCATGAGCTGCATCTCAGAGCCCCTTTGGGTTCTGGACACACATGAGAACCCACCCTCAGCAGTCCAGGGCTTTGGTGGTGTGCACCACTGAGCTTTGACCCCACAGTGACCACGGAGCAGTTCCTGCCCATGCGATAAAGATGACAGAGGACTGATAATGGTTTATATGGAGATAATGTTGGTGACAGTAACTGCTGGTGACAGTTGCCATGTGTTATGCGGCTACAATTTTCTGTGTGTTTTATGTCTGTTATTTTATTGAACTCTTGAAACAGCTCTCTGTCTTATCCTTCTCCACAGCTAGAGAATCTGAGGTTCAGAGATGTTCTGAAAGTTGTCCCAGGGATAGAGCTAGATGAAGATGGCAGACTAGGGATAGAGTTCATGCCTGACTCTTTTTCCTTCTGTAAGACACTGCTTCACAAAAGGTGAGCCACAGTGATCAGAGAAAGGCTTATGAGTCACTGGCATGTGTTCTGGATGGTGAAGAATTTGGTGACATATTTAGGCATAGTGCAAGGCAAAGGCTGGGCCCTGAGTAGTCATGATGAGGAAGCAATAGTGATGAGTGTTCAGGGGATGAAAGATGGCTTTGGTTGCATTCTAAGACTTTTAGAAGACTGTTGTATTCAAAAAGAAGTGTTGAAAAAAAAATCAAATGTGGATATAAAGATGATGATTATGTTCCATGCATTTTTCCACCAATGTGGAAAACTGAGTTGACAGCATTGACCTAATTTATTCTGGGATTTGTTTAGTTAATTTAATTTTTATTATACATAACATATATTATGTTTATTTGTAATTATTTTTTTTAGTTTATTTTGAGAGAGAGGGAGCATGAGTGGGAGAGGGGCAGAGAGAGAGAATCCCAAGCAGGCTCTGCACTGTCATCTCAGAGCCTGACACAGTCTCAGTCTCAGGACTGTGAGATCATGATGGAAGCTGAAATAATAGCCAGATGCTCAACTGACTGAGCCAACCTGGTGCTCCTATTTACATACTTATAATTTTAATTTAATTTATTATGGAAATAATAGTCTTCAAGAAGTAGCATCTGAACATGTCACTGTGATACTGTGGTAGTGTGTGAATGGCTTAGTTAGGTTTTCTTTCCTTTTTTTTTTTTTCTAAAGAGAGAATGTAAGCAGGGGAGAGGGGCAGAAGGAAAGCGAAAGAGAGAGAGAGAGAGAGAGAGAGAGACTAAAGCAGGCTCTTCACTGAGTGTGGATCCCATGACCCTGGGATCATGACCTGAGCTGGAATCAAGAATTCAATGCTAACCTGACTGAACCACCCAGATGCCTCCCCAGTTAGACTCTTGAGATACGAGAGTAACCAATTTATAGATGGAAGGTGTATTTGAAAAACAGCTCTTGTAAATTTATCTTATGAGTTGTTACTTTGAACAGGGAACTGTTCTAGAAAAGAGGCAGAAATAGGACTATTTCTGTATGTTAAGGGTAGAATTTTGTTTCACCTAACTGACTTAGCCCTTTTTATACCAGAGCTCAGTAGTGTGAGTTCTTCTTTATCACAGTAATACTTACACGTGGGTAAATGCTAATAATGAAAAATAGCAGTGTTATAACTTCCGTCTACTCCCCCCACCTCCTGTCCTAGCTATTCACTGAAGGCTGTATTGTTACCTTTTTGATTAATCCGCTTTGGGCTTTTGTCTGTTGGCTTCTTTCCTATCTTGGCAGATAGAGATTTCGCTCTCTTCCACCATCACTCAGCCCAACTTTGCCTTGCAACCTAACCATCCCAGTGTTTCACTGTCATAATTGGCTAACTCATTATCCCGTGTTTGCATTATTTAAACTGTGTCAGTATTGTGCCCAGGCGAGTCAAATTGGATACTGTGATTCTATTTCCTTAACTGTTCAGAATTTTTCCCCCTTTGTGATAAAAGTAGTCTTACTTAGTTTAGTTTCTTTACTGGTTGTGAATCGTACAGCATCTTCAGTACGTTTCTACACATTCAAGCCAGTAAGATGATTTACTGGCTCTTTTTGTTTTCGTTTCTTTCCTGGAGACCTCCATCTAGGAGCTCGGTGTCCCCCTTTGCCGAGCAGACTTCCTGCACTCCCCTTTTATCGTCACCTTGAGAATCCCCTTTGCCCCTTACTTCTGCTGGATCTCATTTCTTTGATCTTGTATCTTTGTCTTTCTTGGTTTAACTTGTTCTTTGTTCGAGTGCAGTCTCCAATATCTTCCTAAGATATCTTCCTAAGAAAGATATCTTCCTAAGAAAGAAAGTTATAAATTTCAAGACTTGTGTATCTAAAAATGTCTTAATTCTGCCTTCACTCTTGATTGATAGTTGTCTAGGTATAGATTTTTAGTTGCTTCTGAATTTCAAAGGCATTTTTCCATAGTCTTCAAACTTGGAGAGTTATTATTGAGAAGCATAGTAGTTAAGGCCCTGAAGCTAGACTCTGAATCCTGTTTAAATATATTATTTAATTTTTCTGTACTGTTAACCTTTTCATTTGTGAAATGGTTTACATATAGTACTTTACTCATGTAGGTTTGTTGTAAGGAATAAATGAGTAACTATATGTAAAGGATTTAGAACAGTGCCTGGTACCTCATGAGGGCTTTGTGAATTAGCTATTGTTATTCTGACTCTTCTGTGTATGATCTGTTTAAAATATCTGCAAGTGTTTGGCATCTGCTTTTATTGTAGATATGCTGAAATTTCATGATGATGTTTAACAGTAATGTACTGTGAAGCTGTTTGGCACCTCTGTGTCGGTGTATTATGGCAGGTGTTTCAGCGGGTGGGCTTGCTGTGGAGTAATCTGGGGGGATAACTGACTGTTTTGTTGCTGACCGTCAAATGTCACCATCCAAGCATATTTCTTTCATTTTTTATTTTTATTTTTTTAATTAATTTTTTAATTTACATCTAAGTTAGCATATAGTGCAATGGTGATTTCAGGAGTAGATTCCTTAATGCCCCTCACCCATGTAGCCCATCCCCTCTCCCACAGCCCCTCCAGTGACCCTCTGTTTGTTCTCCATACCCGAGTGTCTCATGTTTTGTCCCCCTCCCTGTTTTTATCCCATTTTTGCTTCCCTTCCCCTATGCTCATCTGTTTTGTATCTTAAAGTCTTCATATGAGTGACGTCATATGATATTTGTCTTTCTCTGACTAATTTCGCTTAGCATAATACCCTCCAGTTCCATCCACGTGGTTGCAAATGGCAAGATTTCATTCTTTTTGATTGCTGAGTAATGCTCCATTGTATATATATACACCACATCTTCTTTATCCATTCATCCGTCGATGGACATTTGAGCTCTTTCCATACTTTGGCTATTGTTGATAGCACTGCTATAAACATTGGGGTGCATGTGCCCCTTCGAAATGGAATACCTGTATCCCTTGAGTAAATACCTAGTAGTGCAATTGCTGGGTCATAGGGTAGTTCTATTTTTAATTTTTTGAGGCCTCCATACTGCTTTCCAGAGTGGCTGCACCAGTTTGCATTCCCACCAGCAGTGCAAAAGAGATCCTCTTTCTCTGCATCCTTGCCAACATCTGTTGTTGCCTGAGTTCATTTTAGCCATTCTGACAGGTGTGAGGTGGCATCTCAATGTGGTTTTGATCTGTATTTCCTGGATGATGAGTGATGTTGAGCATTTTTTCATGTGTCACTTGGCTATCTGAATGTCTTCTTTGGAGAAGTATCTATTCATGTCTTTTGCCTATTTCTTTGCTGGATTATTAGGTTTTTAGGTGTTCAGTTTGGTAACGTCTCTATAGATTTTGGATACTAACCCTTTATCTGATATGTCGTTTGCAAATATTTTCTCCCATTCTGTTGGTTGCCTTTTAGTTTTGCTGATTGTTTCCTTCGCTGTGAAGATGCTTTTTATTGTGATGAGGTTCCAATAGTTCATTTTTGCTTTTGTTTCTTTTGCCTCCAGAGATGTGTTGAGTAGGAAGTTGCTGCAGCCAAGGTCAAAGAGGTTTTTGCCTGCTTTCTCCTCGAGGATTTTGATGGCTTCCTGTCTTACATTTAGGTCTTTCATCCATTTTGAGTTTATTTTTGTGTGTGGTGTAAGAAAGTGGTCCAGGTTCATTTTTCTCTGTGTCACTGTCCAGTTTTCCCAGCACCACTTGCTGAAGAGATTCTCTTTATTCCACTGGATATTCTTCCTGCTTTGTCAAAGATTAGTTGGCCTTACATTTGTGGGTCCACTTCTGGATTCCCTATTCTGTTCCATTGATCTGAGTGTCTGTTTTTGTGCCAACCAAGCATATTTCTTTGGGGTTGTTCAGTTTCTCTAGATAAGGCCCTTCTAATGACATGCCTGTGAATTTACTCCTGCTGCCAGCATGCCAAGAGCTAAGGGTGTGTGTGTGTGTGTGTGTGTGTGTGTGCGCGCGCGCACGCGCATGCACGCGCGTGTGCTGGGGAAGAGAGTGATGGGAGGAAGAGAAGGAGCTAATATTCATTTAGTGCTTGCTGTATTCTAGACACTGTTCCAAGAGCTTTAACTCATTTAATCTTGACATCAACTCCATGATTTTGAACCTAGTACCGTCGCATTTTATAGCTGAGGAAACTGAGGTCCAGAGATGTTAAACAGCTTGCCCAGTAGCACATCTCTCCTAATTGACAGAGCTGAGACTGAACCAGGAGCACCTCAGATTCCATTCTTGCTCTTAACCTCTCAGAAGATGACCCAAGGTTCAGTCTGTATCACCATCTTCACTATGCCAGGTCCCCACGGCTGCTCTCTGAGGCTCACTCTGCCAGGAGAATGAGCCATCAGCGTCTGATGCTGTGAGGGCGCGGCCGTGCCTGCTTTCCTCAGGAGTGTTCCGAGGGAAGGAGTGTCTCTCGCCAGTGTGGGTACCTGCACCCACCTGCCTCGTGTGTGGCTTTTCTCCCAGCACCTGGGCGCGTTCCTGAACCTTTCCAGGCTTCCTGCTCCTGGTACCTCTCTGCGGCACTCGGTTTGGCCTCACTCTGTTCTGTGTATCCACTTGCCACTCCTTATCCATTTTCTGTCTTCATACATATGGTTTGGCACCACTGAAGCCGGCCTTTGTTTTTGTTTTTCATGGTCCTTGTTGTGAAGTGATTTTTTAAAAGATTTTTAATGGTTTTTTTAAAAAATTTATTTCAGAGAGAGCGAGAGAGAGACAGCAAGACAGCATGAGCAGGGGAGGGTCAGAGAGAGAGGGAGACACAGAATCTGAAGCAGGCTCCAGCTCTGAGGTGGCTGTCAGCACAGAGCCCGACGCAAGGCTCGAACCCACGAACTGTGAGATCATGACCTGAGCCGAAGTTGGATGCTTAACGCACTGAGCCACCTAGGTGCCCTTGAAGTGATTTCTAAGAGAAGGATTAGGATCATCTTTAGTTTGACATCTTAAATCAGAAATTTCTTGTTAAAATATTTTTTAAAGGTTCTTAGAAGCATTAAATAAAGATTTATTTTCCCTAAACAAAACCCAGAATATAATAGAATTATATTTTATTAAGAAAATAGATTTGTCAAAATAATGGCATTGTTTATTTTTTTACTTTAGTAATTTAAATTTTTTTTTCTCCTAACAGAAATAAATAATCATGGCTGCAAGTAACTTAGATACATGGAAAACATGGTCTTTTGGGTGTATTTTTGCTAGAGAGTGAGAGAGGGATGTGGATACAAGGCAATCATTTTTTTTGGTGATAGCCTCATTAGGAAGCAGCTTCAAGCTACATCATGTCAAAATGAGAGTAAATGAGATTATTGCTGGAGTTCTGGGCAGATAAATATTTCTCCAACTATAGAATCTGCTTATGATTTATTAGTAGGTAAGCTTGTGGATTCTTAAACCAGACTGTGTCTGTGCTGTGGCTATATAATCTGCAAGGGAACAGTAACACCTGCCTCCTAAGGGGGCTGTGGGGACTCAAGTTGGAATCCATAGTGTACATGAAAGAGTTCGTTAAGTCTTTGTTCCTGTTTACTTTTAGGCTCCTTGCCCTCCTTGGGTATCTTACCCTTCTGCATTTCCTTCCAAGGCTAAAACAGTGGAGCCATGGCCTCACTGTTGAGAAGTGTCCTCATGATTGCAAACCACAGGAATGGAATGTGAGGTGGGAGGCAGGTGAGGGGTTAGGAACAAGGTGGGGAGGTGTCCTTGGTGGGAGGGAGGCTAGGCTCATGCCAGAAGTTTTATTGTAGTTTGGGATTCTGGGACGCTGGACACCTCGTCTGTGTTGCCTTCTTATCTGTGAGGCATTCTTGACTTCCTTCTAAGCAGAGCTCACTCATCCTGCCTACCTTGCATCCAAGTCCACAGAACCTGACTCGTGGCTTCAGGTGTGGTGGGGCCATTGGTGGCCATTGGCACGGGCACAGTGCAGAAATGGACCCATAATGCACTGGGCAGTAGGTATCATTCTAATAGATTTGTGTCTAAAGCTGACTAAAGTCGTCTCTCTGGGATATGGTCTGGGATGGGCTGGGGAGGGTACGGGAAGGGAGAGAGAGAACATGGGGATCTGTGCTGTGTGGCAGTTTGCTATTTCTAATTGGGTCCACCCACATGCTTGACTCCAAACTTCCAAAACAAACACGCCTGTGCATTTTGCCCAAGATTACACTGCTGGGTGTTTTTGTTGTACCTTCTGGCAACCTACCTTTGGTTTCTCTTCCTCATTGTTGCTGTTTTATGGAATCTTTACTGGCGATTGTTGTTTTTTCCACTTGGCCTACTTAGATTTGGTCTACTAAATACAGAGGAAATTGTCTCCATCCCAGGGGCCTTTCTTTGTCCTGGAGTAACCCTCCTGTTCAAGCTCACCTCCAACCTTCTTACTGCATGTGACCCCATAACAGTGCTCAAGATGAAAACCAATTCTGTCTGAGCTCTGTTTGTTCGTTCGTTCTTTCTTTTTCTTTCTTTCTTTCTTTCTTTCTTTCTTTCTTTCTTTCTTTCTTTCTTAGATTTTAGAATTTAAGGACATGTTTGTTAATCAGAGCTTTAAAATAGGAGAATTAATAACCTTGGAAATAATATTGTTGTCAGTAAGATCTATTTTGTAAATTTCTTGGTAGAAGGAATAAATGCTTATTGGCTTTGTTTGTAAGATGCTGTAAGTTAATGTTTAGGACTTGGGAAGTTGATTTTATTCATTTAACTCAGAGTTTGAAAACAAAAATGTAAAAAAACAGCTCGTCTCTCCATTTACTTGATATTTTCATGATTTTAGATTTTATTTTTCCCTCTTCAGGAAATTTACTGCAGATGGCATTTGCGACTAATTAGGGAATTACCTAAACAACGTGACCAAAGAGCTTTTTCCTGTCTTCTAGGCCTTAAGGATTTTTCTTTCCTCTTACTTGTGCCATAAAAAAGCCTAATTATCTGCCTTATTTCCAAGATTGAAATTATTACAGGATCTGTAACGTAAATTAACATTTTCGTCTACTAATGAAATAGTTGCTTAAGAGATCAGTATCTCTTTTTTTAAAAGCATTAGTATATTTTAGATCAGTGTGCAATAGAAATATGATATGAGCCACATATGTAATTTAAAATTTTTAAGTAGCTACATTAAAAAATTAAAAAAGAACAGATAATATTAATTTTAGTAATGTTTTATATAACTCATAATATGTAAATATTATTTCAACATATAATCAGTATAAAAACTGTTAGTGAGATAACATATTCTTTTTTTCATAGCGAATCTTTGATATCTGGTACATCTCATTTCAAATTAGCCACATCTCAAGTGCTCAGTTGCCACAAATGGCTAGTGGCTACCATTTAGACTATGTAGTTTTGCACATAGAAACATTTTTGAAACATTGTTTCTTTTTGAGTATTGCAGTAGAGTGCATGCTTATTCCAGAGAAGTTTTTTATGTATGTCTTCTAATCTTGGAGAAAAGGTATTTTAAAACCTTTCTATTTGGAAATAATTTCAGACTTACACCAAAGTTGCAAGAAAGTTCACTCAGTCTACTCATACTCACCTGTTGTTAACCTGAACTCATTTCTCATTTGTACTCTTTCCCTGCCTCCTGTGCTATGTGTGTGTGTGTTGCTCCCAAACCATTTGAGAATATATATCTTTTATCCTGAAATATTTAAGTGTATATTTACTAAGAATAAGGACTTTCTGTCACATAGCCACATTAATACAGTTACCAGCTTCAGAAAATTTAGCATTAATTCAGTACTTTAAAGTACTGTCCATATTCCATTTTTGTTAAATTTTTTCCTCTAGTACAAGATCCAGTTTAGGATCACATATTACATTTAGTTTTCATGTATCTTTAAGTCCCTTTAATCTGGAAAAGTTCTTCAGGTTTTTAGTTTTTGTTTTATGACATTTGACACTGTGGAAGAACACTCCTCTCCCTCTTTCATAGGATGTTCTGCATTTGGAGTTTGTCTAATTTTGTTATTATTAAATTCAGGTTAGTCATCCCCAGCTGAATCTTCCATAAGTGATGCTGGATGTTGTGTCTTTCTTAGAGTATCACATGTGGAGGCACACAGTGTCCACCTACCCCTCATTGCTGATGTTAATTTTCATCTGATTTTACTATTGTGTAGTTACTGTTGTTTTTCCCCTTGCATTTACAAGCAGTCAGTGGGAGGATACTTTAAAACCATGCACATATCGGGGCACCTGGGTGGCTCAATTGATTAAGCATCTGACTCTCGATTTTGGCTCAGGCCATGACCTTACGGTTCGTGAATTCAAGCCCCGTGTTGGGCTGTGAGCTGACAGTGTGGAGGCTGCTTGGGATTCTCTTTGTCTCTCTGCCTTTCTACCACTCTCTGTCGCTCTCAAAAATAAATAAACAAAAATAAATAAAACCATGCACATATCCTATTCCTTATTAGAATTTCCTACATAGAATCCAATGATTCTTGCTCTAACCAGTCTTTTGATACACTCCAACCATTGGGGGCGCCTCTTTACTTTGGGACATAACAGGATGTTCCATCTTCAATGTATGTACCTTGTTCCAACTCTGGAAACAGTCATTTCTCTGAGGATGAATTTTGCTTTTCTGGGAGTGTGTGTGTGGGGGGGTGTAGTATTAGAAACCAAGATCTAGCCTCTAGATATACTCATTCCTACTGGGGTGTTGTTGCCCCTGGGCCCTTTCAGTGGATATATACCTTCAGATATACATTCTGTAGTGGTCTGGTCCAGTCAGGAGCCAGGTCTGACCACACAGTGGAAACAAGGAAGGTTTAACATAAAAATTACTAACTCATAAAAGAGTAACTATAAGATACAAAGAAACTATATGGGACCCTAGGACTGAGACTGACGACCCAGGGAAGGACAAGCTTGGAAGGGGGTTCAGATCTCTTTGGAAAAAGTGTGGTTCATCCCAGCAGATAGCAAAGAAGTGTTGGCTTAGCCAGGCTGGAATTGCTGTGAAGGCAAGTGATAAACAACCCTTTGGAAGGCAGTCAGAGGAGCAGGTGGTCGCCAGCTAGTGATGTGTTATGCAGGGGGGGTTAGAGGCATACGGCTCTCCAAGTGAATGGGTCACATGGAGGTTTGGAGGAAGGGGCTTACAGAAGGAATGACCACTCAGTGTGTGACCTTCCAGGCCATGAACAGCTGGGAGAACAGGTGATAGAGGCTCTGGTTTCTGAGTTGAGAGGGCCGCAGAAATGTCACTAGCCAAAGACCAAGAGGTCAGTGGCTGTGGCAGTTTCTACTGGATTCTGTCACGACCACCCAGTATCCCCCAACCCTAAGATCTTTGTGAATTCTTTTCCTCCTACTGTGTCCCTCCAGTGCCCTCTACTGCGAAAGCTTCAATTCATGTTCACGTTAAGGAGAAATGATTGATGGAATGCCATTGTTACTACAGAGCAGACATTGAAGGGTGCGTTTGGAGCTGATAGGTGATAAACCAACACACACATACATACAAATCCATGTATATACACATGCACATGTATATGCATATATGTATATTTAGAAATCATGAGTTTACACCAGCATTTCCAATCCAGCCACCCTCTTGGCTTCTTCCATTTAATATTTGCATTTTTTTCTTCCATAGTTTGTGCAGTCTCATAATATATCTGAAATAGTGTCAGAATTTCTTCACCCATACTAATACAACAAATAAACTTATTTGAAGAGATATTATGGACTGAATGTGTTTCGCCAAAATTTGTATATTGAGGCCCTAACTCCCAATGTAATAGTATTTGGAGGTGGAACCTTAGGGAGGTCGTATAGTTAGATGAAGGCATGCAAGTGAGGCTCTCATGATGGGATTGGTCCCATTGTAAGAAGAGACACCAGAGAGCTTGCTCTCACCTCAGTGTAGAAAAAAGAGGTCAGGTGAGCACACAGTGAGATGTTGGCTGCGTATAAGCCAACAGAAGATGCATCATTATGAAACCTATTTTGCCGACACTTTGAACTTGAACTTTCAGTCTCAGGAACTGTGAGAGATAAAATTTTGGTTGTCTAAGCCATTCAGTCCATGGTATTTTGTTACGACTGCCAAGCTAAGAGAGAAGGGCTCAGAATCTGCTTGAAGGGCTTCCCTGAATTCTACCTACTCCCAGACCAGAGCCAAATAGGCAACTACGGAAGTTCTTAAAGTGCTTGGATTAATTCCCCTCTACATTTTCTTCAGTTTAGTTAAGTAATTAATCTGAAATGTAGTTGTGTTTGTTTGTTTTGTTTTCATTTTTGGGTTTTTCCTCAGATTTCCGTTCTTGTTGATTTTATTTTGTTTTAAATATGTAGAACATTAACATGCATTGACAAGTAGAAATCACATAGAGGTGAACTCAGAGCTCACTACACTCCTTCCGTTCTCTTCCACTTCTTCCACCCACCCACCTTATAAATACTTTGTGGGGCACCCGGGTAACTCAGTCAGTTAAGCATCCGGCTCTTGATTTCAGCTCAAGTCTTGATCTCAGGGTCATGAGTTCAAGCTCTGCTGGGGGCATGAAGCCTACTTGGGGAAAAAAAAGACTTTTCTGGTTTTTGTTTGCCTTCTGTAAAAATAAGTGTGTGTCTCTGTCTCCCCCGCCCGTGTGTGCGTGTGTGTGTGTGTTTAATTGTTTATTTATTTATTTTGAGAAAGAGCGAGCGAGCAGGTCAGGGCAGAGAGAGAAGGAAAGAGAATCCCAAGCAGGCTCCCTGCTGTCAGTGCAGACCCCAGTGTGGGGCTTGAACCCATGACTGAGCCGAAATCAAGAGTCAGATGCTTAACTGACTGGGCCCCATCGCTCTCTGTGTATTTATAATGTTTCTTATTCCCTCTTCTTTGACAAAAGAGCATAATATGTATGCATTTTTGCCTGTTTTATTGAGCTATAATTGACATATAACATTGTATTAGTTTTAGGTGTGTGTGTATCTTTGTTTTTTTTTTTTACTTTGCTTTTCCACTTAACTTCTGGGAGTGACTTCATGTCAGCGCATGCAGATCGTTCACAGCCCGCAGTGCCCACAGTATGTATGTTCCCCGGGCCCATTCAGTCTCCAGGTTTGAATATTTAGGGAGTTTCCTGTAGTTTGTAATTACAAGTAATACTACAGTGAATAACTTGTACATATGTATTTTCATATTATTGGAGAAGTATCTTCAGGGTAAGTTCTTAGATGTAGGATTGCCGAGTTGAAATGTGAAAACATATGTAGTTTTGTTATATATTGCCAAACTCCCTTCCATAATGGTAGAACTATTTTGCATTCCTACCACCAATGTATGAAAATACCTTTTCTTCTGCAGTTTCACCAATGGAGTGTATTATCAAGCTTTTAAACTTTTGCCAATCTGCTAGATAAGAAGTGACACCTCAGAATAGTTTTAATTTGAATACCTTTTATTATAAGGGAAGTTGAACATGTTTTCAAATGTTTAAGGGCCGTTTATGTATCTTAGGAGTTGTCTAGTCACATCTTTTGTCTATTTTTCTGTAGGATTTTTAATCACCTTGCCTTACTCAAATTTTAAAAGTTCTTTGTTGGGTATTGGGGACATCAGTCTTTTATCTGTGATATGTATTGCAGATGTTTTCTATTATTTATATTTTGACTTTGCTTCTTAAAACCATGCAAAAATTGTAAACATTTTTATCTTAAATTTATCAGTCTTTTATTGCATCTGGATTTTGAGTCATAATTAGAAAACCTTTTTCTATATCTCCTTTATAGGCATTTTACTCATATTTTCTTTAGATTCAGGAAAAGACTCATAGCTGATTACTTCTAGTAAGAAAACTAGCATACACTTTGTGCTTATTCTGCAGTCTCTCATGCACAGCTTTCTTACAACTGGACAGATAGTAAGTAAGCACTCAGACCTGCCAGGCACTTTGGCTTTACACTCCTGAAAATGGATAAGCTAAAGAACAGAGAGATTACCATTCAGGTGAAGTTAGACATTCAGTTAGTCACAGTGTTGAGAATATAATTCATTAAAAAAAAAAAAAACTGATTAGTCTCTTTTGAGTTATCCCTAAGACCAGTTTATCCTTTTTGAGATTTTTGTCTGTTAATTTTTCTTTTGTTGACTATGGTTTCTCCCGGACTCCATTGAGCCTTTTGCCCAGTCTCATCACCAGCTTAGAGCTCTGTCTGTTTGACCCCAGGGCCAAGGTATCTGGAGGGAGATTTTAGGCCATGACATTTCTTTGCTTGTTCTCTGTAAAACTGACTGAGAAGAGACTCGGGTGCTGATTACCTCTGAATGGGGGACAGGCGAAGGACTAAGAAAGAAGTCCCCACATCCTTTCTCTGTAGCTACTTATGCTCTTGAGTTTACAGTAATCCAGAGGCTGTAAGGGAGCAATCTAGAGGCTGTAAGACTTTTCTTACTGAGTAATTGAAAATAATGTTGTGGTGAATCATTTTCACACAGTGAAAAATGAAGATGGGGCTAGGGGTCAGTGAATTGATGCTGAGCCTTCATTTCTCTTTAAAACTCCCCATGTTACTCCCCATGTGATGATGGATCGGAACAGGCAGGAAGGAGCCTGGGGTCCTGTTCCAGCTCTAATAGTCTCTGCATGTGTGACCGTAGGCCAGCTACTTTCTGACCTTTATTTTCTTTGTTTTAAAAATCAGGTGGTCTCTGAGAACTTTTCCAGCACCAAGGTTCTAAATTCTTCTTGTTTCTTTTATTTCCTACTTTTAATATATTTAATTGTTACATTCTGAAAACTGCTAAGCACTCGANTTTTTTTAACCAAATATTCACCTTCTAAAAATTCTTGGTCTTAAGAGCACTGGTCAGATAAGTTGATTGCTACTTGACAGTTTGTCATCTCTAGTTGGGTGCAAACTCCATGGGAGCTGGGACTTGGCCTTCGGGCCTTTAAAGTAAATGGTAAGTAGTGTATTTCTTCTTGGTGTGGCTTAGTTCTAGAAGGGGAAATCAATTCTAGGAGCTTAGACATTGAGGGAGGCCTTATGTTTCAGGTTTATTACCATACAGACCAGTAATATGACTTTGTTTCATGGCCCTAAATTATACCCATCCATAACTATGGCCAGAGGTCATAAAAATGCATTCATTGTTGGATGCAGAATGGACTAGGTGAACATGTAGCTTGATCCTTATAGACTCATACTAGCAACTTGAAAAACAACTCAAAATATGGTAAAGAATTCATATTGAAACCCCCAGTCGCCATCCCCTCCCCCGTTTATATTCTGCTGTTTCATTTGTATAATGGAATATCCTTCATGTTTAAAGAATGGAGAATTTAGTTATTAAAAGAGAATCCATTCTGAGCTGGTATGATATTTATTAGGAGCATTTTATCCCTGTGACCCAGAGCCAGATGTTTGCTTGCAGTAGCCCATATCCCTCTTGAATGATCAAAAGTACAAAACAGTTCGTGTTGTTCGTGTACATAACAGCCAATGATTGTCATAGATTTAGCTTAATGTAGAAAGAGAGGCCAAGACTTTGATGTAGTATAAAATTTATTTAAGTTGTATAGATTTATAATCGTTACTATAAATGGAAAGCCTCTTTTCTAGAATAATTTATACCTAGAAAGTCAGTTTTTCATATTTTTCTCTAGTGACAGTGAATTGTAGCAGTTGTTTTACTGTTGACATTTAAAAAAATTAAAATGCCGGGGCACCTGGGTGGCTCAGTTGGTTGAGCATCCGACTTTGGCTCAGGTCATGATCTCGCGGTTTGTGGGTTCAAGCCCTACATCAGGCTCTGGGCTGACAGCTAGCTCAGAGCCTGGAGCCTATTTTGAATTCTGTGTCTTACTCTCTCTCTGACCCTCCCCTGCTCATACTGTCTCTCTCTCAGAAATAAATAAAAAATAATAATAATAAAATAAAATACCTATATAAAATATTTTGTCTAAGTTTTCATTCAACCCATCTGAAAAACATTAAGCCTCTTCTGTGTGCTGGCTACCCTGATAAGTGCTATGGTATAGGAGTAAAGAAGATGAACATGGATGTTATTAATTTGCAAGTACAGAAAACCTATTACTATTGGCTTAGGCAATTAGCAAAGGGAATATGTTGGCTCATGGAACTGAAAACCTGCAAGGGATATCAGCCATGAGGTTTGAGTCATGGCTCAGCCCCTTGGGATCTGGTATCTCTCCATCTCTCTACTTCTGTCAATGTTGGCTTCATAGGCAGGTTTAGACTAATAGTCTCCCAGTTCTTATTCCAATGAAAAAGAGAGACTGCTCTTCCCCAATAAAAGTGCTGGGCTTGACTCTTACTATGTGGAGCTGATCATAGGCCTAAACCTGAACCAGACACTGTGGGCAGAGGGAGACAGTGCCCCAACTGTCAAGGCCTGAGTCAGGGGTAGACAGTGTCTTCCCTTTTCTAGCAAGTAGATTGAGAGCAGAGAATGGTGAGAGTAGGAGAATGGAGAAGAGTAGGGGAATATCAAGACTCTGCCCTAGAAGCAGGGACTCAATGGATTCAACAGTAACCACTGTCTACCTTCCAGCCTCTTTGGTGGTGGCCGTGGTGGCGATGGCGGTGGTGTTATGATAGAGGAAATACAGGCTGCAGTAGGAGCATCCAGCAGGAGCATTTCGGTACAAAGCTTACTGTGAAGTGTGACAAATAACAATAAAAAATGGACACTTAAGATTACATGCTTAAGGGAAACATAATTAGGTGAAAGACCATGGCAATTAACCTTACTTTGGACATTTTTGGGCAGCCTGTTGAGTCTGTGCCTTTGAGCTGTCTCTGGGCCAGGTCAGTGCTACAAGATTGCTGGCTGAACTGTAACTACGCCAAGGCAGTGATGCCTAGCTCCAGATCCTCTGGGGGTGTCAAACATTCCATATAACAGGAGCTGGTTCAATATTGTGACACTGAATCAGCCAGCCTCTGTTGCACTTTCTGTGGGAGAGGGAGGTCAGTGGGCTACAGGGTAGGTTTGCCTGGGGACTCAAATCATTACCCAATGCAGAGCCAGGACCATGGAGGGACCGGAAATGGAAGAGGAGACTTTGGAGGTGGAGGGGTGATTGCAGAACATTTCCAAAGTGGCTTTTGAGATGGGCCCTGACTCGGACAGAGTTTTTGCCTGACTTTGGGAGAGTTGCCTCACTTTGTCTGTGATCTTCCCTCCTGGGAGTCGCTGAGGGCTGCTCTTCCCATGGAGGTATCAGCACTCCTGGGTCGTTGAGCACTCCCCATGCTCACCTGTAAGGACTGTTTTTGGAGGGATCACAGAGTTCGGGGAACATTCATCCAGTGGCCAAGTGAGCTTAGTGGAGGTTGATCTGCTCCTGGGCTGATGAAGGACACTCACTGAAGACAGAAGCAGGAGTGTAGTCTGGCCTGGACCATGAGGACAGCTGCTTGACCTCTGCAGTAGCCACTACTAGGCATATTCAGAGATCTGTCAGTTTATTCGGTGGCGTGTCCTGTAATCTTTGTAACTTAGTGACTAGTGAAAATGCTTTTTTCTGGGAACGTTTATCAGAATTGTTTTGTATTAGTCACTAGATTCAGCAAACCTCAAATGGTAGTGTAGACATTCAGTTTATGGCCACTGGTAATTGTTGAGTACAAATCATGTTTGCTGATTAGGTCCCCATTTATTTTTTTAACTGTGCCCCTGAGTCACTGAGTATCCTGTCCCACTACCTTCTACCTTTGTGTGTGTGTGTGTGTGTGTGTGTGTGTGTGTGTGTGTGTGTGTGCGTGCGCGCCCGTGTGCATCTTGTTGGTGGGGGAGTAGTGGTGACAGGGTAGGGCACACATAAGTGCGTGCACACACATACAAATTGAGTGGGAATGGTTTTGCTGATATTATCCCTCTTAGAGGAAGGAGATGGTTAACACAGAGTAGCCTGGATTCATTCCTGAACCCATTCACCACAGCTGCATTGGCCTGTGCTTTCTGTGACTGTGCCATTGTATTCCCACCTCGGAACCTCCCATGGTGAGTTCCCTTCTCTCTTAGTCCCCGGGTTAAAAATGGTTCCATTTTCAGGACTCCACTTAGTCCTACCTTTCGCCAAAGCGCCGCAGCATTTGGACCTCTGGTCCCAGAGACACCCCCACCCCCTTCGGCACTCTGATTCTGCAGCCGCTCGTGGCTTGTGGTTTGTACCACTTGCTGCACGTAGAACTCATTGCCTTCTGTGAGTTTTAGGGATGTGCACATCATCTGGTGTATGTTATTTGAGAGACTGCTGATCTACTAGAAATGGCCCAGATGAAGTAAGACTGAAGAATTAAAGAATTTTCGGGCTATCTCTATACTGAAAGTTTACCTAAGAAAAACTGCTACACTTAAAAAGAATAATTTACATAAGTGTTTATAATTTATCAACATGGGTCACATCTTAACTTTGGTGTTCATTTGCCCACACTTTAGACCTGAATCCTGAAAAGTAGTGTTTTGTTTATATAGCCTGGATTGTTTGTGGAAGGAAAATATCTCCATATGGCTGATTCATTCAGGGAAGTAGTTGCATAGCTATGTTGGTATCTTAAGTAAGTATGTTGGGTTCTGAGAATAATGGAAGAATTCATTATGTACTATGGGTTTTAGGTTTTATGTTCGATACTTTCAAGTGAAAGTGTAAGACTGTGTGTTCATTGCCCATATTACTGACCTTCTGAAAGAGTAGATTAAAGACATCATGGTACAAAGAATGTATGATTTGGACTTAGATGGACCTTGTAGCAACTCTGAATTTTATCACTTAGTAGTTGTATAATCTTCAAGATGGTGTCTTAACTATGAATAAGGATTGTAAAATCACATAAGGCTATTGTGAGAATAAAATGGGATAATGTTTATTTATTTCCTACAGAAAGTATCTAGTACAGTGTTTTACCCTGAGAAGATGCCCAGGAAATACCTCCTAGGCTGTCTGTAACAGTGAGATGAAAAATTCACAGTATGCTCTGTGGCCCATACCTTTAAATCTGAGGTTACTGCTTCACAGTTACCATCTGATGAAACTGTCCGAATCGTGGTTTGCTGGGCAGGCCCATGGACATGTGGGGCTACTGCCAGGCCTGCTCCCTCTAGGGCCCCCGCAGGACCTGCTCCAGCTAGCCAGGGAAGCGGGGGCCCCCCAGTTCCCAGAGGCCGAGGGAACCGGGTTTTCTAGCTGGTGGTGTGTTCAGGTGGGCCAAGGCGCGTGGTTGACTCCGGGAGAGGTAGGAGTTGTGTACAAATTGTGCTCCTTAGATGTGCTTAACTTCGAGCTGCTTGTGAACGAGTTGGGGCTTTGTCTGTGCTTCGTCTAAGTGAGAGCGGCACTTGGTGCTGCTTGAAACTGGGTCCAGAATAGCATGGTGATTTTGCTTCTCCAGACTTTGGCTAGTTGAATCATTGCTGGTATACTTTTACTCTTTTTGTCTTTCTAACCAAACAAAACACAAGTAATGCTGGGAGGGGACCATGATGGGAAGACTTAAGACTCCTCACTGGCTTTTTATTTTGTTTTGTTTTAACCTGTCAGGATAGTTTCACTTAAAATGAAAATACTAATAAAATGAAATACATGGAGAAAATCTAATAAAATGAAGTATATGAACTTTCCTTATCACTCTAGCTTGTCAGCTTTTAGTGCTAAAAGGTCCAGTGTTTTGGGTTCTGAAGATTCATTTAGGCAAAGTATTTAATGATTTAAGACTGGTCTGGACTTTCAGCTTTGACTGGAGGAAAACCTTTCATTCACTCCGTTCCTTTTTTCCCTCCTAAAAAATAAGTAAGCCTACATTTCTACCCTCTCTTTATAACTGGAATAATTATGATTCCATAATTCTTTGATTTTTGCCTCAAGCTTATTTGGCATAAGTTTAATGTATGGGCAGGGGCGTCAGGGTGGCTCAGTCAGTTAAACATCTGACTCTTGATTTTGGCTCAGGTCATGATCTTACAGGGTTAATGAGATCGAGCCCCGTGTTGGGCTCTGCATTCACATTATAGAGCCTTCCTGGGATATTCTCTCTCTCTCTCTCTCTCTCTCTCTCTCTCAAAATAAATAAACTTTAAAAAAGTTTAATGTATGTGCATTTTTCTCCAAAATTTGGATGTAAAGTACAATCACATCTGTAGCAAATATGCAAGATAAAGTTCTGTTATGAAACTCCAGAATATAGAAATGTCAGGTAGGTTTTTCCCCTAGTAAATAACTTTTTGTTTTACTTTTTTCCTAAAATAAGCCATCACAGTGAAGTATGGTTATAAAGCTTTCAGCAAGTTGGAAATCCTTATTGTTCTGCACTGCAGGGGTAATTGACATGACTGATATGGTCCTAAGGCATTATAGTATTCCACAGTGCTATCTGAATCATTAAAGAAGGATTATTTGAAGTGTAGATTTTTAGTTCATTAAGTTTTATTGTGTGGTAATTAATTGAAAAGTAGAGATCTGCATATTTCATATATATGAGAACTTTCTTATTTAAAAAATAATATATGACTCGTAAACATATATAACATTATAAATATAGAAGTATAAAATACTGTATAGGCACACATCCCTAGTCTAATCACTTCTTCCCATTCAGTGGCTATCCCTGGTCTGAGCCACCATGGTCTTTGGTTTGGGTTACTGCACTGACCTAACTGGTCATCTGCTTCTCCTCTGGACTTTCTGTTAATCCACAGAATGGCTAGAATATCATTTGCGAACATTAGGAGATCGCCTCACCCCTCTGACTTGAATAGCTCCTGACCTGCCCTTTCCTCTGACTTCTTCCTGTTCCCCCTGAGGTGCAGTGTGCATGCCCACCTCCTTCTACGGTCCACGGCTCAGGGCCCCAGTTCCACAGCCCCTCTCCCCAGTTGGTGCCTTCTCTCACTTAGATGCCGGTTGCTTAAGATTGCTTCCTCAGAAGGCCCTTCCCTGACCAAGTCACAGTTGTCCCCTCCCCAGCTTTCTTGCCTATCACAATTAGATTTTTCCCCCTGAAATAACATTTGGATTCCATTACCTCTATGATTAAGAAGCTAGAAGAGTTTTCTAAATTGTTTATCTTATCAAATGCAAACTCTGCTACCTGGATTTCTTTCTTGATTTACTCTCATGTGAACGTGTACATTTTATACAGTAAACCTAGAGGTCCCTTCCCTCGCTGAGCTGCTTTTAACAGTTCGTCACTTAACATCACTGTAAGAAATGTCATGAATCCTCAGTGCTGACTACATGCATGCTATGAAAGATCTTATGGTCTTTCTCTGTGTTTGTATATGCTTTTACAGAGCTTTGGTGGGTGTGCACCTGTCCTTTAGTACTTGGCACTAATCTTTCCGAGTACATCAGATGATCCTGAGTTACATGGTACTGAGCCACACATGCTCACACTTAGGCTCCTCGATGAAAAACCAGAATAAGGTGAAGAGTGGATGTTTGGTTAAGCTGGTTCTCTTAGTCATGGCCTGCTGTTCTTCCTCACTCAGCCTGTGGACCAAGGTGAGTGGTTCTCATGATGGGGTTTGCATTTTGCTTCTCCACCTCTTGAGGCAGAGGCTGAGCAAGACTTAATTTCAGTTCCTGAGTAGAGGTTAGCTCAGCAGCCTGCACCTACAAATCAGCAGCAGTGAGAGTAGGCCTTGCTATTAGCTTAAAATGGTATTGTTTCATTTACAGTTTATGGTTACATGTGTTCTTAAGGGATGAAGATACACTGGTGGCATTTCCTGGGAAAAGTCTTGGAGGTAGTGCTCTCTTTTGTAACTGTGAGCTGGAGTGGTATTTTTGGATTCACAGACTAGCTACCCCCTGCAAATCAGGATTGTCTGCATCAACAAAGCTGAATTTGTCATTTGTAATTATTCAGTAGCATCTTTTCATAGAGCTTTGCCATTCTTTGTTTAAGCATTCACTCCCTAGGGGCATTTGAAAAATATTTTCGAGTTTTCCTTAGAGTAAATAATGTTACTCTCTTTGTATAAATTCCTTTGGGGTTATTTTTTGGAGTTCCAGTCTCAAAAGTAGAAGTAATAGAATCACCAATTTGAGTAATTTAAATGTTTGTTGTGTATTCCCAGAAGGATGGGCAAAATGGTGGACACAAGGTATTTTGAAGACTTCTAGAGTCTAGAAGGTCTAGATCATATGGAGTCTTATTTTTTTTTGTAGCTAATTAAGGGATTTAAAGTAGCATATTATGGTTTTAGTTTTTATTTCTTCACTAATTAGGTTGGAATTTTTTATTTTCATTTATTTTGAGAGATAGTGAGTGGTGGAGGGGCAGAGAGAGGGAGACAGAATCTCAGTCAGGCTCCCTGCTGTCAGTATAGAGCCCAACACAGGGCCCAAACTACCGAACCCTGGGATCATGACCTGAGCTGAAACCAAAGCTGAGGCTGACTGAGCTACCCAAGCTCCCTATAGGTTTAAATTTTAAAATAATATCATTTTGGGGGCACCTGTGTGGCTCAGTTGGTTAAGCATCTCATGTTGGTTCAGGTCATGAACTCACAGTTCGTGAGTTTGAGACCCGTGTTGGGCTCTGTGCTGACAGCTCAGAGCCTGAAGCTGCTTCGGATTCTGTGTCTCCCTCTCTCTCTGTCCCTCCCCTGCTTGTGTGCTCGCTCTCTCTCTCTCTCTCTCTCGAAAATAAATAAATAAACATTAAAAAAATAAAATAATATCATTTTGCCATCTGTGTAGATTGATATTGATTGTTAAATTTTGTGGACATAGTAAATTTTTTATATATTATATTTAAAATCATGTTTTTTCCACCCATTCAAATATTAGGTTCTTTAAAAAAATCTTCAACTTATTTTATCTTTAATCACACCCTCTATATCTCTAACAATCCCATTTAGCTTTATTTTACAGCTAAAATAAGTACATAAACCTCTCTGTTCTAAATTTTTATTATGATTTAAACAACAAAGGAAAGGAAAGTAAGATTTTTTTCCTTTCAGAATATTTATTGGTATTTATGCCTATTTATTTTTTCTGATAAATTTTGCTATCATTTTTTTTTTTTATTCTTAATAGCCAGATCTGCAGAGAGCAGGTTCTAGCTATGAAAAGCATTGGGGACCAGATAAGGATGAGCCAGCTAGAAATCCTCACACGGGATTGATGGTGGTCTGTGGCGTGTGGTCCAGCCGCCTCCCAGACTGCCTGGCTCCAGCAGTGTGTCTGCCCTGCTTCTCTCATCCCCACCTCCCGTGGCTTTGCCAATAATTTTCCACTGAGAGTTTGATAATGCTTCAAACCTACAAATTAACTGGGCACATGTCTCCATTGCTATATTTAGTGTTCCAGATAGAATCCTCATGTATCTCTCCATTCATCTTTCTCTGTCTCTCATTAGCGTTTTATAATTTTCTTTAAGTAGGTTGCTTATATTCTCCTTTAATTTAATTCCCCCAAATTATTTTTGTTTTTAATTTTTAAATGTTTACTTGTTTTTGAGAGAGAAAGAGAGAGAGAGACAGAGCATGAGCAGGGGAGGGGCAGAGAGAGAGGGAGGCACAGAATCCGAAGCAGGCTCCAGGCTCTGAGCTGTCAGCACAGAGCCTGATGCAAGATCTTGACCTGAGCTGTTGGTTGCTCAACTCACTGAACCAACCGAGTGCCCCTGCCCCAAATTACTCTCATCACATATGTGATTGCTTTACAATTTCATTTCCAGATCCTGTAGATACAGATCTGTATAATTTCTTAAAATTTTGAAGCCATAGAAAAATAAACATATTCAGTATGTATATATATTTCAGTACTCTTTTGACTTGAAAGCAGTGTGCTTAGTAAAATGTGCAATGTGTTCTCTTTTCTGCTCTACCTGAAAATACCTTCCCACCTTCCAGCTATAAGCTTACAGCTTCTCTAATTAGTTCAGACATCTCTTTATGGTGTGCTATGTGGAGAGACAAATAAGGAAAAGTGTTAAGACATGTTCAAATGCAGTGGTACTTGTGTTTTCTGCTTTTATTTTAGATCCCTGAGAATCGATCATTTTTTAAAATGTTTATTTTTTGTGGGGGAGGGGCAGAGAGGGAGAGAGAGAGAGAGAATCCTAATCTGTTCTGACAGCATAGAGCCCAGCATTGGGCTCAATCTCATGAACCGTGAGATCATGACCTGAGCCAAAATCAAGAGTCAGATGCTTAACTGACTGAGCCACCCAGGTGCCATTACATCATTCTTAAAGCCTTTGTAAGCACTAAATTTTTTGTTTCTGGATATTGAAACAATGTGAATTCTGAATAATGCCTTTGACTTTGAGATTCTCTGAAGTAGTTTTATGTGACATTTGTTAAGAATGTCAGAGAGCAACATCCTCTCTGAATTAGCCTCAGTGGTTCTGGTTGATACTGGCTCCTGAGTATCAGATCCTCAGGGATCTTCCGGTTGACCCAGTAGATGTTGTGTCCTTAACCTGAAGGCCCTTTGGGGTTCTTCATCGCCCTTTACTCAGGAACACCTCTTGCATTTTGGAGTAATTTTATAACCACTGTACCTTTGGGATTTTACTAGGGGATTATCCTCTTTATTTTTCCCCAGTATTTTGCACTTCTTCTTGGAGAAAAGTATTCAATAATTGTTAATTGACAGAAAGAATGAGTGAACTGTGAGGATAGAAGCAAAGTGTGAAGCAAAAGTGTGAGTGACTTTTCTGTGTTTTAACTTCTTTTAGTTCATCTCTCAGGCATTTGGACAGTGTCCAACTGCATGATGTCATTACAAGGCAAGTGAAGTGCACAGCATTTTCCATTCCTTGCTAGCGCATTTGCAGATTGGTATCACCCTGAACAAGTACAAAACTCTTGTCTTCTTGAACAGACTTGGAATGTGTGTAATAGGCAGACTTAGCAGAGTATCCATTTTCTCTTGTTTCATCGCTTAAAAAATCAAACCAAAATATTTGTTGGGGCACATGGTGACAAACGTGAATAAAGAATGCTTGTTGTCAGGTATAAGTAGAATTGCCATGTAGTGAGATCGTAGTTGGATAGAGATGTGTGGAAGCAGTGAGGAGAATGTGATCGAATTCTTCAGGGGATGGTTTGGAGCACCTGGATCGTAAGTGGTTTTGAAGGGTAAATAGATGTTTGTGAGGAGCCTCATTTGTCTGAGAGTCAGCATGTTGTAGAGTAAGTGGGGCCACGAGGACCACGGAAGGGCTAACGTTATCCCTCTGATGGGATAGTGTTATCCTGTGGAAGCAGCTGAAGGCATTTCTGTCAAAGGCACTTACTCTGTGCGTGTTGTGTAGGTTATGAATTGAAAGAGAAGAGGGACTGGGAGCCGGGAGGTCAGACTTTTGCAGGAATCCAGGCACAGGTTTGCTGAGGCTGTAGCGATGGGAATAAAAAGGGCAAATTTAAAAGATACAGAGGAGGTCAAATTATGGTATTGCTGACAGGTTTGATGTGGGGCAACCAAGGAGGACCTCACCATTCTGACTCCCAAATCTGTGAACGGATGTGACTAAGATAGATAACATGGACTTCATTGTGGGACTTGTCACATTTGAGGAACAGGTAGGATGCCTATGAAAAGTTGCATCAGATTTGTCCCCACAGCAACATGGATGGGTCTCAAGAACATTATGGTCAGTTAAGAAGATAGACACATACATGACTGTACAGGCAGTGCATGATTCTATCTGTCTGAAACTCCACATCTCTAGTGTCCAAAAGCAGATCAGTGGTTGTCGGGGGGGATTGAGTGGGGGGGGGTGCATTAGAATATTTGGGGCAATGGAATCTTGGTTGTGGTCAGAATTTATTGAAAGTTAGAGTTTAATGTGTGCATTTTATTGCATGTAAATTATACCTCAGTAAAATTGATTTTTAAAAATTCAACTTTAAGAGGGAGGTCTGGGCCAAAGATAAGCGAACATTTAGGGGTTAGTAAGTAGGGTGTAGGTTGTGGTTGAAGTTCCATGGATGAGTGAGCTTGTCTCCGCCAAGTATGAGGAGGAGAAGAGGACCAGAGACAGAGATCTGGCGACATGAGCCTTGAAGGACAGGGAAAAAAGAGGAGCCTTTGGAGAGAAGATTAGTGCTTAGGGGTGATGGACCAGAAGACAGTGACATGAGTCCCAGGAAGAGAATTCCACGGAGAGTGTTTCTCCTGCTGTAAAGGTGTCAGGTTGGGACTGTAGGAGTTAGCAGTTTGGAGGTTATTGTTTTTCAGTGACATCACGGTTGTTTGCGGGTGTTGAGGCGAGAAGGATGACCGGGTACGACATTCTTGCTAGGAACTCGGGCTGTGAATAGGGCCAGAGAAACCGCAGGAGGCTGGGGGTGTCAGGGTCTAATTCTTAACAACTTCAAGGTCCTTTTATCTTTCTATTGTATTTATTTATTTATTTTTGTAGGTTGAGGGGCTGTGGTGGCAAAGGCTGGGTTTTAGGTAGAGGCAATTGGTGGGCAGGTCCTCCAAGGAGACCAGTGCCCAGACTTTGACACGAGGAGGTAACCTGTTTCCCATTTCTCTAAAAGCAGAGGGACGGAGACACCAGGCTGGATGCACAAGCAAAACGCTTGCTTGTGTAGGGACGGAAGGCCGGGGACCAGGGGGTGGAGCTGGTGTGCGGAGCAGGGTACAGCTTTGAGGTAGCTCCAGGGAGCAGGGCAGGGACCCAGCCAAGGCCCAGTGAAGCCCTCCCGGGCGGAGGTAAGCCTCGAGACCAGAAACCGCAAGCCTCGGCGCAGTGCCCACTGCAGGCCGTTGTCACGCCAGGGTGCCCAGCGTTTTGGAGAGGCAGGTTTCTGTCACTAATGGACAAAATAGTTACATAACCACATGAACATTTTCTTCAGTCTGGTTACTAAGAGGCCTTACTTTATGTGCTGTGGGATGTGGTATCCATCGGAGCCCTGCTTCCCAGGGAGTGCAGAGCATCGTGGAGGAGGGTGGGTATCTGGGCCCTTTGCCCCGCCCATCCGTGACCCACTCATACTGCAGGTAAGATGGGTGGGAGTTGTATATGTCATGAACTTTGTGACTCCCCCAGTAAAGATTTTGTTTGGCTAGAATTAGAGCCCTCTTCTTAAAAAGAATATGCTTTTTAAAATAAAATTCCCAGCTTTTTGAGGTGCAGTTGACAAATAAATTGTGTAGAATGTAATGATTTCTTATATGTATATGTTGTCAAATGATGAGTACTCACAGTAAGGTTAGTTAGTGAACATATGTTTCACAGAGTTACAGTGTTATTTGGTTTGGCTTGGCTGTGAGAACTTTTAAGATCTACTCTCAGCACCGTTCAACTATACTATATAAAATACAGTATTAACTGTGCCACTGTGCTGCATGTTACATCCCCAGCACTTATTCAGCTGTTAACTGGAAGTTTGTACCCTTGACCACTTTTACTCATCTCCCCCTAAGAATATGCTTTCAGGTTTTTTTTTAATCTTTGGGGGGGGGAGAGTGCGAGCGTGTGCGCGTGAAAGTGGGGGAGGGTCAGAGAGAGAGGGAGACACAGAATCGGAAGCAGGCTCCAGGCTCTGAGCTGTCAGCGCAGAGCCCGACATGGGGTTCGAACTCATGAGCCACGAGATCATGACCTGAGCCGAAGTTGGACGCTTAACCAACTGAGCCACCTAGGTGCTCCTAGGATACACTTTCTATAATGAAAATACATGAAAAGATTAGCTGTTGGTGTTACCCAGCAAAGTTGGGCACCGTGCTTATGTCAGGCTTAAATATCAGCCATCAGGCCAGAGTCATTTGTTTGCGGTCTGTCTTTTAACAGGCATCTGAAATGTAAATCTTCGCTTCTGTTCTGGGGACCACCCTGAGAACATTGTCTTTCCCAGGAAAGTATTGGCACAGAAAGCGCATCTGAGGTCCTATGTTGACCGTGACCACAGTAAGCTCACAGGGGCGCAGATGCCAGCAATTTTATCGAATTAGAGGAGAAAGATGTGGGTTTTGCTGTTGTTTTTACTGGCCAGGAGAGCACACCTTTTGCTGTGATCCTGTGCCCAGAAAAGGAAGTGTCTCCTGGAACTCAAAATGTTTCTCTGGTTTGAGGCCTGGACCTGCCCTGCAGTGAGTGCTGCATAGCCCACTTTTACCAGGAATTCCTGCAGGCCTGGCCTTTCCCACTTGCTGTGTTTGTTGGGCTTAAGCAAGGCCGAGCGCTTTCACATCCATCTCTGCTCCTTATTGATTTGTTTCTTTGTAAAACTTAGGATCTCAGTTACATGCTGTGTTCAGACAGCATGGGTTTCTGAAGATCCTTTGGGGTTGAAGTTCCAGTTATACCACTTGGTTAAGTACGGAGGTGAGCTGGGTTGGGTGTATCACCCTTGTGTACCTAGTGTTCACTGCTGGAAGCTAGATTATGATTATATCTGTCATGCCTCCCACATTGGAATCCCCTAGGCATTAAATAAGAGTGCCTAACAAAAACACTTTAAAAATTGTAAAGCACCACGCGCATGTTCTTTTTAGTATTGTTGTAAGTCCAGAGAAGACTGTGATTTTCAGCCTTTCATCCCTTCCCATGCCACCCAAAGATGTATTTCTCAGCATCTTCTCTGTAAAACCATATGGGGATGTGAGTAGGGGAGGGGAGTGATTGGACCCAGCAAACTCTGATAAGTTTTTTTAAACTGACTTTGTTAAATTAAGATGATGTAGCTGTATGAACTCTGCTTAGAGGCAAAAGTGATTTTATGTGTACGTTTTAAGTGTGCTTTCTATTCATTGTGCTCAAAATGCTCTCTTTTTGCTCTGCTAAGGTATTTATTTAAACTGTCAGTCCTCATGGTAGTGTGTGGTGTTTGTGAGAGAGTGAGAGGGAGGGGGCAAAGGAAAACTTTATTTAATTGAATTGGTCCACTTGGGAAAAATGGACTCACATGGATTTATGACTTGCTTAGGCAGTTAGCACCTGTTCTGCAAAGAACTTCAGGGTGAAGCGTTTCTCAGTATCATTATGCATAACAGGAGAGAACAAGTGAATTTATTGGCTCTTGCAGTAAAAGAAGTGTCTTGTATAGGCTAGTCATATCTCCTTAGCATGGGGTATAAAGAGACCTGTGAGAAATGGTTCTGTACTCACAGGGCTCTTACTTTGGGGTAGGTGACATGTTTGTAGGCCAGTAATGTACAAATCATGAAAAATTCTAGACTGAAAGCACTGTGATAGCTTAGAGAGATCATCTCTGATAATGTCAGAGAAGAGTTCAAAAGTAGCCCATTGGAATTGGGTCGTGATAGGTGATAGTTCCCTAACGGAAGAATGGAACACAAGCAATGCCAAACACAGACACTGGTAGGGGATGTGAGAAGACAAGCGGCTGGTGTTGGGTGGGGGAGGGCCGGGGCCTGAGGCAGGCTGGGCCAGTCCAGAAGCAAGTGCTAATCCATGCCATGGCATCTTTATGTGGTTGGCAAGAGTCATTCATTATATGCATGTTTCTTTTCAGCACAAATTCTCTGATATTACACAAGGAGTAAAATGTGATGTGTTTTGTTATAAGATAGCTTTTCATATGAAGATAGGTAATTATTGCTTTATTCCTTCCTGGGTATATCAAAGGCAGATAATATCCCTAATTTATAAACTAAATTTCTTTTTTTTTTTAAACTAAATTTCTTAAATGCTCAGAGTTTATCTTCTCTTCTCAGTTCAATAGATCCCAGTGCAGAAGATTTAGATTTTTGTTTTAATATGTGATGAGCTGCTCTGTGAGCTTGTGCTGCAGATTGTCTTTTGGTTTGTTGTTCAGCTTTTGTCCTTTGCTTGTTCATTTCATCTGTGGCCTTGGGGACTTGGTAATTGTTAGGCACCATTGGACCCAGGGTCAAACCTAATTTTTTAATTTTGTTAAAGAAATTGAGGTCCTTGTGCATTTCCCTGCCCTCCCCCCTTTCTCTCTGAAAATGTGAGGCTAGTGTAGCCCTATGTAACAGGGACTTCAGATTTCATATTGACACAGGTACCTGTGGGTTAAGGACAGTAGCACTTATTGCTTCTGCACAGCTTTCCTCCTTTGTCCCGCTCTGCATTCTTGGTGTCCATCTGTCCATCTGGGAGTGTTTGGTAGGGGCCACTGGAAGTAGAGACCCCCCCCTCCCCCCAAGAAATGACAGCCCCTCAACTCACCTTCTGGGCTTGTAGTCTCTATTGAGCATATCAGTGTGTGTACAAGAGAGTGTATTATTATATATCATATGGCTTAAGAATCATCTCCAGGTTGATAGCTGTCCTTCTGAGTGAGGCAGAAGATAAAATTAAAAAGAATATTGTTGGCATACAATGGCCACAGCTGGACTGTTGCATTTATGAAGAATTGGATTGTGGTAAAAAATGAGTGAGTAGCAATAACTTGAAAATTGCGTGGAAGGGGAAGAAGGAAATCATTAATTATTTGGCATATTTTGTTGCTCATACATTTACTGAAGGCTGGAAGAGACGGAAGATTATAAGAATAATATCTCACAGGCTCTGAGCAGGTAAAATGGCTTTAGCAAGTGAAACCCTACTCGATAAAGGAGGTTAGGAAGACGCTCAGTCTGTGTTGTCATTTTCCCCACCAGAAATTAGCCTGTTACTGCATGTATGTGCTGTGGCAGAATTGCATGTAATTATTGATGTGGTTGGCCTCTGCTCGGCCATTTCGCTGTTTTCTATTGGTCTTACCCCTTGTCTGGTTCCTTTGATCCTCTTTTCCTGCCGCCTTTTTTGTTAACTGGATTTTTTTTTCCATGTATCTTTTTAACCTTTTGATTGGTTTTCAGTTTGTTTTCTTGCTATATTTTCTTAGTGATTGTCTTCGGGATTTATAGCATTCACCTTGGACCTATTACAATGTACTCATAGTGAACATTGAATCACTTCTGTTCAAATACAGGAGCCGTACAGCAGTGGAGTTCCACTTACCTCCCCTTCCCCACCTTGTTGCTTTGGCCATTGGGATTTGGGCTTTGGGATTGTGCCTTTTACTCTGAGATTAGTTAGGACTGTTGGAGGTTTTTAGGCAGAGTATCACGAGTAGTTTGCCATTGCTATTAACAGTACATGGACTGATTATTTGAATAGAGTTGTATGTAATTATAAATTATAAAAAATTATAAATTATAAAATTTTAAAAAATGACTAGAATGTTTTTCACTGTTTATAAGTAGCAACATGCTGCCCTTTAGCATAGAAAGAGATGAGCTGTAAATCCTTAAAAGAGAACCTCAGAAGCCCATTTAGTTGGTGTTCCAGATTGTCTGTCTTTTCATTAGTTTTTCCTTAATTGGTAGATTAGTATTATATTTCCTTTAATCAAAAGTGAATCTCCAGCTTATAGCTTGTTCCTCAAATCAGTTACCATTTTAAGTGTTTTCCTCTTTAGAGAAGCAAAATGCTTAGTATTTTTTTTTTTTTTTTTCATTAGTACATGTACATTCTCCTCATAAAAATCTCAACTCTGTAGAAATGGATGGGATAAAATGGGAGTTTTCCTCCCAGAGGGGAGCATGTTAGGAAAGTCTCTTGGCACCTGAGGAGTTTGCTGTCTGTTATCACTTTGATGTGTATTGCATCTTTTCTTTTTAATAAAGACTCTTATATGTTCCTCCAAATCATACCAACTTCCTCCTGATATTTGAGGTTTAACTTACAGATGAGTCTTCCTGTTCCATCTACTTTTCCTTATGGCTTAGAACATTTTGCAGTCATCAACATAAATTTTTTTAAGTTTATTTATTTATTTTTGAGTGAGAGAGAAGGAGAGAGGGAGAGAGACAATCCCAAGCAGGCTCTGTGAGCCTTCAGTACTCGAACTCATGAACCGTGAGATTATGACCTGAGCCGAAGTCAAGAGTTGGGAACTTAATTGACCGAACCACCCAGGTGCCCCAACATAAAAATTTTAGGGGGTTTATTCATTTTGTCTCAAGAACATTCAAGCTCTGCAGCTTTGACAATTTATCTGGTAGTTGAAAAACTGGTTTAGATTACTTTTATTGGATTCTACACAGAAGGTCCCATAGCATCATTGAAATAGCTCTGTTGCATAACTGTCCTGTGTCTAAAAATAACAGTTGAGTAGCATCAGATCTTGCCCAGGGATATGAACCCACACTCTTGGTTATTTGGACTGACTCTGACCACAGACTAGCTTTCAGTATGTCCTGCCAAGGGATCCTTTATAGAACACACCAAGTTTGTTCCAGTGAAGTCTGATATTGTTGTAGTTCCTGACAGTACAACAGACAGACTGCGTTTTGGTGTCTGTCCAGATCTGAGCTGCCAACATTGAGGGATTTTCATAATTGTATTTATACTTCTCTGAAGTCTTTGGTGCCTAGGGTTGTAGATTATCTATCTCTACACTTAACCCATACACAAAAAGTGTTATGTGGTAAATCTGACTTGAAGAAAGTCAGATACAAAGTTGCAGCCTCTGCATTAGGGTCATGATGTGTTTTTCAGCTATATGCTGTTGGAAATTAATACTCCTTTTATTGCCTGTTTTAGCACATGAAAAGCTGTAGACCCTCCTCTTGGTGGCAAAATGTACAAGGTTACAGACAATTTACAGAGCTTAAAATAGGCAGATAATTACTTTGGGATCCAGATGTGGAGACTCTAAGATGACTGTTTTAGGGAACAAGTTGGTGTGTTACAGATTGTGCAAAGGAACCAATATTTGTATATGAATCACTCTTACATCTTTGAAGGCATTTTTTAAAAAATGTTTTATTTATTTTTGAGAGAGAGAGAAAGAGAGACAGTGTGAGCAGGGGAGGGTCAGAGAGAGAGGGAGACACAGAGTCCGAAGACAGGCTCCAGGCTCTGAGCTAGCTGTCAGCACAGAGCCCGACGCGGGGCTCGAACCCATGAACCATGAGATCATGACCTGAGACGAAGCCGGGCACTCGACAGACTGAGTTATCCAGGCCCCCCTGAAGGCATGTTTTTATTCATTAGAGTGCTAGCTAGATTTTAATTCAGTCTGTATTTCTGTTTGAGTTAAAGGTATGATAGTTACATGCATTTTTGTTTTTGTTAAGTCAGTGCTCAGTTGGTATTTGCAAAATCTTACTTTAATGAATGCAGATTAGAATAATGAAATAAGTTCACATTAAAAGAAAATTGCAGCTTTGTTTAGAGAGGCACAGTTTCTCTTCATTTAGGTGCAAATCAAAGACAATTAGGAATTACTTATAATGTCACCTTCTAAATAGGTGAAAAACAATCATGATTTTGTGTTAAATGTGGAAGAAATGGAGCACATTGCTGAGGGCCAGGTAATTTGACCAAGGAAATGCACAGTAAGTGAAATGACAAATAAATAACTTCTCCTGGAATTCTTCCTCATTATTTTTTTAAAAAACTTTTAAATGTTTTATTTATTTCTGAGAGAGAGACAGCATGAGCAGGAGAGGGTCAGAGAGAGAGAAGGACACAGAATCTGAAACAGGCTCCAGGCTCTGAGCTAGCTGTCAGCACAGAGCCCATTGTGGGGCTTGAACCCATGAACCGTGAGATCATGACCTGAGCCAAAGTCAGACGCTTAACTGACTGAGCCACCCAGGCACCCCAGTTCTTCCTCATTATAATCACACTGCAGGGAGGCTTTTAAATTTAGAAAGGAGAGATAAGAATCTGAATGTTGTGAAAAATAGTAGGCACTGTCAACTTGTGGTTTTATATCTAACTAGAAGTTAGAGTATAACAACATAAAATTGAAAAATTAAGAGGCAGAGAGTTAGTTTGGAGGAAAGAATACTAAAGTGAAGTCAACATATCAGGATTCTAATTTGTCTCAGTCATTAATCACTTAGGAAACTTTATTCTCTCTTAGCATCTTATATCACCTTCCTTCCCTTTGGTTTTTAAAATTCTTTTTGTTGAATTCTGCACCCTTTAGTAGTAGTGACCGTCTATGGAAGGTAAATGCAGTCTTGATATTTCAGAAACTGTCTTTGTTCATCCTCACGCTTTTTGGGTATGGAATGCTTGGTTAGCAGTGGTTTTCCCCCAGAACTTTGAATATATGATTTGATTGCCTTCTGGTATATCTTGTTGCCGTTGAGAAGTCTGCTGCCAGCCTCGTTATCATCCCCTGTAACTCGTTTTATCCCCCCCATCTTTTCTTCAACATTTTCTCTTTATCCTTGCTGTTTTTCAGCCTCCCTACAGCCTATCTGGGAGGAGATTCATTTTGTCTGGTCTGCTTGGCGCTCACTGTGAGCTTTTGGCATCAGGATTCATGTCTTTGGTTCTGGAAATGTTTAGCGTTGGTTCTAATATTGATCCCCACTGTTCCATCCAGCTTTGTTTCTAGAAATGCTGTTAGATGGATGTTTACCCTCCGTCTACCTGTTATGTTACTTAACTCCTCTGTGAGTGTTTTAGCTCTTTTTTTAGACTCTGAATAAGCTTCAGTTTTCTAGTTTTCTCTTTGTACCTGGTGTTGCGCTTCCCCCCCTATTGAGTTTTTAATCAATGACCACATTTTTCATTTCCAGGATTTCAAGTGGACTTAGGTTTTCAAATCTACTGTTTGATTCGCTGACTGATTTTGTTTCAAAAAATGGGGGGCGGGTACCTTTCTTTTGTACCTCTTTACAGCCCTCTTCCATTTGCCGCGTTTTCATTTTGTCAGGAGCCACTCCATCTGACTGTTGAATATTTGTCAAGTCTTTCTTGAAGTTAGCTTCCCTCCGCTGCATTGGGCTTTTAAGTTCAGAAGTCTGTCTTTAATGGGAATCTTTGTCCCTTTCTCTGCCCTCAGGTCTCCCTGTGTTGTGGTTTTGCTGTTGTCTCAGTCTCACCCCAGATGCCTAGCTTCGCACCAGATCTTAATTGGAGGTCCAGGTTCCTGTATTTCTTGATATTGAGGGTCCAGCAGATCTAGTCCCATGGCCAGATTTTGGTTGCAAGTTCTCTGCTTCCTCTGGCTGTTGCAGGTGTGGGCTTTATCTCAGCCGCAGCCCCCAGCAGTGGTTGCACTTTCCACAGGCTTCCTCCAGCCCATGTGGTTTAATGCAGTGAGTCTCGCTCTGGACCGTTTGCTTCCACCTCCCCCTACCCAGCCACGAGCATGCATGTGCCTCCGGCTGCTGGTTCCACTCTAGCTCCCTACCTGTTTCTGAACACGCAGCTGTGGTTTCAGTCCCTGTTGCCAGCCGCTGCTGTCCCATGCGTCTTGTGTCTCTTGTTTATAAACAAGGCTTCCTTCCTTCCTCTGTTCCTCTGTTCCCCCCACTTCCTTTCCTCCTAAAGATATTTTATTTATTACTGCTGTCATTTGGAAAAGTGAGTGGTAAACCTGAATTCACAAGGCTTCCTGCCTGGAACTTATACATTTTAGTTTCTTCATCTTTACTAAGTGATCTTGAAGGTTCCTCCCAGCTCCAAAAATTCAGACTTCCCCGTCGGTACCAGGTAACAGGAGAAGTTACCTGTGGAGTCATGTACTTGGCACAGCATGGTCAACCCAGTCACTTTCCTGTCCCTGTGGATCTGGGCCAAATGGACTCGTGAATTATTGATCTCAGAAGATGTCTGAAGTGTTGTGGCCTCTGCAGAAGCTTTTCCGGTTACTGTTTGCCTTCCCAGTTATTATTTTTTCATATTGGACTTTGTTTTTGTAGGAAAAAAGAAACAAAACCTCTCTCAACCATGAGGGTAATGCCTTGGTTCTCATTGATCCGAAGATCATATAGCTCTGGGAATGGAGCTGCCCCCATGGCCTGTCTCCCCCCACATGCACCTCCTTGCCTCCGGCAGGACTTCAGAGACCTGTGTGCTTCCAGCAACAGCTTTAAGAACTGGGACTTGTTTTCATTTTCTACTAGGAAGTAATAAGTTTTCTAGCAATCTGACTATTGCAGCATGGCCCATAGGGGACTTGAGAAAGAACAGAGAGAGGTCATTGTTAGAAGGAGATGGAATTTACTTTTCTACAAGGCTTCTGAGGTCTCTTCTTGGGTGATCACTAGAATTGTTTATGTTTTACAAATAATGTTTAATGAACTGCCAAAATTGCAGTTAACATTTTTTGAAAAATAAATAACTTAGCAAAGAAGTAGCCGTATGGCATCTGTTTAAAACTGGAGGCGCAGAGTCTGTTTTAAAAAATAGATCTACAAAAGACTGAACACAAACTGAAGCACTCCCTCTAATTTAATAAAAATGATATTTAACCATTCATAGTTACATTTTAAAATTAGACTTAAGAATTTAAAACTTGTATAAATAGCATATTAAATTTTGTGAGCAGAAATTCTGAAGAAATATAAATTGGATTCCAGTGTGATGATTCTCAGTGATTCTCTTATCATTAACCTGATTCTGAGCAGAAGAAGGAGTTGCAGATGATGAGACTTCCAGGGAATCCACTGCTAGTAGAGAAGAGGGAATGAGGGCCTGGCCTTAGGAGGGAAGGCAAGGTGCAGGTAATACCAGAGCAGCAGGATGGGCTCCATAGTGAACCCACGGGGAGACTTCGGTGCTGCTGGGACCAGAGGCCTGTGCCTGCACTCTGTCACCCCTGAACTCTCCGGTAGACACAGGTGCCACCAGATCTTTAGAACATAGGGTCCTCAAAAGCAGTGTCAAAAGTGACATATCAAATCTCAAGAAGTTTTAGCAATCCATGAATTTGCTTTTGATGAGCCTCTGTGTTGGTTTGTCTTTAAGACTATTTCTAAAATGATTAGAACTTTTGCATGAGGAATTATGATTGTTAATGCTGAGATGATTTATAACAGAATTCAGTTGTTACTGTTCAATTTAACTGCTTGATTCAGTGTAATGTTCTTAGCCCTTTTGAACAGCATCTGATATGCCTTTCGTCTTATGTTTAAAGTATATCATGAGTCCATCCCTAATAGTCTTTGATGGCATTTGTAAATTGGGCTAAGTGGTTCAGTTGGTTAAGACACTATGGGAGAGAGGAGAGTATTACTGCCGCCTTTGGGTCAGCCCATTAACTGCTTCCAGTTTTCTGAACACAGAGCCTGGGTTTCAGAAGAGGAAGGGATCCTCACTGCTGCTGCACAAACAGCTTCAGGGGCATGACGTGGGCATGGTGTGTGTGTCAGCACCGCCATCATTAAAACACTTTTGTAAAGTCCATAAACATTATATAATTGCCCCTGGTGTGGGACAGGTAAACAGTTCCGTTTTAAATAAGTTTTTATCTTTGCAGGATTTGTACGGTGTTTAGCAGAATTTTTCTTTGTTCAGTATAGCACAAAGAACCCTTGTCATGTGGTTCTAGGTCTCTTTGTGACTGTAACTTTGCAGGAGGAAGTGCTGCACTATAGTTTTATCTTGTTTCGAAGGTACTTGTTAGAGTTATTTTATGTTATAGTGCCAGAGAGCCAGGGTGGGAAGTATGGTGCCACATTTCAAGAACCATCTCCCTTTATGTCTTATTTGAATCAATTTAAAAAATACAAATAGATTTTCATTGAACGGCCGCGGTATTTTTAAAAATTTTTAACATTTATTTATTTTTGAGAGAGAGGAGTGGGAGGGGGGCAGAGAGAGAGAGAGAGAGGGAGACACAGAATCCAAAGCAGCCTCCAGCCTCTGAGCTGTCAGCACAGAGCCCGACGTGGGCCTCAAACTCATGAACTGCGAGACCATGACCTGAGCTGAAGTCAGACGCTTAACTGACTGAGCCCCCCAGCTCTCCCTGAAAGGCCGTGGCTGTGATTTTAACCTTAAGATAGCCCCCATTTTTGTGCAGCTTCTATTTTGTTTTGTTTGTTTGTTTGGTTGGTTGGTTGGTTGGTTTTTGGGAGAGAGAGAGAGAGAGAGAGCACGAGCACACGGAGAAGGGGTAGAGGGAGAGAGGAGAGGGAGAGAGAATCTTAAGAAGGCTCCATGTCAAGCACAGAGCCTGACACAGGGCTCTATCTCGTGACTGTGAGATCATGACCAGAACCAAAATCAAGAGTCAGGTGCTTAACCAATGGAGCCACCTTGGTGCCCTAGCTTTTTTGTTATAATGGCTTTGTGATGACTGTCATTTTACAAGGGAGGCAAATTGAGAATTAAGAGGCTATGAGTAACTTTGCCATAGGAGGTGGCTAGGGCAAGAATGGGGTCCTGGGACTTAAGGCGTCCATCTAGGTGGATGACTTTGTTATATCTTTTTATTAGGTTATCCTCACCCAAGACTTTTCAAGGTCAGAGAGGATGAAGTTTCTAGTATGTTTTTATTTTTTTTAAGTTTATTTATTTTGAGAGAGAAAGAGAGCTGAGAGCACAAGTTGGAGAGGGGCAGGGAGAAGGAGACACAGAATTCCAAGCAGGCTCCACGGCATCAGTGCAGAGCCTCAGGAGGGGCTTGAACTCATGAACTGTGAGATCATGACCTGAGCCAAGATCAGGAGTTGGACACTTAACTGACTAAGCCAGGTGCCCTTGTTTCTAGTATGTTTTTACAAGCAAGGTACAGAACAGATGATGCTGGTCATCTGCTATTGGCATATGCTTCTATATGTTTAGTCTGCCTCCGGAAGGACACACAAGCATTTGATAACCATGGCTGCCTCAGGTTGTGGTAAAGTATGCAGTGGTAACAAATGTTGGTAGAGTCAGATAGTAGCTCTGATGTTAGGCAGTTTAAAGCCTCTTAATCTTGGTTTTTTCTCTTTTAGAAAGTGAGGAACATGGGCAGACATGAGATGTGTTTGACATCCAGGATCCATCTACCCTTCATGCCAGGCATACCCTTCTCTGCCCCAGCTCCTGCTCAGGTTCTGGGGCACCCACTAGTGGTCTGATGACCTGGTCCAAGCCTTGGAGTTTCCCAGCCAATAGCAGTTGGCTATGAAATGGGCTCTTCTGACTTCAGTTAGCATATCTAAGAACAGAAATTTTTTTCTTTCCCACTGTCCTTGAATGAGAAGAGCAGGTGAGGTTTGGAGTAGCAGTTATCCACATTCTAATCCTGGAAACTGGAGTAAAAGCCAGCCTGGAGGAAAGCGTGAACCTGGGACACCTGAAGTTCCCTCTGCTCCTGCCCATGGCTGGCCCCCTCCCTTACACGAGCCAGGAGTTCACTTGTGAGCGTTAGTCTCGTCATGTATGTCAGAAGACAATCCCAACTGGTACAGGGTAATGGCATTTAAATGTCAGGATTACTGGATGATTACATAGCATGTATCTAAAAAGTATGGTACCTGGCACAGAAACCACTCAGTGGTAAGTTCCAGAATATTCATTTAGAAGTCCATCTCACATTTTACTAATGTGCTCTAAGGTGAAGTAGAGGCTACAAGAAGGATTATAACAAAGTGTTTATTTAGTTCCTTAGCCTGGCACAAATATACTCTACTTCTGTTCAAGGTCAAATACTTTGTTAAGATAAAATAAAAGTCCCTTTGATATATTACAGCCAGGAAGCACTAGCTCTGCTCAGTTTCCAAAGTCGATTTGAATCCTCTATTGTTTTCTAATTACAAAAAACCCCCTCCAAACCACAATTCTATTCTATCTGCTAATGAAAAAAAAAAAAAAGAAAAGAAAAGAAAAAAAGAAAGCTATGTTGGGTGACTGAAGAACAAAGAACAGGAACTCAGCAGTCATAGGACAGGCAAGGGCTGGTCAGCGGTTCAGCAGACACCACTGCATGAGGATTTTGACTCCCTTCCTTCTTCTCCAGCTCCTCCAAGGCTGAAAAATTATTACAGGCAACTATAGAAATGGAACTTTTTTTAAAAAAAATAAAGCTATTATAATTGAACCCCGGAACCCACTGGATTACATAGTAGCAGGAATAGCATTGTTGTTTTTCAGACATCACAACACTCTCCTTAAAGTGAAGTGTGGCATACTTTTTAAAGATTCTATTGAATTAAGCATCAATTTGTATTTTGAGGGGCGCCTCAAAATACAGTCGGTTAAGCGTCCAACTTCAGCTCAGGTCATGATCTCACAGTTCATGGGTTCAAGCCCCACATCGGGCTCTGTGCTGACAGCTCAGAGCCTGGAGCCAGTCTTCTGATTCTGTGTCTCCCTCTCTCTCCTACCCTCCCCTGCTCATGCTGTCTCTCTCTCTCAAAAATAAACATTAAAAATTTTTTTTTTAATTTGTACTTTGAAAATTTGAGTAGTGTGAGATAGCAAAGGCCCTGGAGTGCTTCAGTAATGGGCGAGCATCTCTGTCTTTAATAATAGAAATGGACTCTGAAACACAAGCATTTTATACACTCTTGCTAACCCGATTTTTAAGATAAAAGTTTCGAAAGCGAATGGAACTCCTGGCCCCCATCTGCAATAATCTTGACACTTTTCCCCTTGAGACCTTGTATGATTATCTCATCCCAGACATCATATTCCTAGAGTGCCTCTTTTATTACCAGCGAGGACAATATGCAATGTATGCTTTCACTTTTGTTTTTGCTGCTTTGTTACTTTCACATTCTGAAAAAGGAGCACATTCTATATAGCAAATTAGAAAACATTAGGCCTAAGTACTAGGAAATCAAGCTGATATTTAGATTATTTTCATGTGGTAATAATGGAAACTGGATAGCTTTCTGCATCAGCATACATTACTAGTAATGATTGAGGTCTGAGTAGCTTGACACCGTATAGACGGAAAGAACCTAAGGATTAAACAGGGAGTGAATAGAGTACAGAGCTTACCAATAAATAAATGCTAAGTCAGTGCTTACAGAGAAAGTTCTCTCATGGAAAATGTAGATACTAATAATGGTGCTAAGAGGAAGGATAACAATAATATGTTAAGTTTATACTTAAAAAAAATTTTTTTTTAATGCTTTTTTAAAAAATTTATTTCTGAGAGAGAGAGAGCGAGAGACAGCATGAGCAGGGGAGGATCAGAGAGAGAAGGAGACACAGAATTGGAACCAGGGTCCAGGCTCTGAGCTGTCAGCACAGAGCCCGACACGGGGCTCGAACCCACGAACCGTGAGATCATGACCTGAGCCGAAGTTGGACACTTACCCGGCTGAGCCACCCAGGCGCCCGTGTTAACACGGCTCTCACCGTGTTGCAGGCACTGTGTTTTGCAGCCTTCGGAGGCAGCTGGTGTGAGCACTCACGTTGGGCAGGGAGCTGAGGCCCGGGATGGTGGGGTGACTTGCCCCAGGCCCCCAGTTTGAAAGTGTGGAATGAGGGAGTTGGTGCTCTTCATGTCCACCTGCTCTCGGGAGAGCCGCCGGGTGGGAGCGCCGCCAGGGGGAGAGCACCGAGCGAGCTGCCGCCCAGGGGCCTGCACCGCTCGCGGGGGTGCAGCGCACCTGTATCTCCATCGCCCCTGACGGCCCGTGCCGGGACCGCACTGGAATGCCACACCGGGCCGGAGGTTTGGGAAATTCTTGAAATTCAGTGCCGCTTAGGATTTTGGAATCGATCTCTACGTCGTAACACTGTCTGAATGAAATTAATGCTTTTCAAGGGAACCACATTTGGATCAAGCAGGTTACAACAGCCCCAAGTATCTGAATGGCTGACCTCCTCCAAGGAGCCACCTGTCCTGTCCTCAGTCCACATGGAGTTTTCCTTAGGATTTGTTCATCATACCACTTCACCAACTGCCTGGTAGTACGGTGCGCTTTGAGGGTTTTTTTTTATTGTGATACATTCAGCAGATGCTTATTGAGGCCCTACTGTGTTCTAGGCCTTGGAGATAGGGATTTAGGACCAAACTGGTCCTTGAAGACGAGGCAGGTTCCAAAAAGGCAGAGAGAGCAGGCGGTGTTTCTAAAGGAGATCAGAGGTGAGCATGAGAAAGGCTTGTTTCCCCTTATTTTGTAAGCTACATCAGATGAGGAAACGGAGTCTGCGTCGACGCGTCCTGTTCTCCGGGAACCTGGCCCACACAGACCACCTGTGGATTGTTTGGTGGTGCCGTCGGGATACTGTCTGTAACACAGCAGCACGGAGGCCTGCTTACATGCAAGTGCTCAGAGAAGTGACGAGCGGACGTTTGCCGGGAGTGAGTTGGTAGGGTGCACACATTGCAAGTGTGAGTGGTATTTTGTGGGTTACGTTAATTTTCCAAAAATGGAAAGAAATTGGGGAAGAGTTTTGAAATTCAAAGAATATAAAACTTCATTACTTTTCTAGGATTGTCTTCCCCAGTTTGGCTCCATCCTGGGAGCTCCACCGGGTGGGGGAGGACCAGGGAGCCGGTCAGGAAGCTTGTCTTCAGCAGAGTTTGTCATTTATGCTCCTCATGTAGCCCCACGCACTCCCTGTTTTACTTCCGGTGTCGTAGAAGTGGCCTGCCGGGGTGGCCCGCAAGCGCCGCGTTCTCTCCAGCAGCACCGCTGCCGTGACGTGGGAGCTCCTGGTTCCCCTTCCAGCGGTGCGTTTGTTCAGGAGTGCCCCCTCCGAGGGTTTACTGTAAACAGGCCTGCAGTGTGAAATTTCCCTCCTGTGGCTTATTAAGGAGATTTCTTGGTGTGTTCATGTAGTTATTTCTATCCTTAAAATTGTGGCCTTGCTGTGGTTACCTAAACTAATAAGTAAATGTTAGAGAAGTCAGGTTCTCAGTCATGATTTAAGCAATTAGATGGGAGTTTTTTGGGTTTTTGTTTTTGTTGTTTTTAAATTTAGGATTTTCTTTTCCGTTACTTGTTGGCAATTCAGTATGTGTTCTTTCTTCTTCCACTCATCAAACATTTGTGGAATATCTACTGGGTGTCAGCGTTTGGTGCTGGGACTAGAAAGCTGAATAAAATATGGTCCTTCCCTTCGTAACGAGGTGGTTTGGTGACGAGACTGGCCTGTGCAAGTCCAGCATAATGGGACAGCCGAAAGAGCAGGACATGAAGGTGCTGAGGAGCACAGAGACATGAGAGAGCTGTTCTCACTGATGATGGGAGGGCTTCATCAGAGAAGAATTTACAGAGACATTAGACCTGGTCTGAGTTTTAAAGAGACAGAGACAGACCATCACTAAGTGGCAGAGAGAAGGCTAACTTTATGGTGAGAAGGGAGTTTTTAGGAGACACTGACCTTAGCAAGCAGCCCAGGTGCTCACTTTTACTAAGCAAGTACTTACTACCTAGGGTTCCTCACCTGGTACACCTGGTAAAGACTAAACTAATATATAAACTGCAAGTATATGTTGAGATCTCCAGGCTAACTAGAACTCATACTAGATCTAAGAATCCAGAATAATGGGGTAAAAGAATAATGCGACTGAATATATATTTTAAACTGTTCTGGGTGGAGATGAGAGAGATGTTGTGATTTAGTGGAAATGAGGCGGCTGGGCTCTGACTGGAAGCTACCCCTGCCTGTGCTGGCCGGGGCTGCAGTCCCAGTGAGGGACGAGCAAAGGCACGAGGGACGGAGCACGCGATGTCCAGGGGAGTGTAAGGACCGCGGAGGACGGGCAGCCCCCTACATGGCCCTCTCTGTTGTTAGCCTTCCCGTTTTAGTTACCTGTTGCTGCCTTAAATCATCGCAGGACTCAGTGGCTTTCAACAACAGAAATGTTTGTAACCTTGCACGGTTTCTGTGAGTTAGTGACTCAAGAACAGCTTCATTCGGCAGTTCTGGCTCGGGGTCTAACCTGAGGCTGCCTCAGATGCTGAGAGAGTGGGATTGGAGCCGTCCAAAGGCTCTTCATTCATATGTCTGGGGCCCGGGCTGGGAGAGCCCTCCTTGGGCTTCTCTCTCTCTCTAACCATCTCTCTCTCTCTCTCTTCGGTCTGTGTGCATGGTCTCCTCAGCATAGCCAGACTCTTCGCTTGCATGGAGCCTCAGGGCTCAGGTGGAAGCTATATTACCTTTCCTCATCTGGCTGTGAAAGTCACACAGCATCACCCGCATCGCCTCTGCTGTTGTCAGAAGCTCACCCAGATTCAATAGGAAGGAACTTAGATCACATCTCTCAGTAGGGGTGTTTCAGTGTCACTGTGTGAGAGCATATGAAACAAGATGTATTAGTTGGCCATCTTTGGGAAATACAACCTGCCACAACCACAGAGTCTGGAAGAGCTAACAGCTTGCTTTCTCAGCTCTCTTAGAGGGTGTCAGTGAGACATAAGGAGGAGTTGGCTAGGAGCCCTGAGAAAACTTTTGTTTTCCACATAGCAAGAGCAGTCATGGTTGTCATAGCCTCATGCTTACCCTATGGAAAATGGCTGTGATGCCAGGAGCTGTGGCAGCCATGTTGTGGCCATGAGGAAAAGACCAAGGGATCAGAGTGGCTGGCTCTGGCACTCTCTTAGTTCAGGCTGCTGTAACAAAGAACCATGGATTAGGTGGCTTTTAAAGTTTTGTACTTTGAGGGGTGCCTGGGTGACTCAGTCGGTTAAGTATCCCACTTCAGCTCAGGTCATGATCCCACAGTTTGTGAGTTTGAGCCCTGCATTGGGCTCTCTGCTGTCAGCTCAGTGCCTGGAGCCTGCTTCAGGTTCTGTGTCTCCCTCTCTCTCTGCCCCTCCCCTGGTGTGTGTGTGGGTGTGTGTGTGTGTGTGTGTGTCTCTCTCTCTCTCTCTCTCTCAGAAATAAAACATTTTTTAAAAAGTTTCTATATTTTGAGAGAGAGAATGTAAGCAGGGGAGGGACAGAGAGAGAGGGAGACAGAGAATCCCAAGCAGGCGTGCTAATAGCACAGAGCCCAACATAGGGCTCAATCCCACCAACTATGAGATCATGACCTAAGCCAAAACCAGCAATTGGACGCTTAACCCAGATGGCTTTAAAACAACAGAAATGTATTTTATGTAGTTCTGAAGGCTGGATGTCTGAGCTCAGGGTGCCAGCAGGGCTTGGATTGGGTGGTGTTGGGTTCTGGTCATGGGCCTCTTCTAGGTTACAGACTGCTGACTTCTCCTTATCACCTCACATGGCAGAAAGGAAAAACTCCTCTTTGTCTGACATATTGTTTCTCTGGTTTCTGTGATTTATACCTGAATGCTTTCTAACCGAGACAGTACGCTGCATTGTAACAGGTTCTTGGACAGACAGTCATGACACCGAGGCTGTTTAATTTCCAGGAAGCAACGTTATTCATGCCAGCACCGCTAGTTGGGTTCGTACCCAAAGAACTGAGCACTGAATGTCATGTGGCATCGTTTCTTTTGTACATTTTCTATTTCTTTGTCCCCATGTATGGTGACACACACAAACATGCAGTCTGATACATGGTCTCGGTTTACAAGGTCACGAGGGATGCTGTCATGTAGGTGCAGAGCCAGGTTACCTTGAAGTTTTCTCTCCTTTTTTTAGTTTCCTTGGGGAGGGGACTGTACCATAGTATTCTATAATATGAGATAAGTGAGATGGCAAGATTTTTTTTATCATGACCACATGAGAGTAGTTGAATTTAATGGGCTATAGGAAGCCATTTGAACTTCTCGTGTAGAGGGTGAAATCAGTCTGTTAGTGAAGTGTTTATCACATGTCTGCTATGTGCCCAGCACTATCGTACTATGCATCATGGGGATAACAAAAGCCCCAAATAACCTGACTGTTGCTAAGTAACTTGTAATTTACTTGAAGAGAGAAAAACAAGTAGGTAATAATAATAGACAAATATATGATGCAGCATTTTATATATCCTTAGCATAAAGATGCTAAGGATGTGACGTGAATTATCAAATTTAAACAAGAAATATCAGATGAGGAAGATACTCTCAACCCCCCTTTTTTTTTTTTTACTAAATGAGAACAGATGCTTAGAAAAGTTATATAACTGACCAAAGTTTAATTATAAGGTATCCTGTTGTTTTCAGCAGTGTAAAGAGAATGTGGCCGAGAAGCACAGTTTTCTCACCCTCACCCGACAGCCGCATAGATCCTGTCTTCAGCCTCTGTGTTTGTCTGAGGCACCGTGCTGGGTGTTGAAAACATGGGCCAAACACGATGAGACGTCAGCCTCTAAGGAGCCAATCGAGCAGGGGGCCAAGTTCTTCATAATCACATCTGGAATGGCACAGAACATTAATTGAGGGCCCTTAGTGAACAAGGACACTTAGTATGTTCTCACTTTTAATACAGAGAGGTAAATCTTGTAATGCAGTGATTAATTGCAGTATAACAAATCATTCCTGATCTTAGTACTTAAAACACCATCTGTTCACTTAGCTCAAGATTCTGTGGGTGAGCGGTTGGGCCGGGCTGGGCTGAGCAAGGTGGTTCTTCCGGTCGTGTCTAGACACAGTCGTGGCTCTGCGGACAACCGCAGCCAGCTGGGCAGCTCTACGCGGTGGCTGGGCACGCTGGCAGCTCTGTGACTGGGGCAGCCAGGCCACATGCCCTGCGTCCAGCAGTCTGTTCTGGGCTTTGTTTTCATGGCCACATGCAGGATTCCGAGAGAAAAAGGCATGTGTGTTGAGGATCTCCTGAGACCAAGGCCGTGCAGTGTTCTGTTGGCCAGAACCAGGGCAAGCTCAGGTTCGAGGGATAGATACATAGTCTTTCCCTCTTGATGGGAATAACTGCGAAGTCATGTGGCCAGGGGGCAGAGGTGAATTGCGGTCGTTTTGCAGTCTGCCTCCGGTCGTGTCGTGGAAGTGTACACCGAGTACATTGGGACTAGAAGGAGTCAGTGCAGGCCTTCTGTCTGGGGAGTACGGCGATAGCACCGACAGAACTTGAGTGACGGGGATGGTGGTGCAGCTTTCAGGGGAAGGGAAGGGAAGTGTGGAAAGGTTGAGTTAGAGGTGACTGGGTTATCCAGGTAGAAGTGAACTTGTATTTAATTGGAGATTTGGACCTGGAGAAGTCAGGGCTCAAGAGAGAGCTTTTTGGAATCATCTTCCCAGAGTAGTAAGTGGAACCATGAGAATAATTTTGTTCTTTGAGGGAGGAGGGCAGAAACTCTCTCTGTTCTTGGCAAGTAGACTGGCCTCAGGATCAGCATGGAACAGGGAGACCAGGTAGGGGCTCTGGAGTTACCTGGGAGAGAGACCAGACTGGTGGCATATGTGATGATGGTGGGAGTGGCTGGATTGGGGACATATTTTGAAGGTAAAGACAACAGGATTTACTAGCAGATCACATCTGAGATGTGAGAGAAAAAGTGAGAACTCAGAGCCTTCTGGCCTTATCAGCTAGAAGGATAGAGCTGCGTTTACTGAGGCAGGAAAGATGGAGCACCACGTTTGCAGCATTTACACAGGGGCCAGGAGTTCAGGGAGGAAATTGAGACTGGAGATAAAAATTTGGAGTCATCTGTATGTAACTGATATTTAAAACCACTTAAAAAGCTACTAGATTGAATTCGATCACCTAGGAATGCTGTAAAGATGATCAGGGACTGGGATACGGTGGTGGCAGTACGAATAGAGAGTGGGAAGTCCAAGGATTATTTAAAAGCAAGATGAGGGGCACCTGGATGGCTCAGTGGGTTGAGCGTCCAACTCTTGATTTCGGCTCAGGTCATGGTCCTGGCATTGTGGGACTGAGCATGCTCAGCACGGAGCTTGTTTAGGATTCTCTCTTTCACTCTCTCTGCCCTTCTCCCTTTCCTGCTCATGAGCATTGTGCCCCTCCCCCCTCTCCCCCTGCTTGAGCCCCTCTCCCCTGCTCATGCACGCTGTACCCCACTCATGCAAGCTGTCTCTCTCTAAAATGAAAGAGAAAGAAAAATGAACAGGACCTGGTGATAGATATGATTTAAGACCTTAAGGAAAAAGGATTTACAGGTATCTCCTAGATCTTAAGAGGAGTTTGAAGATAAAAACAGAAGCTTCTTAGTTTCATTTACTTTACGGTCTTGTCAGCAGATAGTTTATTAGTTTAATCTTTGTTATATGTAGAAACTGTGATCAGTTGAGACTCGAGGATCCCTTGAGGCCCTTCATGGGGGTTCATCAAGCTCTCTGCACAGCCCCTCACCCACGCCTGAGGCACACAGGCCCCTTGGCTTCTGCGATACCGTGGAGTTAGGAGACAGTGATGCTGAACGAGTGTGTCTCAGCCCTGAAATGGCCTCTCTGTGTTTAGCAGCCAGGCTTTAAAAAAGCTCACTCAGTTCTATCTCACAACTTTTAAGTGAAACAGAATTCTAGAAGAAATACTCCTGATGCAGGTTTTGTTCAGTTTGCCCTAAAGGGCAGGGCGATTTGGTCAGGTTGTTTGGGTCAGAAGTTGGAATGATGAAGTAGGACTTGGCTACACAGGTGATTTTGTATTGGATAAGAACCCAGGCTCCAGACAAAGAGGTGACACCCGGGCTTGCTCTGAGGCTGTTGTGTGGTGAGGAAGTCATGTGGGCAAGCCTGTGGGGCAGGCCTGGCAGAGGGCCGCTTGGAGCCCGCGACGGCATGGGGGGCTCAGGGTCAGAGGGGGCTTCCTTCGGGCCACATTGGAACTCACGCTGTTGCAGGCAGGGGAGTGGGCACTTCATGTTTTACTTGACGGTGAGCTTCCTCTTTCAAAGTAGTGTTTCTCTAGTGTCGGTGAGCTTCCTCTCTCAGAGGAGTGTTTCTCTAGTGTCTGACCTCCTCAGTGCCTCCAGAAAGCAGATGCAATGCCGTAATTATGTCTGAGACTGTCTTCTTGAATTCTGAATGTCTTGGGTTTTAGAAGGCATATGATGCAAATACCATAGAGTATGAAAGCCTCCTTACTGGATTGGAGCATCACCTTGTAGTCAAACATAGAGTTTCAGCAAAGCTCATGAAGTGAGATAAATAAAGGCTTAATAGAGCCTTGTGCCATTTCAGTTTGGATTTTGTAGCCAAATAAGTCAGCTCAGGGTTTGTCATCAAATGAGTTAGTGAAAAAACAATAGACATCTAGAGATTTTCAGAGTTGAGAATTGTGGATAATTGACGGTGGACTCATATTCCAAATGGTAGGACTCTGCTTTTTATTTTCTTCTCTTTTTATGGGCTTGATGTTTGTGAGTGTTGTGGGCACATTTTAGAAGGTGGGGATCAAGTAACTAAATCTGTGGCTTCCTGTGCAGAATGCACTCTGCATCCTGAGCCATGGGAGCTGATCGCTGCCTAGAAGACTCAGCTATACTTGCTCCTAAATAAAGATAATAGTACAATTTCATTTATATTTCTAAAGGCTCAAATTAGGAATATTTAAATTCTCTTTATAAAACTTCAGGTAGAATGAATTATCTCTAAGTAATTTCTGTTTATTTGGATTCGGGATCACCATATTTAATTATGTGTAATGCAATTATTTGTTTACACATAGGTCTCCCTTACTAGACAGAAAACTTTTCTGGCAGGTAATGTGCTATTGTCTTTGTTATCTCTGGCATCTGGGGTAGTAGACAGGCGTGTCTGAACACGTCTGTAGGGAAGGCAGGGACAGGAGGAGGGGTTGGGACACGGCTGAGCTTGATGCCTAGATACCACGATCTCCCATGTTCTTCAGAAGCCTCCAAAGGCAGCGTTGTGCCCTCTTGTATTCACCTGTCATGGGCAGACTGTAAGAAACAGATTTCTAGGAATTCATCTGACTGACTAGGTGACTGCTCTGGGGTTGGGGAAAATTTATCTATACATGTATCTATTTAGTTTTGGGCTCTGCCCCAGGTCCCATACCTGCTGATCCCTTAAATTTTTTTTTAGTGTTTATTTTTGAGAGAGAGGGACAGAGCTTGAGTAGGGGAAGGGGGAGAGAGAGAGATAGAGAGAGAGAGAGAGAGAGAGAGAGAATCCGAAGCAGGCTCCAGGCTCTGAACTGTCAGCACAGAGCCTGACATGGGGCTCAGACTCACAGACCACAAGACCATGACCTAAGCCATCGTTGACACTCAACCAACTGAGCCACCCAGGCTCCCCACCCGCTGATCCTTAAGTGGAGGGCAGGGAATTAGTTTCAGTGCCCTGTGAGGTTCTGGGGACTTTCCTTGTGGTTGAATGGGAAGATAAACCTCCCAGCACTGTAGATCTCTGCCTCTAAGAGGATAATGGAAACTCTCCTCTTTTCTTCTCCACTTGCCAAATTCTTCCAGGCAGCAGAGTGGAGGTTTGGAGCCCAGAAGACTTAAGATTTGAATCCTTGGTCTGCCACTACTTACTAGTTTCTTTCTGGGAAAATTACCTTAAATCTCTGAACTGTGTTCTCATCTCTGAAATGATGATTAATAGATCTACTTCAGGTCTGCAGTAGAGCTGAAATGAGATACTTTCAATAATGTGGTGTAGGACATGCCCCACTCAGTAAGCCTGAAATAATGACAGTTCCCTTTCATCACTGACAGTCCCTTTGTATGCCTGGAGACTTGTGGCTAGTTAACTCTGGCATTTATTTAGGAAGTTAAGATGTCATTACAGCAGGGGTTGACATATTAATTCGAGCAATGTCCTTTTCACATAAGTGAGTCAAATACCATAATAAATGCCATTAATCTTGGGAAGTTGAAAAGCAGACCCTAAGAGGTGAAGAGAGCAGTGCTGAAAGTGGAGTGGGAGCTTAGGGACAAGGATCAAGGTCACAGCCAGTTTAGCCACCAGTGGGTCATAAGAAGGATTTGGTGGAGCAGTTTAGCAGATTTTTTTGAATTTTAAGTGCAACCCATCCCCCTCTGGACCAGTGTGCTCAGCACTTAATGACGAGTGCCATCATATTAAGGTGTAGAGGGTAGATTTAAGTCCAGTCTTGTGACCTCAGATCTGGGGCACTACCTGCCACCCTCCTCTTGCTTAGAATACCACCACCTGCCTAGTGTGTATTTGATAGATGCCAGTGGTGATGAAACTTTAATTTGTGAACTCCGTGAAGCCTTGTGTCCTGTTTCCCTTCCTGTAACATGGGAATGTTTCTGTTGACTTTTATAGTACTTCTGTGAGGATTATAATGGAATGATTCAAGTAAAAATGGCACACACAACCATTTCATGCTTACATTTTATATCTTACTATCAAGATGTGGGTTTCTGTTGTTTGGGTTGGAGTTAGTGCTTGTTTTTAAGGCCCTAACACTTTAGGCATAACTAACCCGGAGGTGAAGCTTTTATAAAGGTGAATAGAAATGTGTCATAAGGATTATAGGAGGGACAAAATACGTCTGAGGTGTCAGACCGGAACGTGCCCTTGTTGTGGCTGATGGATTCTGGCAGCAAGACGCTTCTGGGGCTTGTTCGCCAAGGAGCTTGTTGCTTCAGAGCACAGTCAAGGGGTCAGATCATCAATATTTTCGTTGTTTAATGTGAAGAGACTGCAGAAAACTATCTGCTTGGTAAACTTCCCAGAGGTAGCTGTAGAAATTCTGAAATGGATTCCAGATTGTATCACCCAGTACCCAGCCCTAAAGTCAGGCTTTTATTTGAACGGGTTCAGGGTTGGTTGACTAAAATAAGCAGATGCTTTGATCTGGAAAAGGGTGCCTTCACCTGCCTGTGTGATTTGCTGTTGTGAATGTAGGTTCTGAGTTTACCACTCAGTAATCACCAAGAAAAAAAATAGAAAAAGTGCATGATCACCTACTGGCTTCCAATGCCACCCCTCCCCTCCAATTATTACCTTGGTAAAGGTACCAGGGGCTTATGATGACAGTTTATTATAGGCAGAACGTTCTAAGACTGGTCTTACTGACTTTTTGTTGCATCAGGCTACCATTATGTATCACCTCTGTGCGCTCGGGCCTTCCAGCTCAGCGCCCCCTCTATTGAAGTTGTAGGACGGATGACTGCTGACAGGAGATGGTTTTGGTGGAAACAAGGACACTTTGTGGCAGAAAGTGCACTAGGTCTGGAGTCAGCAGACTTTGCCTTCAAATCCTGCCAATCATGGGGCACCTTGAGCAAGCTACTCTTGGAACCTCAGAGTTTTCTGTGAAATGATGCTATCACCTGCCTCAGAGAGCTGTGAGGATTAAATTAATATGTGTATGTATATGTAATACGATGCATAAACACACGTATAATTATACACCTGTAATTTATCAATATACATTATATAATTATGCATTGTATATGTTATCTAGTACAGTGCTTGGTAACATAAAGTTACTTATTGAATGTGAATTGTTATTCTCCCCTCTCCTCCACATAGTCTTGCCATCAGATGCAGTGCATACATTCGGGCTCTGTCAGAAGTTCCCAAGTGTGTTGTGTGATACCTTGATTATAAAGATTGCAGTTGGCTAGCTGAAATTGTCACCCCAGATCTTACTTTACTTAAGCCTAGCCACAACTGTCAGGTCACTATCCCCTATTCATAGTTTTATTATAAATTATCAATCAGGTAAGCTTGGTTTCTAAATTAGAATAATAAAGATGGAATTTCAGTGCTCAAACCTTAATAAAGCAGTGACTTCTCCAAATTTAGCCAAGTAAAACCTTATTAATTAGAGATAATTTGGAGGACTGCCAATCTTTCATGATGACAAAATGACATTTACAGAGTACTAGTAGATATGTACTCTAGTCTTGTTTCAAAACAGTAACATTTGCATAAAATATTTATAGGTACTAGTAGAGACAGTGTAGTAAATTTTCTTTTTACTACTTCAATATGTATCAAAAATTTATGTTTCAAACAAATTAATAGAAGTGTAAATTACTTCACATATAAGAAAGAACTCTTAACTCCTTGACTATAGTTTAATATAGCTACAAAGTTAAGACAGGACATTCCTTATTCAGAAAGGGAGTATATACTGTGGTGTATAAGTACCAGACATAAGCCAGACTACCTAGGTTAGAAATCTGACTTAGCCATTTATTAGCTATGACCTTGGACAATTTCCTAAACCTCTTTGTTTTCCATATTCTTGTGCAAAATCAGGACAATGATAGTTTCTGTCCCATAGGGCTGTTGAGAGAACTAAATTGTATCTAGCACAGTGTTAGCTGTTTCTCAAACTTTGAAAATTGAAAAAGAATTTATTTTCTATTTATTTCTTTCCTCTCAAAGCAATTACAGAAATATACAGATTTTTGGGAAAAAGTAGCCAAATGGAAAAATGTTATAAAAGCAGAGGATAGAACCAGGCAGAAACTGCATGCGGTGCAGTTGGAAGGGTAGGGTGAGTGTGTAGGGGCTGAAGCAGAGTGGAGATCGTGTTACCATATATTAAATGTGAGGCTGTTTTTATAGTTTCATCGGTTAAAGCTTTCATGCAAGTTCATTTACTCCAAGGTACAAATCAAAATTTGAAGACCACATCTCATCTAGAGTATCAGAATTGCTGTATGCCTTATGTATAAATGACCATAATTAGCCTTCTCCATTGTATACGATATTTAGAGAAAAGTGATGTACCCATTTTCTAATGAATCAAACAAAACCCTCATCACAGGTATAGTTTTTCTGCATATATTACTGTTTAATAAGTCACCTGAAAAACAAAATTTTGTTTTTTTTTAGAAAAAGGTTTCTGACATCATCAAATTAAATGAACTCTAAATTATGGTCAGCTAAGTATTATAATTGAAATCTTACTATGAACTATATAGCAGAGACTCGACCAGACTGAGTTCTGTGATGACAGCAAAGGTGACACTTCCTGCCCCAGGTGGTCACCATAATGGATGCTAGGACTTCCTGTGGAAGACACAGGCCTTTGTCACTCTGTCCAGTGTTCAGTATCTCTGATCCCTTATCTGAGCTATCAAAAAGGAATATCCCAGCTCAAGATGACGAGGCTTGCTGATTCGTAGTTTCAAAGAGATATATGAAGCCAAATTAAATGCTTTCATAATTTTGCCAGCTATGGTACATTTTTGCTGAAAGTATCTTACTAAATAGGAAAAGGATTTAATTTTCTCACTAAATCCTGCAACTAAAATCAGTTTACAAAAAACCCAGCTTTTTCCTGAGGTAAAAGCAAGACAGCATATTTTTCTTTTATTTCTTAATATATACATAAAAATATATGCTTTGATGTGGAGATCAGTAAAAGTGGATTTGGGGATTTTGCCGTACAAATTATTTGTTAGGCTTTAATTAATTAATTGCAAAATGCTGTAAAGAAGGGGCATATGATTCATGTGATATGCTTCTCTCCTTGGCACTAGTAAACATTGTTCTTGACAAGATTTCTGTTTATCAGTATGGATTTGTTCAGAAGACTGCCAGAGCCCAGTGGTGCCCCTCAGACCTCATGTGTGGAGAGACCCTTCGGCTTAAGGTTAGAGTACGTGCTGGAGAATATAGCCTGGTTCAGGTCTGTTGAACAAAAATTGTTGTGCACATGGACTAGCAGTTTGGCTAGGTAGTTGTGTGTAGTCTTAATAGTGTCAAGACATGTTTAATAACATAAGTCATTCCTGTGCATAGTGAGAAATAAAGACGCATTAAATAAAGACGCATGTGAAGTGGAATACCCTCTCCAGTATCTGAAGAAGCAGCCATTGCTAGCGGTTTGGGTATTCTTCCTGAACTTTTCTGTGCGTACAAGAACAGGCAAAAAGACATGCACCGTGTATATAAATGATCACAGCTTTGTGTAACACAGAATTGAATCATGGTATACTTGATCAGCAGCTTGCTTTTTCCTGTATGTCAGCTATATGGGAGCTTCTTTTCTTGTCAGTACACTAAAAAAAGAAGAAGAAAAAAGAGAAAAAGATAGTTATGCAAAAAAAGTATGTACCATTATTTATTGAATTATTTAACCATGTGTTGGTGAATGTTTAGACTATTTTGTCTGTATCGATTTGTTAGCATCTTCAAAAAAAGGTAAAAACCTGCATTCCAATTTGTTTTCTCAGAATTTTGTCACTTCCACAGTATGACAGTGTGCTCCTAGCTAGGGAGCAGTATCTACAAAGAGCTACATTTGCACTGTTGACTTCTTCCAAAAGCTAACTTTATGCAACAAAGTGTTTATACTGCGGTTGAACAAGGTTNCTAACTGTGAGTCTTTATGTTTTATTTCATCACATACATTTGTAACTGAAGTGTCTTTAGAGACCATCTATGATGGTTTCCTGGATACGGAAAAGTCATTACTGTGCCCAGCAGATGGATAGTCAGATGACAGCAGGAGATGGAGCTCGCAGCCTGCTAAAATCGCAGCCTGTGTACCACGTAGTTGGAAAGTCAGATGATAGAAGAGCACACTATTTATGGTTTTGTGGAAACTGAAAACTCGAGTGAGGAATTTCATTCAACTAAGTACATTTATTTTGCACGAGTACTATGTTTATTTTAATATAGGAATAAAATAGAAATATTTGTAATAATAGCAGCGTGGACACAACTTTAATGCTGTGAGGATTTCTTTCTTAGTATAGCATTTGTATATATACTTATGTTTGGGAGGCAGGTACAGGATGCACGTATTGCTATTTTTTATTTTTAACAATTTTTAAAAAGATTTGTTTGGGGGAGAGAGAGAGTGAGTGTGATTGGGGAAAGGGCTGAGAGAGAGAGAGGGAGAGAGAGACCATTTCAAGCAGACTCCGTCCGCACTGTCAGAGCAGAACCTGATGTGGGGCTTGAACTCAGGCACTGTGAGATCATGATCTGAGCCCAGACCAAGAGCCAGAAGCTTAACTGACTGAGCCGCCCAGACACCCTGCTATTTATTTCTTTTTGTAGAATTTATAATAAAAACCATAAGGAAGTATTTTATTATGAAATGGAATACTGTGGATATGTCCTGAAAAACTGAATAACTGGTATAGACTTTGTTTACAGCAAGGTCATTAGCTGTTTCCTTTTAATAGTAGCATGTATAAAATGCATCGTGCCCCAGACCAGGATTAAGCAGCTGTGACTTCAGCCAAATAATCAGTAGCAATTGTTTAGAATCAGCTATAATTTATGAGGGCTCTCTCGGGAAATTTAAACATACAAAGGCAAATTTGGTGAATACTTTTCAAAGTATTTTTCTCTTAGCAACACCATGTTTTTCCTTAAGATAATATTTAAAATAGACCAGAAATACTTGATGGCAGGGGCTTCCAAATGTATTTCCATACATGGTGTCAAAGACCTGGAACTCCTGGACTGAGGAGACTGAGTTAGGAGTGGGAACGGGCTGTTTGCTTCCCAGTACACATGGCTGTTTGAGGATAGCAGTTTCATAGCATCTCTGCCTGTGCCTGACCAGTGACCCTTTGCTGTTACTGTTGCTTATGAATAGATGCTTTGTGTTACCTGTGTCTGCTTTTCCTCTGTGGGGTAGGAAGCTCCGCAAAAGCAGTCTTTTCCATTCTGCTCACTTGCTATTCCTAGAGCCTAGAATAGTGCCTGGAATGTGGCAGGCACTCAGTAAAACCTGCTGAAGGAAATAACAGCATTCACCTAACTGTAAGGTACAGGAATAGGAATTTGAGTCACAGTTTAGGAAGCCCAGAAGGCAAGTGGCTGCTGCCATTTTTCAGAAGCCTGGGGCAACATTTCTGCAATTCTTTTCCTCACATCCCCAAGCAGGATCCTGCAGCTCCCTCCACCACCACGTAAGGCTAAAGGCAGGACAAAGGAGATAGGGTGGCTTTGTCTGGTTTCTGCTCACCTCTCATTGGCCAGTCCTGACTGCAGGGTGGGGGAGGGGAGGGAGCTTGGAAACCAGCAGAGGTAGATGGAGAGGGAGCGAGTTCGGATTGGATCTTGGGCAAGACCGTTCACTTCCTACACTGCCGCTGAGTGATTGGTTTGAAATTAGGATGTCTTTGCTCACTAAGAAATTGAGCATTTCCCCTAATTTATTTATTTAGCATTTTTTCTTCTTCATTCTTTGTTGTATTTGGTAGACACATTTTTTTCCTAGTTTTTTAAAATCTTTTCAATTTACTAATTGAGCAGTTTCAGTTAGCCTTAGTTATATCTCTTGGTTACGAGTTGTATAAACCTTACTTTAACTTAACCAAAAATAGAGAAGTATTGCCTCTTATAACTGAAGAGGCCCTGGGCTGGTCCAGCTTTGGGCACGTTTCCGTCTGCACACGCAGGTGTTGTCTTCAGCTCTGCTTTCCCATGTGTTGGCTGTGTTCTCTTCCACAGATTCTTCCACAGTAGGTGGGGGTTTTCATTGCAGTCTCTTTTTTGTTTGTTTGTTTATGTATAGCTACTTTTTTCTTTGCTCTTTTTAAAGTTTTTATTTTAATTCTAGTTAATTAACAGTGTCATATTAGTTTCAGGTGTACAGCATAGTGATTCAGTACTTTGCTACAACACCTGGTGCTCATCACAGCAAGTGCTCTCCTTAATCCCCATCATCTGTTTAGCCCACCCCCTCAACCCCTCTGGTAAGCATCACTTTGTTCTCTGCAGTAGTTGAGTCTGTTGCTTGCTTTGTCTCTCTGTCTCTCTTATTTTTTGCCCTTTGCTTTTTTTTTAAATCCCACATATGAGAGGGATTGTATGGTATTTGTCTTTTCTGACTGACTTTATTTCACATAGCATTATATTCTCTAGCTCCACCCATGTTATTGCAAATTGCAAGATTCCATTCTTTTTTATGGCTGAGTGATATTTCATTGTATATCTTTACCACATCTTCTTTATCCATTCATCAGTTGATAGACACTTGGGCTGCTTCCGTATCTTGGCTGTTGTAAATAATGCTGCAATAAACATAGGGGTGCATTTGTCCCTTTGAATTGGTGTTCTTCTATTTTTTGGGTAAATAGCCAGTAGTGCATTTGCTAGATCATAGGGGAGTTCTATTATTAACTTTTTGAGGAACCTACATACTGTTTTCTGTATCCAGTTTGCATTCCCACCTCCAGTGTAAGAGGGATTTTTTTCCCTCCACATTCTCGCCAACACCTGTTGTTTCTTGTGTTGTTGATTTTAGCCATTCTGACAGGTGTGAGGTGATATCTCATTGTAGTTTTGATTTGTATGTCCCTGATGATGAGCGATGCTGAGCATCATTTCATATGTCTATTGGCCATCTGGATGTCTTCTTTGGGAAAGTGTCTATTCATATCATCTGCCCTTTTTTTTTTTTTTTAATGTTTTATTCATTTCTGAGAGAGAGAAAGAGAGACAGCATGAACAGGGGAGGGTCAGAGAGAGGGGAAGATANGGGCTCGAACCCACGAACCGCGAGATCATGACCCAAGCGAAAGTCGGACGCTTAACCGACTAAGCCACCCAGGCGCCCCCTCTTCTGCCCATTTTTAATTGGTTTGTTTTTTGGGTGTTGAGTTTTATAAATTCTAGATATTTTTTGGATACTAGCCTTTATTAGATATGTCATTTGCAAATATCTTCTCCCATTCCTTAGTTTGTCTTTTAGTTTTATTGTTTCTCTGTGCAAAAACTTTTTATTTTTATTTTTTAAACTTATTTATTTATTTTGAGAGAGAGAGAGAGAGAAATTCCCAAGGAGGTTCTGTGCTGTCAGTGCAGAGCCTGACATGAGGCACAGTCCCACAAACCATGAGATGATGACCTGAGCCAAAACCAAGAGTCTTAAGCTTAAACTAACCAGTTAAGCCACCTAGGCCCCCCAGAGGCTTTTTATTTTGATGTAGTTCCAACAGTTTATTTTTGCTTTTGTTTCCCTTGCCTCAGGTGACATATCTTTTTTTTTGTTTTTAAATATAATTTATTGTCAAGTTGGCTAACATATAGTGTATAACAGTGTGCTATTGGTTTTGGGGGTAGATTCCCATGATGCATTATGTACATGCAACATCCAGTGCTCATCCTAATGAGCACCCTCCTCAATGCCCGTCACCCATTTTCCCCTTTCCTCGGTGCCACCAGGGGACATATCTTGAAAGAGGTTGCTATGGCCAGTGTCAAAGAAGTTATTATTACTTGTGTTCTCTTCTAGGATTTTGATGGTTTTAGGTCTCACATTTAGGTCTTTCATCCACTTTGTGGGGTTTTTTGTGTGCATGTTGTAAGAATGTGGTCCAGTTTTATTCTTTTGCATGTAGGTGGCAAGTTTTCCCAAAACCATTTGTTGAAGAGATACAGTAGGTGTTTTTTGATAGCCCCAGGCCAGGCTTCTGTGACCCCCACAGCTCATAGAGCCAGGTAGGGAGTAGACCCTCTGTCATCCAGGGCTGTCATGCCACATTCCATCAGGAAGAGTCCCCGTGAGCATCCGTGTGGAAGGCCTGCTTAGCCAGCCTGCGTGAGGCTCCGCCCTGTAGCCAGCTGGCCAGGAGGTGTGGTGCCAGCACATGGGTGGATGAGGAGTTTCTCCTTCTCTTGCAGAAACCAGGAGAGCTAGACACAGGGAAACAGGGCGTCCACTGCACAGCTGAATGGGAGCATGCCGTGTCTCTGTAGGAGGCCTGCTCTTTCCTTTAATTCTCTGCTCTCGCCTCAAAGCTTAGAAAGTTATCAATTTTAAATTTTTTTAAATGTTTTATTTATTTCTGAGAGAGCCAGCATGAGCAGGGGAGGGTCAGAGACAGAAAGAGACACAGAATCTGAAACAGGCTTCAGGCTCTGAGCTGTCAGCACAGAACCTGACACGGGGCTTGAACCCACAAACCACGAGATCTTGACCTGAACCGAAGCTGGACGCTTAACCAACCGAGCCACCCAGGCGCCCCAAAAGTTATTAGTTTTTAAAGGTGTCATACCTGTACAATTCTGTTTTATACTAGATATGCTGTAGTTTCGTATTTCTTTACTTTGCTCTGTCTTCCTGGAGTTGATCTGAAATGTGATGTGGGCCAGGTATATAGATTGCCGACTTTACATCATGGATCTGGCCCATGGCAGGAGACCTTGCACACATTGTGAGATCTTACTGTGCTTTTGTATTCTCATTGCTAAAAGTAAGAATAATAGTAGTTCTTACTAGTAGAGTAATCCTCCAACTTAAATGAGAAAATGCATGTAATAGAGAGTCAAGCGGGGTGCTGGCCCAGTGCCTTCGGCTGCTGGTGTTATTACTAGCACTGGCCTTCCCTCTCGTCCTGGCCGCGTCACACCTGTCATGGAGAGAGCACAGCCCTAGTTCTCTCTGCCCTTTTGTCTTGTTCTCACACTGACTTCATCACGTGTTTGTTCCTGGCAAGATTCATCCTTGCTTTTAGGCAGATCAGTCAGAGGATTAAGAAACATTTACAGAAAGCTTAATTCTGCCTCCATTTTTTGAGACAGAGGTCCATTTTTACAAATTAAGTAAGTACTGTGATGATCATCTTTTGCTTTCTTTACATTAGGTGCAATACTTTAACAAGATAAAGTCCGGCGGGTAACACAGTTGGCCCTTGAACAACATGGGTTTGAAGTGTGTGGGTCATTTATATGCAAACTTTGTTTTTCGATAAATATGTTACTGTTAATGTATTTTCTCTTTCTTATGATTTTCTTAACATTTTCTTTTTTGTAAGAATATAGTATACAATACATACACAAAATATGTATTAATCAAATATGTTATCATAGATAAGTGTTCTGGTCAACAGGCTATTAGTAAAGTTTTGAGGAACTCAGAAGTTACACATGGATTTTTGACTGTGCAGGTCAGTATCCCTAAATCCCTTGTGGTTCAGTGGTCAATTGAATATAGAAAAGGAATTCATTATTATGAAATATATCCTTTGAAAATGCACGAAAGGGACCAAATTTAATACAGCTTTTCTAATTTTTATGTAATCATATCTATGAAATTAGATAAGAAATGTATTTATTTTGTAAAAAATGCACAACAGGAAGAATATGAAAACCTTTGGTAATCCCATCTCCTAGAGATAACCATTGTTTACACCGGGGTCTCTCCATACAGACTGCTTTTCTGTACAAACATGCACATACATAGTGATATAAGTTATTTCACTTAAATAGTCACAAATAGGAGAGGTTTTTTTCTTTTTAACTTATTTGTTTAACTTCCCTACAAGAAATGTACACACGGTTTGCACAGGCATTAAGAACCCTGGAGAGGTCAGGGGAGCCTGCTCTCTGTAATGTGACAGGAGCGTGGCTGGAGCTGGATGGCTTCAGGCTGCGCTGCGCTTCCATTTCGTCCACTAGGGCTTCCAGAGAGTGGCTCTTGAGGGGCTGGAATAGCTGATGTAATTATGAAACGTGAGAATGTGTTTGCTCAGTAGGGGAAACCTTTTCACCAGGAAGGTGAACTTTAGGTGGAAACTGACAACCACGTGGTGGGCAGCCCAAGGGAGCCCGTGGGGAACGGTGCTGCACAGAGCCCTGGACAAGGCAGGCTGCTGTTCGTTTGACGGAGTTTATGGAAGCTGCCTTGAGTGTGGGCGCTTCTGTTTCAGAGTAACTCTGAGGGGCACGGGTCAGCCAAGGCCAGAGTCACAGGTGCCCCCTGCAGCCTGGGCAAGCGGGCCCCCCCACTGCGCTGGTGTGTAGCGTCTCAGTTCTCCTCCGCCCGGGGACACGGCAGGATCACCCGTCTCCTTTCCCTTCAGGTTAGATGTTCTCAGCTCGCCTTGTTCAGTGAAATATGAGCAAAACCTTGAGAAGCTCTGCCTGATTTTCCATCCCCCCACTCCCTGCCCCACACTCGGTGGTGGGACAAGTGCTAGAGGCTCTGTCAGCCGGGTCCCTGGGTGAAGGTCGTGCAGAGCAGAGCCTCCACCTCACCCACATGGGGGTGAAGCATGAGCAAGAAATAAACCTGTGAGCCTTACAGCATTAATTGTATTAATTAATTGAGGGCCTCGCTCCCTCAGGCTCGGGCATCGTAGAGGAGGGGGAAGTACCTTCCCTCTATCCGTCTTGAGTTCCCAGCTGGTCTCCTCACAAAGGACAGACTAACAAGAGAAAAACACGCAGATTGTACTTAATGTAAGTTTTACATGACACAAGAGCCTTCATGAGAAAATGAGCCCTGGAGAAGCAGTTAAACCTGTGTGGTTTTATACTGGGTTTGACGAAGGCTGGGAAGCAGCTGGCAGGTGATAGGGCAGAGGGCTCGCGTGGTTCGTTGGGGGAAGCTCAGCAAGGCCTGTTCCTTGAGTCCACTCACATCCTTCTGTCTTCAGACATCAGGATGCTCCTTTCCTCCTCTCCCAGGAGGGTCCTATGACCTACTTCAGGGGAGAAGGTCAGAGGGTGTTTTCTGCACCTGCCGTTTCTCAGATTCTTTCAGTTTAACATGTGCCCTATTTGGGAACAGCCCACCCTGAACGCCATCAGGGTGATGACTTCATGGGTACCTCGTGCCCCCAGCACAGCAGCAGAGTCCTCCTGCCTTCTTCAGCAGACACCAGGCTGATACTTCCAGAGCCTGCAATCTTAAGTGTGTGCGAAGTCAGCAGATTAGCCCTGCTGATTACCGCGTGTGCTACCACGTGTGCGTAGGGTTTCACCGCTTCTCCACCCTAAGCTTCCAGCGGGCAGCCTCGTGGTTCACAAGCTCCCCCTTCTGCCCCCCAACCGTGCATCCTGACCACTGGAGCCAGGAGCCAGTCTTCACGTAGCTCGCACAGGGTCATTGGCTTAGTACCTGTCCGCTGAGGATTTTGAGGGCTGCCCCGTCATGATGAGGGCTCACCGCTGTAATGCTGCTTCTAGCCTTCTCCGTGAATAGTGCCTGTCACTAAGGGGTAGTCCCAACAGGCAGCAAGTTACATGACCAGTCCGCTGAGGCTACCCGCCCCCCACCCCCCCCAAGCAGAGCAAAACAGTTTTCATGTGTGAAACCACCTCGATAGACTCAACAAAACAGGGCTCCATGAGGACACTCCTCACGCCGAGCTGTCTGAGTTTTATGCCTTAACAAAGTGACAGCACCAGCATGACCTCGCGGTGAACTGACATTTGTTTTGTTTTGGTAACAATGCGTCCTTGACGTGGCTACTCCCTCATTGGCAAGCCAGTGTGTTGGCATATTAGTCTGAGGCTCAGACAATTTCTGCCTTCCAGTTGTCAGGCACACTTAGGGGACAGCCTGGGTGTGTGTGCAGGTGCACGTGTGGGCATGCGTAGTAGGTGTGCACGCACAGGTAGCCACCTTGCTACCACCTTCCTCTCACGGGCTTTGATGTTCGCTTTGAACTAGGTATTTCCCTCTGCCTCCGTTTTGTAGCCATCCAAGGTCACCCGCAATTTGTTGGGAATCTGAAGGGTTGGCAGTTTGTCCTGGGACTTTGGAAGTAATAAGAGAAAGGCCAAAGACAAGGAGGGCTAATATTTGGCAAGGAATGACCTAATGGGCTTAAGTGTGCCCCCTTAGCAACTTTCATCTGGATTCTTTTTACTGACACTGAATAGGTAATACGACCACCACTGCTTTCCCTCCTCAGCTGAACTGTTGTAGTGTTTTATGTGACACTTACAGCCCTCGGTGTGTTCTCCCATAGTACCCTGCCTCCAGACTTGAATGCACACATATGAAATACCCGTTGACAAGCAGATTCTGATTCACTGGGCGTGGGGTCAGCTGATACTCTGCATTTTACAAGCCCTCAGGTGATGCCCACAGTGCTAGAAAAGGACCACACTTAGCCACCTCGGGCCAGCGAGCTGGGCTGCAGGTGTCCACGTGCTGCTGAGTGCAGGCCTCAGAGCCGACTGCCTGACAGTGCCTTTCACATTCTGCTCTGGGGAGGTCAGGTGCTTTGTGGGTAGTTGCTTAAGTGAGAGATAATCAAATGTAACGTTTATTCACATCTTCCTGTGTGCCAGGCGCTCTTTAAAAACATATTCCTCATAACCACTCTCTCTATGGACAGGACTTAGAGCCACAAGGTAGTATACTCTACACCCAGCATTTCTGCAAGTTTGTCTGACTTCAGAGCCTTAACCTGGAACCCTTACACTATACTCAAAGCTCTTTAACGTTGAGGTGAATTTTGATACAGGGATAACCCAAAAGGGGTTGAGAGTTTTTATCTAATCTCTGCCTCTGGCTTGCCAGTTGGCCTTGTCACTTGGGGTGATTGTTACCAGGCTTCTCAGATGCCAGGACTGGAGCAATGGATAATGCTAGCATTTTATAGCTGTTGCATAACAGTCTGGCAGCCTCAGGATTGTGTAATACAAATCATGGTTAACAGATAAAGTGTTTAAACAGTCAGCTATGTTAATTTATTGAGAATTACCATTTTGATAAAGTTTATCAGATTAAAGAATTTTATTTATAAACGTTTCTAAAGTTACTGAGGTAAATTAATGTAAAGATTGTTTTATTGAGGTATGATTGACATTAGTTTCATATGCACAACATGATTCAGTATTTGTATATGTTGTGAAATGATCACCACAGTAAATCTGATTAATATCCGTTACCATGCATAGTTTAAAAAAAAAACTGTGTGTGTGACAAGGACTTTTAATATCTACTCTCTTATGAACTTTCAAATATGTGATACAGTATTATTAAGTATAGTCACCTAGCTGTTCATTATATTCCCATGATTTATTTTGTAACCAGAAGTTTGTACCTTTTGACCCCCTTCACCCACATTGCCCACCCCTCATCCCCGGCTTTGGCCACCACTGACCTCTTTATCTATAGAGATACAGTATCCTCTGTATCTATAGAGCTTATATATTATTGTTGTTATTGTTTTAACTCCACATATAAGTGAGGTCATTCAATATTTGTCTTTCTCTTTCTGATTTGTTTCACTTAGTATGATACCCTCTAGGGCCATCCCTGTTGTCACAAATGGCAAGATTTCATTCTTGGGGCTGGAGGCGGCTGAATAGTAATCCATTGTATATGAATTTCAAATCTTCTTTATCCATTCATCCATCAATGGACACTTAGGTTATTACCATATCTTGACTATTATAAACAATGCTGCAGTAAACATAGAAGTGCATTTTTCTTTTTGAATTAGTGTTTTCTTTTTCTTCAAATAACTACCCAAAGTGTATTTGATGGATCATATGGTAATTCTGTTTTTAATTTTTTGAGGAGCCTCCATACCGTTTTTTTACAGTGCCTGCACCAATTTACATTCCCACCAACAGTGCAGAGGGGTTCCCTTTTCTCCACATGCTCTTCAACACTTGTTATCTCTTGTCTTTTTGAGTCTAGCCATTCTAACAGGTGTGAGGTAATTTGCAGTGTGGTTTTGATTTGCATTTTTCTGATGATTAGTGGTGTGGAACACCTTTTCATGTGCCTGTTGGCCATCTGTATCTCTTTGGAAGAATGTGTTTTCAGATCTTCTGCCTACTTTTTAATCAGGTATTTATTTCTTTGCTATTGAGTTTTATGAGTTTATATGTTTTGGATATTAACCCTTTATCAGGTATACGGTTTGCAAATATTTCTTCCATTCAGTAGGTGGCCTATTTATTTCGTTGTGTAGTTTACTTACTTGCTGGTCCCCCCCCCCACCCTGAGCCCTGTGCTGAACTTGGCTGTCTCTCTGGCTTCAGCGTGGGGTCTGGCATAGGGTGAATGCTCCAGAAATGCAGCCAGTACCTCGGGCTCCTCCATACTTTGTGTACATTTTAACAGTGTTGTAGCCAGGATCATTTGTGTATTAATTCTGTGGTCTAACCAACCCAGCACTTGTAAAGAATTGTGTTGGAAATGATCTACATCATGCTGGTAATAGTTTTGGTAATGTAGAATTTCATTCCTAGCCTTTTGAAGTATGAAAAACTCAACTTGAACTTGATAAGAAACACAGCTGGGTTTTTTTGTCCTCATAGTTCATATTTATCTTACATATTTCTGTGTATTGTATAACTTAAAAAGAATGATGACATTTCATTCAGTTCCTCACACAGGACCATTGATGAAACAATATGGTGTTTGAGGATATATACTGAAGTAAGCAGAATAGTCAGTAAGGCCTCTTGATTGAGGAGAGCTACAGGTAGTTGCAGGTTGACCAGTTTTTCCCTGGAGGTGAACAGGCGCTGCACGGAACGTAGTGAATGTGCGTGCCTGCACTCTTTACTTTGATCTGTTGCACATGTTCTGGGTTCTAAGTGTAAAGTGTCCTACAACCCAAGAAACAAAAATCACATGTCAGACAGTGGTGAGTGACAGAGACAGAGCTGTGTGGGACCTCTTTCATTCAGAAGTGTCCCTGTGGAGTGAAGCCATCCCAGCATTTCGCACCTGGGCAGCCCTAACTGACCTAAGGACTCATCCGCTAGGCTGTTCGTTGCCTGAGCTAGGCCTTCTCATTTGTTTCATGTCAAGGGTTTGTCTTCTTTTCCTGTGTATCAGATGTGCCCTAGGGGGTGGGAACTGCACCTCCACGCCCTTTTCTCGCGTTTGTTTCTGTTTTTTGGATGCACACAACTTCTTTATAATTCGGAGTGACATCTGGTATTTTAAAAGTGCCTCAGTCGCCATCTATATCTCAGTGTGGTTGAAATTAATCACTCAAAAGCAATCTCATATCCTGGGCTGACATTTAGGGCCTCAATCTTAGTGCCAGCTCTACAGAAATCAGGGAAAGGTATTAGAGTTTGTGGGTGAGCTTAAATACAAAACACAGAAATGTGGATCATTTGAAAACATACTAATGTGTGCAAAGATGTTGACAGGGAATACAGTTGGGGGGGGTGCAAGGAACTTAGCAGTTAGAGGAGGATGAATACATGTTTGTTTAGACTAAGGTGTCATGTATGTCCGTTCAACAGGGAACAGAAAACATACCCCTGCAGAAATGAGCCAGATAGTTAAGATAGTTGTTTAGGAAGTACCAAATTCCAAGGAATTTTCTTTTTTCTTTTTTAAAGGTTTAATTAGTTTTGAGAGAAAGAGAGACAGAGCATGAGTAGGGAAGTGGCAGAGAGAGAGGGAGACACAGAATCTGAACCAGGCTCCAGGCTCCAAGCTGTCAGCACAGAGCCTAACATGGGGCTCGAACCCATGTACTGCAAGATCATGACCTGAGCCGAAGTTGGATACTCAACTGACTGAGCCACCCAGGGGCCCCAAATTTTCTATTTATTTCTGTAACATCTTAGTTTTGTTTAGTGTGTATTTACTACTTTCATAATTGGGGGGGGGAGATTAGAAGGGGAAAATAATACGTAAATATTTGACAAAAATTTTAAGATATTTTAACTTAAAGTGTAAATATTGAGCCAGATGGGGAGCAGTCAGAAATTTAGAACAAAGTGTATTTGTGATTGTAACGTTAGGCAGTTCAGTAGTTGCGGTTCTCCAGAGTCAGGACACACTCTCCCCACCTCACTGGGGGACAGCAGCTGGCATTCCCCATGGTGGTCTGAATCAGTCACCCAGCTGTCTCCAGAACTCCCTTCTCTCCCTGTGGATTCCTAGGCGTGAGGAGCCTAAATGGGCTGGGTGGCCATCTTAAACTTCCAGTTTAATGGCATCATTGTTTTGTTTCCTGGGGGAAGCATTTCTGTCTTTGGAACCAGCAGAACGTGAGGTCATGGGAACAGGAAGCAGTATTTTGCTAGTGGGTCACTAGGGTCACTAGTGTGTGGTGCCACTATCATTTGTGTTCCTTGATTCCTGGCTCTGTGAATCCTGGCTGGGGGAGGGAAACAGCACCATACATTGGACACGGAGTCCGAGCAGACCCTACCGTGTCTTAGACGACCTTGTCCCAGCCCTGTAAGGTAGTGCCATCTAGCTGGCACTGTAACTGAGTCTTCAAAAGTCCATTTTACTGTTTTATCAAACTGGCTGCTTAAGGATGGTGGGAACATGGTATGGCCAGTGAACTCCATAATTATGCACCCACCACCATACTTTTTTTTTTATTTTACTGTAACATGAGTTTCTTGATCAGAAGTAGTACAATGTAGAATACCATGATGGTGGATAAGGCATTATATAATCCCACGGCTGGTAGTTTTTGTGAAAGCATTGTGGGCAGGGAAGGCAAATCCATATCCAGAATGTCTGTTTCAGTAAAACCAACATGCTTCCCCTTCCATGATGCCAGCAGTCCGGTCCAATCAACCTGCCACCAGGTAGCTGGCAGATGTCCTTGGGGTAATGGCACAATATTGGGGCTCGGTGTTAGTCTCTGCTGCTGGCAGATTGGGCACTCAGCAGTGGCTGCAGCCCGGTCAGCGTCGGTGAGTGACGTCTGTGTTGCTGAACCCATGCACAACCTCCCTCCCCACCACCCTGGCCACTTGGTTCGTGAGCCCCCTGGGCTAGGACGGGGCGGCTGGGGAGAGAGGCTGACTGGTGTCCACAGGATGGATTGTCCTGCCCACTCGATTATTAAAATCCTCTTCTGCTGAAGTCACCCTGTGGTGGGCACTTACGGGACACAAATATCTTCGCTTTTTGGAAGAGAGGATTATCCACATTCCTCTTCCCCACATTTTTTTGTCACCAGTTTTCAAGAATCTGACTACCCAAACCATCAGCCCCAGCCCAAGAATCGATATATAATTGCACATCAGGCCATTTCTCCTTCCAGACAAAGTGAACAGCCAGGTGTACGGCTTGAAGTTCTGCTGCTGCAAGGATTTCCCTTCACCGTGTCCTGCGGGGATATCCCGGGGAGGGTTCGTAGTGCTGCCGCCGTCTGCGTCCGGGTGGTATCTGTATATGGGGCAGAACCATCTGTCCCCCAGACCTGAGCCTTCTCTTCCTCCGTCAGCTGGTCTTCGAGAGCTCCCCAGAGGCCATCAGGCAGGCGGGAGAGAAGATGACGTAGCAAGAGTGGGAACATGGGCATTTGCATCACTTTCTCCTGTAACTTACTTGTGCCTTCAGGGCTCTCTCGGGCCCGATCACATATGCACCCCTTCCGTCAGATGATGGAGTGCTGCTGTGCGTGTCCAGCTTCGTGTCCTGGTGGGTCGGGTAACACACCCATATCGTGATGGGCAGCTCCGGTCTCCTGGTAACTTGGGGACCCACGGGTAAGCGTTTGGTCTCTGCTAAACACGCTCTAGCAAGGCAAGAGCCGCGTCTCACAAGGGGAGTGTGATCTGTGGGGGAGGCAAGGCTTTGCCCCCAAATCCTAAGGGCTTGCTTTGCTGCTCGCCCACTGGGCGCTGCCAGAGGCTCCAAACAGCGTCCCGGTCTGCTCCGCCGTTTCAGGCGCAGTGTGCTCGATCATATGGTCCCAGCCACAGAGCAGCTCGCATGGCAGCTTGGACCTGCCGGGAAGCCTTCCCTTGTCCTGGACCCCACTCAAAACTAGCAGCTTTTTGGGTCACTAGGTAAAGAGTCCAGAGTATCACACCCATATGAAAAATATGTTGCTTCCAAAATCTAAAGGTACCCAATTTGACACATAAAATTAACCATCACAGGCAATGTTATACACAAAAACTCAATTTATATGTAACTCTTGAACGAATTATTTAACAAGTAACATATCAACTTTGAATTGAAATATTACTCCAGTATTCACGAGCACTCCCTCCTATGTCCTCTCCCCGCTCACCTCCTACAAGGTGTATGCCATGATCTGTGCTATATTTTTGTTCTTGGGTGGCCGGTATTGAAGACTTGCAGGATAGTGCCCTTAGGAACCATGAAGATGTTATATTTGCATAGTACTTTGCCACATAGAATGTAATGTATCAAAATATTAGACCTAGAAGATTGCTTAGAAATTATCCAGGCCATCTTGATATTTCAAACAAAATGAAGAAGCAGAGTGCCAACGCACAGACTGGCACCCAGGTTTTCTGTCGTCAGCTAGAAACAGGTCCCCTGTTCTGGTTTTGCTTTGCTCACTCAGAGCTGAGAGGTGTGCTTGGGGCTGTGTGAATAGTTGGCCTGTCAGAGGATGAGCTAAGGTTCTGTCTTCAGCTGGTAGCCAAACACATTTGGCTATGGATCAAAGGTGGCAGCAGTGTGTTTGGAGCACTGCCATTTCCTGACCAAATGCTAGATGTGCTGGGCTAAAAGGGAGGGGTTTTAAAGAGCAGGATGTTGAAAATCCTGCTGTCTTAACTGCTCTGAGAGGTGAGCATCTTAAAAATTAATATAGTAGATTAAATGTAAATGATGACTAAAGTACACACCTGGTTGGCAAGATTATTATTTAAAATTTTAATCAAAGTAGCCAAGTTAACTACTTTAATAATTGAATTTCCCTTTAGCAAATATAGTGGAGGTTGAGCAGAGGTAGATGTTTAAGATTCTAAGATCAGGTTTTTTTGTGGCCCTACAATCACCAGTGTCAAGAGCACAGTTAATGTCAATTTGTAGCCTTGGAGTTGGGTAGTGAGACACAAGTGCTCCAGCTCCAATCCAGCAAACCCCCCAAGTAGGTGAGTTGCCTCCAGGCACCCCTGGCTGGGACTTCAGGCCTCTGCTTCACCCTTTCCAGTGTTCCAGGTTCCTGTTGGAGACAGTGGCTTCCATTAGTAGGCAGCTCTCCTTTGCTAGGAAAAGTTCTCTTTTCATAGTAAACCTCAGGCTGCTTTAATTTGTGCTTGAGTCTCCTAGTTCTGCCCCAAAGTTTTTTTTCCATTTTTCTCAGAATGTTTTTTATAGCTCATTTTGGATGATCAAAAATTCTAGACCAGAAGTTTAAGCTTTCTAATACAAAAAATTTGAGTGTTCCTCACAAATAGTGCAGTTTTCCCAGGATGAATAGGTGTTCCCAAACGGCAGGATTGTCAGATGATTCTATCCTACTTTGTTTTTAGGGAAGGGAAACCCCATCGGGCTAGGAATGGAAGTCCCTGGTTCCTGGCCCCGGCTCTGCCCCTTGCCGATTGGGTACTTTGGGTCAGTTAATCTCTGAACCTCGGTTTCCTTTTCTGGTGACCTGGAGATGATAATGCCTGCTCCAGGCACCATTCCATGGGATCTTTTGTGGGTCAGATCCTTTTGTGGTCTGTCCATTTCCTTCCAAGAATAGGATGTTCGTTCCCTTGGTTTAGAATGGAACATTTTGAATCAATCATAAATATGGTTTAGCTGCAGCTTAGATGACACAGGGTATGATGATAAAAACAGATGATGCTTTCTGGCATGTCTTGAAACTCCATGAATATGGTGGGTTGACAATTTAGTTCATGTGTTTCTGTATTTATTAGAGAGATTGGGAAGAGTTTCTAGGAAATTTAAGCGTAAACAAAATGTATGAGTTACTATGGAAACGAACAGATTAGTCCATTTAAATTAACACCGCATACAGCTAGTACAGGTCTGTGTGAAGACTTTGATTTGAGTTGGGATCCTTGTTATAAATTAGAATCTAAATGCAAGGAGTGGGGAGTATCATTTGCTGATAGACAATGATGACTTTAAGAAATTAATGACTTGCTAATTTTTATGAGATTAATGCCTTTTATTCAGAGTACTAATTTAAAATCACAGTGAGACAACCCTATACCTGTTAGAATTTATTTTAACACACTCTTTTCCATTTTCAGTTTTTTTCACTTGGTCTGTCTCATCACTTGAAAAGTGTGTTACTTACTGAGAAATTCATTACAAAGTATGCAGTTCCGGGATTGTTTCACAGTTGCTATTCGGGAAGTAATAAATATGAGTAAAAGGAACTACTAATACGGTGTTTTAATTGACATTGGTGCATGTGACACTGGTTTTAAGCTTTCTGTGTATGTTTGTTAATCCTGTTTTACAAGTCACTTTTAGTTCTGTATGGTAGTCAGCATTTCTTAAAACTCATGTCTTTTTTTGATTAAACTCTCACATTCTTCTTTAATATTATTTGAAATTTCAAAGGAAATGACTAAAAATCTATTAAAGCATATGTATTATACTTCAGTAGCAAAAATTTTAAAAGCAAATCAAAGCGATCATACTTAATATGGTTTTTCAAATCCCACAATCCCCTCTACCCCGCCTCCAACCCTGCCCTTAAATCTTAGGATTCTGGTATATTCTCCATTCCCTTTTTGAGGTGCACTGCCTGGCACATAATTGTAGGATTGAATGAATACTAACTAAAATACAACCTTAAGCCTCAAGAAGAATGCTCTTAGTACTCTATGTATAATATATATCACAGATATTATTATATATACATAATATGTATATAATATATATAAAGTATACGTATTAAAAAAGAATAACAGCCTTAAGTGGCTTTCCATTACCAACAGGAACAAGTCCAAGACCATTAGCCTTTCTGTTGGAAGATACTATGGGATCTGACTTAATACTTAAAAAATTTATACCACAGGAGCAGGTATTATATTTCCTTTGTTTATATCAGAGGAGTACAAGGATCAATTAAGAGAATCTAGGATTTGAACACACAAGTGCTAAGTATTCCCAAACATTAATGATAGTCATTCCAGCAGGTGTAACATTGTCTCACTGTGCCTTTAGTTAGCACTTCCTAGTGACTAATGATGTTGAGCATCTTTTCATATGCTCATTTTGCATTTGTATATTTTCTTTGGTGAAAGGTCTTTTCAACTCTTCTACCTTCTAGAAAAGATTGGGTTGCTCTTATTTTTGAATTTTAAGAGTCAAACCCAAACAAGGTCTGTTACATGCATTGTATCAGGTTATAGGGTTTTTTAAAAATCTTAATCTATAGGTTCCTCATTTCTTTATTCTCCTTGCATTAGGAAAACCCAGAACATGAGAAATTCTGTAGGATAAATGGATTTTACTAATGATACCCCCCAGGAGGTTGATATGTTTCTGTGTTCTGTGTTTTTTAATGTTTTTCTTAAAAAAAATTTTTAATGTTTATTTTAGAGAGAGAGACAGAGCACAGCGGGGAGGGGCAGAGAGAGAGGAAGACACAAAATCTGGAGCAGGCTCTAGGCTCTGAGCTGTTAGCACAGAGCCCGATGTGGGGCTCGAGTTCACTAGGTGTGACATCATGACCTAGCTGAAGTCGGATGCCCAACGGATTGGACCCCCAATGTTTATTATTTTGGAAGAAAGAGTGCGCGTGCCAGCCCAAGCAGGAAAGGGGTAGAGGAACAGGGAGAGAAGGAGTCCCAAGCATGGAGCCTGATGTGGTGCTCAGTCCCACTACCTCGAGATGATGAACTGAGCCAATATCAAGAGTCAGACGCTTAACCGTGAGAGCCGACCAGGCACCCCCTCTCATGCCATTTTCTAATGAAAGGAACCATGACTCCATGGAGAAATGTGTAAGTCAACGACTAGATCAGGAAATATACGTGATGGATCTGGAGCACCTTGCAGTGTCAGGAAGTAAGGTGGTGCTCGACACATAAGCATACACAGTGATGGGGGTATGTCAGAGGGATATAGGAACCACCTGAAAGAGCCCCCAGTGGCCAAAGCTGGAAACATTTGAGCAACAAAACCGATGAAGTAGTATCAAATTATAACCCAAACTATAAAGTAAATATCCATATGTCTACTGATAAAATAAATAAATGAAGAAGAATAGACAGATCTCCCAGGCAGAGGAGTTATAAATAATTTATGTAGATGCCCCTCCTTCAGAGGTGGAGCATAAGTCACTACTCCTTCAGGCTGTTCACGGCCACTTCCTTCCAAAGAGTACTTTGTGGAAAGAGAGAAGAAAGAGTAAATTGACAGTGAAGAAACCTGACAAACATTACTTCAACCAGGTGAGCAAAGTTCATGTCAGCATCGATAAGTCCTGTTGAGAGCATGCACCAGTGATATGATGTGATGGGAAGGGCAACCCTTGACTTCAGCCTAGCATGGGAAGACATCGGACAAGTCTCACTTGAGGGATATTCAGCAGAATACTTCATGAGCCCTCCTTAAAACTGTCAAGGTCACCCAAAACAAAGGAAGTCAGAAAAACTATCATAGTTAAGAGGAGCCTAAAAAGACATGGCAGTGAAATGCAGTATTCTAGATGGGATCCCAGAACAGACTAAGGACATGAGATTAAAACTGAGGAAAGTTGAATAAAGTATGGACTTTAATCAGTGATGTGTTCATATTGGTCAGTTAATTGTGACAAATATACTAATGTAAGGTATTAATAATCAGGGACTGGGTGTGGGGGCATATGGGACCTCTGTACTAACTTTGTGATTATTCTGCAAATATAAAACACTTCTAAAATCTAAAGTTTATTTAGAAATCTAAAAAGTTGTTTACACTTGGGTAGTAACTCCGAGAGCTAATATTTATATAGTGCATTAGAGTTTTCAGACGCATTTACAATTGCTTTCTTTGAGTTTCTTCCCTACTTTCTAGTTTAGACAAGGGAATTTTCTTTTTGAGAGCATTAAATTCACATCTGAAAACCATGTAGCACCTAGTACCACTATTAAAACAGAATTGGGGTGGTAAAGATCAAGCCAAGAGTGATCTCTTTTGCACTGGCTGCGTTTTTCATCTGTTTATTGCTTCCCCACCACAGAAGGGACATGAGCAGTTTGTGAAGACTTGCCTTATCCTGGGGATCAGGACCATATCTCTGCCCAGACATCCCCCTCCCCTGCAACAGCCAGTGAGCCTGAGGGATGGGAGAGTTCACTTTGCTGTCTAGGACTCATGCAGCAGCCGGGGGTCGTTCACATGAGTGGAGAGCACGGAGGAGGAGCAGCTTCAAGGAAAACCAGTGCAGAGAACCGATAGGGATGTGCTAAGTTTGTGTTGTCTGTTAGGCATCCAAGTAGAGATCTCGGAGAGGATGTGGAGTAAGGCATTGAAGGTAAGAATTTGGAGGTCATCAGTGTTTGGTTCTAAAGATGAGACTAGATCAGTAGGAAGCAGGGTAGAGAGAAGGGTCGCAACTGAGCCCTGGCGCTCGTCCACAGAGGTCAGAGGAGGAAAAGCTAGCAGAGGGAAGACTGGAAAGAGTAGAGGAAACTACGTGTAGTAGACGCCGTGAGTGCTGGCTGCCGCGGCTCACAGCTGCCACCTGCCCTCCTCCTCCCCCCCATCCCCAGCCAGCCACCAAGGGCTGACACCCAGGGGAGGACAGGGGCTGCCCCTTGCCTCAAAGTGGGACCGCCTGTGGTGCAGTTCATACCCTAGAGCTCTCCTGGGACCAGGTCCCCAGCGAACACCCCTTCCTGCGAGCACTCAGGAGAAACCACAGTAAACCATTAAGTAAGTGCACAAGAATCCCTTTCTCAGGCTCAAACTACAGACACCGAATAAGGAGGGTTTATAGAGGAGTGAGGAAAGCACCCTAATGTGTTAGCTAGCGGTCACTCGTCCTTTTCCCACCACAAATCCTCCCCTTTGCAGACAGCGTGGGGCTCCCTCAGTGTGGACGCTCTCGCCACAGCGAGGCTGCCACCTCTGTAGAGGCTCAAGGAGTGATGAGGGCACAGGGGCTGGAGGAGGCAGTGCAAGGGGCTGCCCACCAGATGCCCACCAGTCACTTCTCAAGCCGGAGCAAGCTACTGAAACGATACCAAGAGGGAGACAGAATTATGTGTATTTACCCTAAGTTGGTCAGATCGTCCAGCCAGCCGGAATCAGCCGCCTTCCTCATCCGCCCTGTTCTTCCGGGACTGCAGGGTGTGCTTGTCCAGGGCGCCCCCGTGCCTTCCCTGTCGCCGCCCTCACGGGGCCTTGCGTTGGTGGTGGTGCAGATGCCTAGTGATGGCTCCTGGACCCACAGGATTTTCCTTTCTTCTTGGAGGAAGCCATGCAGGTGTAGTTGGTGGAAGCATGCCATGGGCCCAAGTCCTTATTTTCCCTAAGCACAGTGCAGGAGAGCAGAGAGGTGGGGAAAAACTTGGTACATCTTATAGGAGCATGAAACTAAGAAGTTCCAAGCTGGAGAGAGCTACAAAAGTCTGTGGAGATAAATAAAAATCAGAAACAAGGTAAATAATTTTACACCTGTTCGATTGGGGAAAATGTAGGAGTCTGCCGCTGTCGAGTATAGTTACGATACAAGGCAAAGGTAAAGTGCTCACAGGGCGTAAACTTCTAGTGTCGTTGGAAACGAATGCAGCGAGGTCTATAAAGGCAGAGCCGCACTTGCCTTTAATCCACTTACCCCGAACTGCCCTTGTTCACGGGCGGCTTGCAGCAGAATGCCCGTAAGCAGCATTCTGAGTAAAAGCAGGAAGGAAAGAGGAAGGCACCCTAACTGTTTATCAGCCAAGAGAACAAGTAAATTGCGGCATAGTCACACAGTGACTACCATGCGGCGGTTAAATTTTTTTTTTTTTTAATGTTTTATTTCTAGGANCACTATGTGACACAGAATTGAAGAACACATCAGTTTTTAAAGCTTAAAAACATGCAGAAATGTTTGTTTTTAGGCTAGAATATGGGTACATGGAAGGTTATTATCCCAGTTACCCTTTTTTGGCATATGTTAACATTTTTCTGTAATATTTAAAATGTAAAGAGAAATGAAAGTATCCAAGAAAGCATTTTTTTTCCTTAGAAGAGGGAGAAACAAAATAATTAAGTGAGGATACATACATATAATATATAGGTATAAAAATACATCTTAATTGAAAACTTGAACTACAGCCCAGACCTTTTTTTTTTTATTAAAAAAAAAAAGTCTANTTCTTTTAGCTTTACTTCCTCCCCTCCCAGCTCTCCCTTTTTAATCTGTAAAATGAGGAGGTTATAGTAATGGCAATATCTCCTTCCAAAATAAAAGAGAAAATAAGATCATGTAGGTGAAAAGGATGCAAACTGTTGATTATTATTATTATTGCTAAAAGAAGTTGTTAAAATTTCCTATCAAGGGAATATGAGAAGCTGGAATATGTTCATTGTGGGAAAATCAGAAGATGTAGAAAAATTCTAATAAAAATTGTAATCTACCTGCAGTAATGTTTTAGTTTATTTTTTTAGTATGATTTTTGTTTTCTATCAGAACTGGAACTTGTTGATAAAACTGATATTTCAGAACATTTCTACGTCACAGAGGAATGGTGGCAGGAATGCATGCTTTTTAAAAAAAAAAAACTTTATTTTGAGCAACAGCACGAGCGCATGGGGGAGGGGCAGAGACAGAGAGGGAGAGAGAGAATTCTAGGCAGGTTCCATGCTGTCAGCCCAGAGCCCAATGTGGGGCTCAATCTCATGAACACGAAATCATGTCCTGAGCTGAAATCAACAGTCAGACGTGCTTAACCAACTGAACCACCCAAGTGCCCCAAGAATGCATGTTTATTAAGAAGGACAAAGTGAGGTGGCTTCTGCAAGCATTGCATCAGGTGCTTCTTGAAGGCAGGGCATCTCTTCTGTGAGTGTGCGTCCCTCTTAGCAGCACCCGGGTGGTGCTGAGTGATCGATGGTCACAGGTCAGTCTGGTTGACCTTGGTAATCGACAAGTGCCTGGAACAGGAAAGGAGACTGGGGCTCTGGCCTGAATGCTGACCCACCTTGTACCTGCTGTGTGACCTCAGGCAAGCCACTCCGCTGCATTAACCTCCCTTTCCTCATCTATGAGACTGAATGGTTGTGTTAGCTCTAAATTAGCTAAAGCCGATAACTATGGTCTACACCAAGAACACTTATGTGAGAGTAAGTGAGAAAAGAGGCTGGAAAAAACATGCTAGTTCATCATGGTAAGGGGCTTTGAAACCTTAGTCAGTAGTGTTTCCAGTAAAATTTTCTACTCACAAAGTGGCTCCTGAGATGGGATGGCACAGGATGGAAGTTAGAGTCATTGAGAGTATTATTTCCACTGGATTTTGAGGTGTGTGCAAATCAGTGGCTGGCAGTGGTCAGGAGATGAAGGTGCTAAGTGTCTGGTTTTCTACAGACTATATTTTTAGTGTAGCTGTTCAAAGCATTTTATATATGCTTTTGTGGAAGATTCTTGCTGCTACTTAGCAGATGAGAAGGCTGGGAATGGTAATTTTGCATTTATATCAGGAGACTTGGTAGAGTCCTTTTTTTCATACATTAGCTCTGCTTGATGATACAGACTCTATCCAATTAGAAGTTGTATTATTTTCCAACAAGAAGGTTTGGAAGAAATCGGGAAAAAATATGTAGTTCTGGGTTTCCTGCAAAGTGTCCTAGAGAATAGAGAAGCTGGGACTAAGAAGTTCATCCCCAACACATTCTGTTTCAGAACCATTTAGAGGCACCGTGGTCCCTGAATTCCAAGGTTCTGACCTCAGACCTGTGTTCTCTGAATTCCTTTATTGTCTCTGGGCCATTTCCATCTTGGACTTCCTTATCAACAGCTTGAACCGAATGAATGAATGAATGAATGAGGACTGGATTTGTGAACATTTAAGTGAGATAAATATGATTATGTGGAAAAAAGTTGAAGTTTTTTTTCAAATATGGTCAGTGGACTTAACAGGAGAAACTTCTCAAACTCAGTAAGGAAAAAAGCCCAATTAAAAACAGGCAGAGGATCTGAATAGGCATTTACATAAATGCCCAATAAGCACTTGAAAAGATGCTCTACATCGTTAGCCATTAGAAAAATGCAAATCACAACCACTTCAAATCCATTAGAATGGCATACTAAAAAAGACGTAATAGCAGGTGTTGGAAAGAATGGTGGAGAAATTGGAACCTTCTCCACCCAGTGGTGCTGGGAATGTAAGTTGGGGTGGCCATTTTGGAAAACAGTTCCTTGAGAAGGTAAACATAGAATTATTACTTGACCCAGCAACTCCACTGCCAGGCATATACCCAAGGAAAGGAAAACGTGCTCATACAAAGATTTGTACAGAAGTGTTCATAGAAGTATTATTCATAATAGCCAAACAGTGGAAACAACCCAGATGTTTATTATTATGCCCAAATCGCGAGTCCCCAGAGACCTCCAAGGAGCCGGCCCTGATGCAAGTACATAAGGGTCTTTATTACAAGCTCGAGCCGGGGCTCACCCATTAACCGGCGCAGTGGCAGCAAGGTGAAGCCCCGAACAATAGTGAGCAGGGTTTTTATGGGGTAAGGGACGGGGGTGTTACGGTGCACACATAGTATGTATAGCATCATCACATATGCACCAGTCATAATTGTACAGCACCCATGGTAAGTTTTGACCATTCAGTACTGTGAGGCGTCTGTTACTTTTGGCGGGGCCCAATCATGACCTTTGAGAATCCTTTGAAAATGACCAATTATGAGGTGAGCTCAACGGGCCTACGTGGGGTTTAGGCAAGCGGTGAGTGATTGGCTAGTTTGTACAGAGTAACTACCTGCAGTTCCCAGCCCTGACTCAGACCACAGAATGTCACACATTGCTTTTGATTGGCTGATCCGAGGGCGGTCCGAGGGTGGCTTCAGCTGAAGCTTTTCCTGGAAGTGGGGCTACGTGCAGCCCGAGGTCGCTCTTAATGGAGGATTTAATTTCAGGCTCATTTATCAGCTAAATGGATGGACACAGAGGTTTGTATCCACACAGTGGAATATTATTTGAACATATAAAGGAAGTAAGTATTGATATATACTTACAACATGGAAACATCTTGAAAACATAATGCTGAGCCAGACACCAAAGGCCACATATTATATGATTCCATTTATATGAAATGTCCAGAAGAGACAAATCAGTAAAGGCAGAAAGAAAATTAGTGATTGCCTAGGACTGGAGGGGAGTGCTGGGGGGTTGATGAAGATGTTCTAAAATGTATTGTGACAGTTGCACAGCTCTGTACAGCACCACTGAACTGTACATTTTAAATGGGTAGATTGTATGGTATGTGAATTTTGTCACAACAAAGCTGTTACCTGAAAAAAAAATCTCATTTGAAATCAATCTTAACAACTTATCGTTGAGAGAGAAAATTATAAAATTCTACAGAAATATGGCTAATCGTCACTCAGGAATAGTTCAGTTTGGAAAGAAGTGTGGAAAGACCGCTGTGTGCGTGGCACAGGGCTGATGAGGAACCCAGCCGATGAGGAGCTGAGATGTCTGAGGGACCAAGTGCAGGCAGGACATGGACGGTGTAGAAGATACCACATTAGTGGCAAGAGGAAGTGGTTGGAATGTCAGGGAAGGTGTTATCACCAGTGTCAAGGAGCTGAGGTGTATTTTGGGCCAGAGATGCCAGGAAGTGTGTGGTGCTGTTGATTTTTAGGTGCAGAACTGAGTGGGGAGTGCAAGTGGCAGAAGGTGGGCCTGGAAAGAGGGACTGACTGACTGACTGACTGTTTATCTTCTATCAAAGGAGAGGAAACTATACACATCAATACTATGCTGAACCAGTCTCTGTATTCTGGAAGCTTTAGTTCATACCTGAATAATGTGGAACTCTCACTGATTGAGTGTTGGCTGTGTGCCTGGCTCTGTGCTAAGGTCCTTTCTCCACATACTCCTCACACATTCTAGAAGGATGTGCTGCTGTTTCCCTAAGGGTACAGGAGGACCCCAGTGCCTTGGTGAGTGACACGGCCAGGACTCTAGTCCTGAGCCTGCGCTCCTGCCTCAGCACTTCAAGGACCTCTGTGCTGGTGGATGCGAGTCTGGAAAGTCACCGTGCTTCTATTTCAGGATGCTTTTGGTTCTTTGTTAGGATGACGAAATGTATCTGAAATTCGTATCATTTTTCTGAAACTCATTTTGTTTTACTAAATGTACCTAAACTTGAACTGGCACAATTAAACTTACTGCTGTTTCACTTACTGACAGAAGTTTTTTTAAAAACCTGGATGCTAATAATCACAGGGGTTTATTACTTGAGCTATTGGTATTTAGCATTCATTCCAATTAAATTCTTTTTGGGTTGGGAGAAATATTACTGAACTTTGGTGCTACTAGTCATTTGCTGAGGTGGTTTCCTGTATATTTCTATAAAATACAATTTTATTTGTATCTCTCAATACCATTTAAAGGGTTTCTGACTGAAAAGATCAACTTCCTTGAAATGGGTTAACTGATGTTTGTTCTCCCTAAAAATAGATGGGGTGTAGCAAATGACGTGACTTATTTAGAGCACTAGACTATATCCCAAATAGACTTTCAGCAGACCTGCCCTATATTTTAAATGTAGGTTTGTCTACTTTTAATAGTCCTCAATAAATACCTATTAATAGCAATAACTATAAAATGAAAAATTGTTTGTCTAACATTAAAGAGAGTGACAGCCTGGCATTTTTTGAGTAATTAAAGACCTGCGTCAATGCTTAGCTTATCTTTGGACTTTTTAGTAGAACACACCCTCAGCTAGCACCCTGAATGCCCAAGTTCTTTTGTGCACAGAGTAAACTGGAGCCCTGTTTCCTTTGAACAGGAAGGGGCGCTCTGCCTAGTGCCTGGTTGGAGGTGGAGCACGCTGCCACGCGACGTGGGCCACTGGCTCCTGGTTGGTAGTTTCTCAGCGCTCTGGGATGTCCTGACGTTGCCAACGAGACTGGAGGGATTTGGGGAACAGGAAATAAGCTGCTGGGAGATAAGGCAGGCAGCTATGAATTGTAGATGAGAGAGGAAATGAGAATTCTAATCCGGGAAACAACATTAACAGTTTGACTTTATTTTTAAATGAGGAATCATTGGAAAGATTTCTTTCTGTAAGTTAGGGGAGCTACCCGCCTATTCAGTTAAACTGGTTAGAACTCACAGCAAAGGTGTGTGAACGGGGACTACATTTCCATTTACTGCTGCATCCGTACTAATCAAGAATTACAAAAAGATGAAGTCTGTGAACCTTTTATTTATTCAACAAGTACTATCGTGTTGTCATAAGACCAAGAAATCTTTAAAGTGAAAAAAAAGCTATTTTTGGCCTTTGCTCTTTTGTGTCTGTTTCATGCTATGACTTTGCGGCAGTTTCCGTGAAGAAGAGGGTTTTTATTATTGATGTTAACTTAATATGCAACCATGCCTGGCAATGGATGTTAAAGGAAGAAAGACAGAAGTACAGAAAACGTCATTAACCTTTATTTTCTAAAATATGACACCTTGTCAAATGGTATTTACAGGGAAGGTCACAGCAGATGAATGGTCTCTGTGTTAACGTAAGGAAATAATTTAAAAACTGATTAGCTGTGAATATCACGTACTTACTGGTCATATTCCATCCCATGGTGGCCATTCTGAAGTAATCAGTGATTGTGGACTTGAACAATGAATGTGTGTCTTTAAGGACCAAAATGTAGCTGCATGTACATTAGTTGATTGCAGTGCTCAGGCCAAATCATTGGCTCTGAAAGAGGTTTATGAAGTTGGTCTTTATTGACTGGGAATTCTCAATTTTATGACACATGCAGTGTCATTAAAAGACTTCTGTTGCTGTTGATGTTATGGTTTTTTTAATTAGATCAGTAATTTTTTTAATCTTCTTAGACTGATATTTTTCTTTTTTTTTTAATTTTCTTTTTTATTTCTTTATTCTCAAGTTAGTTAACTACAGGGTAGTCTTGGCTTCAGGAGTAGAACCCTGTGATTCATCTTACATATGAGCACCCAGTGCTCATCCCAAAGAGTGCCCTCCTTAATGCCCATCACCCAGTAAACACCCTTCCCACCATGAACCCTCAGTTTGTAAGACTTCACTCTTATGTGGAATTTGAGAAACTTAACAGATGAACATAGGGTAAGTGAAGGAAAATAAGATAAAAACAGAGGGAGGCAAACCATAAGAGCCTCTCAAATTGGGAGTTTTAAAAACTGGACTTAAAAAAATGAATCTGCATTTGTTCCCCCTCCACCTGTGTTGAGGCCCCCTCCTGTGTACGTTCACAACTCCATAAGTGCATGTAGAGCACTGTATTAGGTCTGGTTAGTGAACTGAACTCTACGAGCACAAAGATGGCTTCCTCTCCATCCTCAGCACCTGCAGTTCACAGTGTGCAGGGAGGCAGAGTTGACCATTGTTAAAATGCCTTTCGCCATTAAAAATAACCTTCTGGACATTGTTTTCAGTAACCTCTCATAGTTCAAAGATATAATTGAATACGGGTCATAACTTCTAATTACATAGTAATCTTTGGCACAACACACTCAGAATTACTGTGTCAGTGTTCAAAGGTGAGCCTGCCCCTGTCCCCTTCTCGGGCGCACAGCTCAGTGGGGCCGTGTGCACGTGAACCAGCAGTCATCGGTGGACAGTGCACGTGCTGCACTTGCAGAGTGGGGGCAGTGTGGGGCAGCCCGTCCGGCGAGGAGAAAGCAGGATGGGGCCGCCCCAGGTGTGGCTGGCGTCCGCATCCATGAAAGCGGCCTCTGGCGTGGGAGCCATCGACAAGTGAGACCTGCCAGGTGATTGCCAGGCCTCGGAGGAGTGCAGCCTCACAGCTGTCTTTGATTTTTTTTGTTTTGCACTTGTAAAAGAGAGCTACAGTGTCTTAAATTTTAAGTGGGCAATAATTTCCTCTTGGATTTTTATTATGCATCTCACAATAAGTGCTGATCTGGCCACCTGTGGCAGAGCGAGGCTGTGGGCCCCTCCAGCTGTCTAGTAACTGAAAACCAAATTAAAGGCTTAAAATCAGGTGTGCCCTTGACACAGGTTTGAGAAGGAACAGGAGTTTTGTGTTACTCTGTGGCTTGGACACAGGTGGGTGTGAGGAGGGGTCTAGACATTGCAGAGGTCCTTGACAGTCTGTCCTTGGCCTTGCTTGCTATTTTATTTCTTATTATTGTTTTTTAAATGTTTGTTTATTTATTTTGAGAGAGAGAGAGAGAGCATGAGTGGGGAAGGGGCAGAGAGAGAAGGAGAGTCAGAATCCCAAGCAGACTCTGCGCTGACAGCGCAACTCTATCCCACAAACCACGCGATCACGACCTGAGCTGAAATCAAGAGCCAGACGCTTAACTGACAGAGCCACCCAGGCGCCCCACTTGCTGGCTGTTTTGGAATTTGGAAAAGTGCTGCATGTCCATGAGGGTTGTTAGTTTCCTGGGTGTGAAGTCCTGGGGGGAGACAGGGGAGTCAGATCTTCCTTATGAATAGCAGCTGTGTGCTGGGTGGCTAATGACAGTGCTCATTTGACTGTCACACATCCGTGTATGTCTTTGCATCATTGGATGTGCTGACTCCCAGATAGATTTTTAGCTTCCTAAGCATGGGGTCTGGTGTTCTTTATCTTGACATTGGTCACATAGTCTGAACCTAATAAGTACCAACCACGTCTGACCGATTGAATGAATTCCTCATGATCACCAGCATGGGCCAGTCAGGCAACACTCAGAGAGAGTTCACCCAATTGAAGGCAGGGTATTGGTTTTGTGGCTCATGGACTCCCAGAACCACTTCATAGCCCTGTGTCCTTCATAGCCACTGTGAGTCCTGCCCTGAGTCTCCTTGGGCATTTACCTACTCCCACAGATCACCTCCCAGACAGTCCACCTTTTGGGTGAAGGAGTGATAGTCCAGAAAGATGAGTAATTTGTCCAGGTTCAGAATTTTTCAAATTAAAAAATCAGCTTGTCATACTCACAAATGTTGAGGCTTATAATTTCATTGTTTTCTCTCTGATAAGTACTTAATAGCTTAGACATTTCAAGTATTTTTTTCTAAATTATTTAGATGCTGCAACTAGTCTTGTACTTGTGAGAGGCAGGACTGGGTCCAGATGGGCTCTGGATCCTCTCTCTACTTTTATAGCAGTGGGTATTTTTGTGCCACAGTTTGTGGTTTGCTCAGGTTTCTGTACTTTTTCAGGAACCCTCGTCATGGAGGGTCTCATTCCCTGTGACTCTGCCACCTGTGGGCTATACCCTGTCCCTTGTGCTAATCCCCACACCTGCCCTCAGTCATTCATTCCCCTTGACCGTGCCTCCTCTTTAGCTCTGAAGTCTCATCTCTTTGGATGCTGACTCCTGGCCCTCTGCTTCAGTCCCTGTAGTAAATATCTTGTTGGCTGTTTTCTAGGTTGTGCTGGTGAGGTGGAATGAGCCGTACCAGAAGCTGGCCACGTGTGACGCAGATGGAGGGATCTTCGTGTGGATTCAGTACGAAGGGAGGTGGTCCGTGGAACTGGTCAATGACCGTGGGGCTCAGGTGAGTGGCAGAGTCGCTCCCAGTGAGGCTTCGCTGGAGAAAACGCAGAGCACGTATTCCAGGGCAAATGGAAACTCTTTCCAGAAACCAGTAGAGTAAAAATAAATAAAACTAGAATCCTGCTTTTTGTTCCCCTTGAATAAGTATATCACTTGATGAAAAGAGAAAGATCCTACTTCTTTATTCAACTATTATGCTGTTGTGAGAACTTGCCAAGTTTTAAGCTTTAATTAAATCTGCGAAATAATTTTTTATCCCTCGTTGTTGTGATTACATGTTAAGTTTGGATCCTCTGCAGTGCTTACGGCATATCACTTTTTTGCTCCCTTTGAAAGGCACTTGCCGCGTGTTGTAGTCTTTAGTTCTCTCGCAGGGAGCTTCTTCGAGCCGTTCTCACAACCTACTTGTCAAGCTGAGTTTTTAACACTCTCTTCTGTCGGGTTTCAATTAGCGCGGCCACCTGTTGTCATCCCTCAGCTCTTCCTTCCCGATACAAATTTGTCTCTGCTCTGAGGAAAACAGGTGCTCCAGGGACTCCCTGCTGAGCTGTGCTATTTTTAAACCTGCTCCATAGATTCTTCTGGCTTATGGTACAGATCTGGCTCTCCCACCTTCCCCTTGTGACGGTGGGCCACACGGAGCTCCTCTTCCCAGGTGTAAGGACACAAGTCCCATCCCAGGGATTTGACTGAACTGTGGCTTCAGAACCAAGTGGTCAGGGGACCTTCCTCCATGAGGGCTCTCTCAGACTGTCTCAGCACTCCAGGCCTGGCTTCCCAGCAACTGCCTTTTATACCTCCCTCAGGAGGTGGAGGCTCACCTTCTTTCCTCCCATCTAGTGCTTAAGTAAGCTGCGAGCTCCCCAAGTTTGAAAGATACACCAGTGAAGTGAAATGACAGAAAATTGCAAGGAACAAAGATATCATTAGTAGTTACTATTACAGCTAAGGGTCTTTGTAAGTTGTCGTCACGGAAGACACATCTACCTCTGGGTAGAATATAACATTCATTTTTGTGTGAGTTTATTTATTTAGTAGAGTAAACTCTGAAAAGGCCTTATCAGTTTCCTGCACCCCTGCATCGAGTGAAAAAAGGAAGAGTTATAACCTGCCCTGTGGCCGACTGACCAGCCATCCTGAAATAGAGCCACGGACGGGAACTCTCTGTGACCATGAAAAGTTCATGTTACCTAGAAGGGAGACATTGTGGTTATGAGCATGAGCTCTCGAGTCAGACCCCACAGGCCACGAGTCTCCCTCCATTATTTCTTAGTAGGAGATACTTAATTCTCTGTGCCTCAGTCTTCTCATCTGTAACACAGGGACTCTCATGGTACCTGCCTTAGAGAATCACAAGGAGGATTAAATAAGATTAACCAAGAAGTAGTTATAACACTGTCTGTTCATGATAGTTGTCCGCACGTATTGTTCTAGTGCCCGTAGTATTCTGAGGTACCACCACCTCGTAACCCCTGCCCTTAAGTAGTAGCCATAATGGCATCACCAACGACTAGCTTCAGGCCTTGAGGCAGCAACTCTGGATGGCTTTCTGAAAGGTGGAGACTTCTCTGAATTCGTCCATAAGGGTCTCTGAAATGCTGTAATTCTCCCATCCCCCAGAGCGTGAACTCTTCCTTAGGCCCAGTGATTGAGTTAGACATGTCTTTAGACCTTGGCCGACTGCAGTTCTCTAAAGCATTACTCCGAGGAAGACCTGAAGAGGAGCCAGGACCAAGTCCAACTAAGTGCTTGTCCTTCCCGTGTGTTCTCCCTCAGTCTCCACAGGAACCCTATTCAGCAGGCACTTTTCTCCACTAATAGAAGAAAAAAAAGTCAGGTCAAGGAGGTTGAAAAAACTCAGGCCAGGAAGTACATGGGTGGTAAAGCAGAATTTGGACCTAGTTTTGAATCCAGAACAGTCACACTCTCTTCTTCCTGGACAGCTGTTTTCTCTTCTGGCAGAAATGCATGTGCTCACAGTCTATCCAGAGGAGCTCAGACTCCTTTACGGTTAGAGTCCAGCCCCAGCAGCCACGCCTTGCTGCCACCGCACTGTTTTCTCCTGAAGGCAGCGTCTCCGAGGACGAAGACCTGTCATCTCCATGTAGCAGCTGTGTGGTTTCCACCACCACCATGTCCCCCAGCTTTTCTCTTTATTGAGAATTTGGCACAAAAAAAGCATTTTAGACACAAGAAAGGGAGAATGAATTCAGTCCTGGAGGCGAATGAACATATATGGACCATGGAACACCCCGGGCCTCCTGGAATCTCACAGATGCCCGTCCTTGTCATGTTCCAAAAGGAACCACTATACTGTGGTGTGATACGCATTTATATATAATTTTGCTGTTTGGAGCTCTGATCCCGCAAACCTCGAAACCCGCTAAGCAGTTGTCAGCAGTAAACATTTAACATCTGGGAAAGGTTTGGCTGCTTTGAATTGTGTTGGCGTCAGAATTGATCCGGGTAATGACACACCGTGCACTGGCGATGATGAATCACTGGTTGAGGAAGTAGTGGCTGTCTGTGCACCTGAAACAGAGCCTGGTGGGAGGAAGGATGGTTTTGTGGCTTGGAAGAGGAGGGTCCTTGAAATCTGCTCAGAGAAAAATAATGCTTTTCAGAGGAAGTGACAGGTGGTCCATGTTACACAGCATGACTTGTCCTGTCACAAAGGAATCAAACATTTGGCAAAAGCTAAGTGATGCTTTAACAGCTTCTTTTTCGGGAAATTATTATGAGTCCTTTATTTCAACAGTGAGTCTGGAACAGCGAGTGGTTACTGTGCAGGATTAGTCACTGGGGGTGGCTGTGCCCTGCACAGGCACTGGCCATTGTGATGAAAGCTGCTTCGGGCTGAGGTCTGACTGGGCTGCCGCTCAGACACAGTTAACCCACGTCTGACAACACGCCCAGTGAGGCAAGTGCCCGCAGGCCGGGGCTGCTGAAAGGCAGCGAGGAGGGGTCTGCCTGCTTCCTTTCTTTACAGCACAGGGTCTCGGTCCCCTCGGTTTTGTTTTTCCAGCTGCGGTATATTTTTACCACTCTGAGTGACCTAATATAATAAGCCCGATTCATTCATGGAAACATCCTGTATTATCATTTTCTGTGGCTGCAAGACTGGTGGTGTCTTGGGGAAGCTTCTTTTCACTGGCTAAACCCTTCCACCCTCTAGTAGGCTGTTTTTCTTTTTAGTACAGATCTCTTCCAAGATAAAGGAGTTAGAATGCTTATCAATAAGTAGCACTACATTTGAAAAATGAAAAAACTCTAAATTTTATTGCAGAATTAATTTGTTGTCTCTAGAAAATGTTTTAAGTTCTTAAAAGCTACATAGTGTAGTTAGTTGAAACATAGGGTCAGTGAAACCGAGGTCTTGAGTTTGCCCTAAGCAAACCTCTCTTTTTAGTAACCTCAGGCCAGCTGTTCCAGAGCTGGCTCACAAATCCATGCCCTGGTCGCAGTGGGGACGTGCTAACCACCAAACACAAACCTGTAACCTCTGCTGGGTAAACAGCAGATGTTCGTGTCCTTTTGGTGTTCATTTATTTTATCTGAAATGTGATATATCCAGTATTGTCACCAATTTTAAAGAAAGTTAAACATTTCTAAGTAAATGCAATCGGTAACAATTTTATGAATGAATAACTATAGAGAATACTAGGTAATCAAAGTAGTTAAAAGATGTCTAGGTCAGTCAGTGGGGGGACATAATAGTCTTTTTTTCTATTGAGTTGTAATTGACATATAATGTTATATTAGTGGCAGGTAGACAAACAGCATAATGATTTGATATTTGTACAAACGGCTGACCCTTGAACAACTGCGGTGAACTGCACAGGTGCACTTACACATACATGGGTTTTTTTCAATAAATACAGAACAGATAGAAGTGGGAGGGGGGCAAGCTAAGATGGCAGCATAGTAGCAGGACCCTGGGCTTGCCTCGTCCCTCAATCACAGCTAGATAACTATCAGATCATTCTGAACACCCAAGAAATTGACCTGAGGGCTGACAGAACAAAGTGCACAACTAGAGGGAGAGAAGAGGCTACATCGAGGAAGGTAGGAAGTACAGAGACATGGTTTGGGGGAGAAATGGGGAGAAGTGGATCGCGGCTTCTGTGGAGGGAAGGGAGCCTTGGTCGTGGAGAGAGGTAAGAGAGAGGGGGGATGAGGAGCACACAGGATCACACAAGGAAAGCACTTCCCCAAAACCTCTCTAACCTGGGGAAGGAAACAGACATCCAAATCCAGGAGGCACAGAGAGCTCCCATCAAGATCAACAAAAGCAGGCCAACACCAAGACATATTGTAGTTAAGTTTGCAAAATATAGTGATAAAGAAGAAGTCCTAAAAGCAGCAAGACAAAAGAAGTCCCTCACTTATAAGGGAAGTGCTAAACGTTAGCAGCAGATATTTCCACAGAAACTTGGCAAGCCAGAAGTTCAGCTCGCTGAATGAGAAGAATCTGCAGCCAAGAATACTCTATCCAGCAAGACTATCATTCAGAATAGGAGAGATGAAGAGTTTCCCAGACAAACAAAAACTAGAGGGGTTTGTGACCACTAAACCAGCTCTGCAAGAAATATTAAAGGAGACGCTTTGAGTAGGAGGGAAAAGACCAAAAGTGACAAGGACTAGAGAGGACCCGAGAAATTTTCCAGAAACAGCAACAAAAAAAGCAATAAAATGGCTCTAAGTACATGTCAGTAATTATGCTGAATGTAAAAAAGACCCCTCCATATGCTGCCTACAAGAGACTCACTTGAGACCTAAAGACACCTGCGCGTTGAAAGTGAGGGGATGGAGAAATATTTATCACGTAAACGGATGTCAAAAGGAAACCAGACTAGCAATACTTAACATCAAACAAACTAGATTTAACCAAAGACTGGGGGTCCCTGGATGGCGCAGTTAGTTAAGCATCCAACTCTTGATCTTGGCTCAGGTCATGATTCACATTTCTTAACTTCAAGCCCCACATCAGGCTTTGTGCTGATGATACAGAGCCTGCTTGTGATTCTGTCTTCCCTTTCTCTGCTTATGCTTTCTCTCTTGCTCTCATAAAAATAAATAAACTTTAAAAAAAAAAAAAAACCACAACAAAGACCATGACAAGATGGAAAAGGGCACTAGATCATAATAAAGGGGACTATCCAACAAGAAGATTGTAAATATTTATGACCTCAACTTGTGACCACCCAAATATATAAAATACTTAATACCAAAACATAAAGGAACTCATTGATAATAATACAATAATAGTAGGAGGATCTTAAACACCCCACTTACAGCAATGGACAGATCATCTAAGCAGAAAATCAATAAAGAAACAATGGCTTTCAATGACACAGTGGACCAGATGGACTTAACAGATACATTGAGAACATTTCATCCTAAAGCAGCAGAATACACTGCTTTAGAGATGTTCTCCAGAATAGATCACATACTGGATCACAAATCAGCCCTCAACAAGTACAGAAAGATTGAGATCATACATACCATGCATAGTTTCAGACCACAATACTATGAAACTTGAAGTCAACTATAAGAAAGAATTTGGAAAGATCATAAATACATGAGGTTAAAGAACATCCTACTAAAGAATGATTGGGTTAAGCAGTCATTCTTTAAATAATGAAAATACCACTGTCTAAAACTTTAGGGATGCAGCAAAGGCAGTCCTGAGAGGGAGGTAGATTGCAATATAGGCCTACCTCAAGAAGCAAGAAAACTCTCAAATACACAGCCTAATCGTATGCCAAAGGAGCTAGAAAAAGAACAACAAATGAAGCCTAAAGCCAGAAGAAGGTAAATTAAAAAAGATTAGAGCAGAGAGTGACCTGGGTAGCTCTGTCAGTTAAATGTCTTGACTTCGGCTCAGGTCATGATTTCGTGGTGTGTGAGTTTGAGCCCCATGTCAGGCTCTGTGCTGACAGCTCAGAGCCTGGAGCCTGCTTCAGATTCTGTGTCTCCCGCTCTGTCTCTCTGCCCCTCCCCCACTCATGTTCTGATGCTCTGTCTCTGTCTCTCTCTCTCTCTCTCTCAAGAATAAATAAAACATTACAAATTTTGTTTTAAAAGATCAGAGCAGAAATAAATGATACAGAAACCAAAAAAAAAAAGAAATGGTGGAACAAATCAATGAAACCAAGAGCTTGTTCTTTGAAAAAAATTAATATAACTGATAAACCCCTAAGCCAGATTTATGAAAAAGAGAAGAGAAAGGACTAAATAAATAAAATCACAAATGAGAGAAATGAAAAAACAGCTAACACCACAGAAATACAATTATAAGAGAATATTATGAAAAGTCATATGCCAACAAATTGGACAATCTGGGAGAAATGGATAAATTCTAGAAATATAAGCAACCAAAATTGAAACTGGAAGAAATAACGGAAACATGTACAGACTGATAACCAGCAAAGAAATTGAATCATTAATCAAAAATCCCCCAACAAAGTCCAGGGCCAGATGGCTTCAAGGGAATTCTACCAAACATTTAAGGAAGAGTTAATACCTGTTCTTTTCAAACTATTCCCCCAAAAAATAGAAATGGAATTAAAACTTCCAAACTCATTCTATAAGGCCAGCGTTACCCCAATTTCACAAACAGACAAACGCATCACTAAAGAAGAGAACTATAGGCCAATATCCCTGATGAACATGGATGCAAAAATTCTCAACAGAATACTAGCAAATCGAATCCAACAGTACATTAAAAGAATCATTCATCATGATTAAGTGGGATTTATTCCTGAGTTGCAAGGATGGTTCAAAATTCGCAAATCAGTCAATGTGATACACCACATTAATAAAAGTAAGGGTAAGAACCATTTGATCCTCTCAAAAGATGCAGAAAAGCATTTGACAAAGTGCAATATCCATGCATGATAAAGACTCAACAAAGTAGGTTTAGAGGAAACATAATAAAGGCCATATAAGAAAAAGCCACAGCTAATATCATCCTCAGTGAGGAAAACCTGGAAGCTTTTTCCCTAAGGTCAGGAACAAGGATGTCTACTCTTACCATTGTTATTTAACATGGTACTGGAAGTCCTAGCCTCAGCAGTCAGACAACAAAAGTAATTTAGCATCCACATCGACAAGGAAGAAGTCAAACTTTCACTATTGACAGATGATATGATGTTCTATATGGAAAACCCAAAAGACATCACCACAAAATTGCTAGAACTGGTACATGAGTTCATTACAATCAAAGGATACAAAATCAATGAAAAGAAATCTGTTGCATTTCTGTATACCAATAATGAAGCAGCAGAAAGAGAAATCAAGGAACTGATCCCGTTTACAATTGCATCAAAAACCTAAGATACCTAGGAATAAATCTAACTAAAGAGGCAAAAGACCTGTACTCTGAAAACTTATAAAACACTGATGAAAGAAAGTACAGATGACACACAAAAAAATGGAGAAACATTCCATGCTCATGGATCAGAAGAACAAATACTGTTAAAATATCTATACTACCGAAAGCAACCTACACATTTAGTGCAGTCCTTATCAAAATACCACCACCATTTTCCACACACAGCTAGAACAAACCATCCTGAAATTGGTGTGGAACCACATAGCCAAGGCAGTCTTGATAAAGAAAAGCAAAGCTGGAGGCATCACTTCAAGCTACATTACAAAGCTGTAGCCATCAAGGCAGTGTACTGTGGTCCTGACATAAAAACAGACACATTGATCAGTGGAACAGAGTAGAAACCCCAGAAATGATCCACAACTGTATGGTCAACTAACCTTTGACAAAGCAGGAAAGAATATCCAGAGGAGAAAAGATGATCTCTTCAACAAGTGGTGCTGGGAAAACTGCACAGCTACATGCAGAAGAATGAAACTGGACCACTTTCTTACACCATACACAAAAGTAAGCCCCAAATGGATGAAAGACCTAAACGTGACGGGAAACCATCAAAATCCTAGAGGAAAACTTCTTTGACCTTGGCTGGAGCAACTTCTTCCTAGACGCATCACCAGAGAGGCAAGGGAAACAAAAGCAAAAATTAACTTGATTGGGACTTCTTCAAGATAAAACTGCACAGCGAAGGAAACAATCAACAAAACTAAAAGGCAGCCTTCAGAATAGGAGAAGATGTTTGCAAATGACATCTGATAAAGGGTTAGTATCCAAAGTATATAAAGAACTTACCAAACTCAACACCCCGACAACAAATAATCCAGTTAAAAATTGGACAGAGGGTCTGAATAGACATTTTTCCAAAGAAGACATGCAGATGGCTAACAGACACATGAAAAGATGCTCAACATCACTCATCAGGGAAAAACAAATCAAAACTACAATGAGATATCACCTCACACCTGTCAGAATGGCTAAAATTAACGACCAGAGAAAACAACAGGTATTGGTGAGGATGTGGATAAAGGGGAACCCTCCTTACACTCTTGGATGGAATGTAAACTGGTGCAGCCACTCTGGAAAACAGTATGAAGATTCCTCGAAAAATTAAAGATAGGGGCTCCTGGGGGTTCAGTCAGTTAAGTGTCTGACTTCAGCTCAGGTCATGATCTCATGGTTCATGAGTTCAAGCCCTGCATCGGGCTCTGTGCTGACAGCTCAGAGCCTGGAGCCTGCTTCAGATTCTGTGTCTCCCTCTCTCTCTCTGCTCCTCCTCCACTCACGCTCTGTCTCTGTCTCTCAAAAATGAATTAACATTAAAATTTTTTTAATGGGGCGCCTGGGTGGCTCAGTTAAGTGTCCAACTTCAGCTCAGGTCATGAAATAAGTCAAAGAAAGATAAATATCATATGATTTTACTCATGTGGAATTTAAGAAACAAAACAGACGAAATAGGGGAAATAAAAAAGAGAGGCAAACCTGAAAACAGATTCTTAACTATAGAGAACAAACTGAGGGTTGCTGGAGGAGAGGTGGTCAGGGGGATGGGTTAAATTGGTGATGGGTATTAAGGAGGGTACTGGTAATGATGAGCACTGGGTGTTGTATATAACTGATGAATCACTAAATTCTACCCTGGAAACTAATATTACACTGTATGTTAACTAACTGTAATTTAAATAAAAACTTTAAAAAGAAAAAAAATACCATACTATAAATGTATTTTCTCTTCCTTATGATTTGGTTAATAACATTTTCTTTTCTCTAGCTCACTAGATTGCAGAAATACAGTATATAATAGGTAAAACATACAAAATATGTGTTAATTGTTTCTGATATTGATAAGGCTTCTGGTCAGTAGTAGATTATTAGTAGTTAAGTTTTGGGGGAGTCAAAGTTACACATGGATTTTCAGCAGCACAGGCATCAGCAACCCCTAAGCTCTGAGTTGCAAATGATCAATAAGCACACGAAATGATACTCCCCATGGCTACATTGGAGAAATGCAAATTAGGAGCACCGTGTCCTGCCATTACATACCTACTGGAATTAAAATTAAAGAGATGGACAACACCAAGTGCCAGTGAGGACTGAACCTACTAACACTCTCATACACTGCTGCAGGAGGTGTAAGATGGCATAACCACTTTGGAAAATAATATGGTGATTTCTTATGCATTTAAACATGCTTTTATGACCCAGCATTTAACATATGATCCAGCAGTTAATTCCACTCTCAGGTATTTACTCAGGAGAAATGAAACCATGTATCTACCAAAAGTCTTGCACATGCATGGTCATAGCAATTTTGCAGTAGCTGAATACTGGAAACAACCGAAATGGCTGGCAATTTGGATGGATAAATAAGTTGTGGTCTATTTATATAATGGAATACTACTCTTCATGAAAAGGAATGAACTGCTGATGCACACAAGAATTTAGAATACTCTCAAATACTGTACTGAGTAAAAGCAGCCATACACAAAAGTGAGCAAACTACACAGTTTGATTCATGTAAAATTCAAGAATAAAACTAGTGAGAGAAATTCACTGGTTGCCTTGGACCAAAGGTGAGCATAAGGGATTGACTGCTGAGGAGAACTTTATTTAATGTATACAAATTATACTTCAGTAAGGTTGATTTTTAAAAAAAGATAATAAATACTATCAGCAACTACTTGCCAACAATTTGGAAAACTTATGTGAACTGGAAAATTTTTTTTAGTAGTTTAATAGAACTGACTTAGGAAATAAAAAGCTTAACAGCTTGACTTGTATTAAAACTACTGAGTAAATTAAAGCAATGGTTAAAAATCTTCCCACCAAAGAAAAAAGAAAAAAGAAAAAATTCAGAGCCAGATGGTTTTATAGTAATGTTATACCAAACTTTCATGCACTAGGTCATTCCAGTTTCTATAAATTGTTCCAGGCAGTGGAAAAGAAAGAACTACTCTCCAATTCATTCTGAGAGATCAACATAACTTTGAGAAATCCAGACAAAGACATTACAAAAAAGGAAATCTTAAGTTTGTTTCACTCATGAATACAGCTGTAGAAATTCTGAACTCATCAGTAAATCAGCTGTGTGTATAAAAGATAATACTTCACCTCCAAGTTGGGCTACTTCTAGGCATGCAAGGGTAGTATAATTGAGGGAGTCCATAGAAGCAATTCACTTCAGTAATAGATTAAAAGATTTTTTAAATGTGGTTATTTGAATAAATACAATGAACACATTTGATAAAATAACACCCAAGTATGCATAATTTTTCCAGTTAAATTATCATTATTTTTCATTTTAGTCTCTAGAGAGCACGAGCAAATGAAAGGGACAGAAGGAAAGAGAGAGAATCTTAAGCCAATCCATGCTCAGCATGGAGACTGATATGGGGTTCAATCCCATGACCCTGGGATCATGACCTGAGCCAAAATCAAGAGTCAGACGCTCAACCGACTGAGCTACCCAGGCACCCCTAAGTTATTTTTCATTTTGATTAAGAGAATACTATTAGCAAGACTGAGAAATGTGTATAATCCGAAACTGAGGAATTTGCTATTTTGATAAGTGACCCAGAGACACTAATGGCGAATCTGTTATCCTAGGTGGGAGACCATAGAACAATGGCAAAAAGCAAGGACACTGGATCCATAAAACCGTGGGTCATTCTTGACCCTGCCATTCACCTTGTGTGTGATGAGAAGTTACTTATCCCCTCTGTGTCTGTTTTCTCTGTAAAATTCGCATGATAATCCCTCCCACAAACAACACTTAACAAGAATTAACATGTCATGCTCTGCACTGACACTTGCCTTTCTAACGATTTTATATGTTAGTGTTACAATACATGTGATGTGTTTTATGTATTGTTCTCTTTAAGACCTTCTAACTCTTGGCCAAAGGCTAAGTTCATGACTATAACCTGTGATAAAAGTGATTTCCCTTTCATATTACATATTGACACCTTTTTATGTGTGTCTCAAAGGTGAGTGATTTCACATGGAGCCATGATGGGACTCAGGCACTTATTTCGTATCGAGATGGGTTTGTCCTGGTTGGTTCTGTCAGCGGACAAAGACACTGGTCATCTGAGATCAACTTGGAGAGTCAAATCACATGTGGCATATGGACTCCTGATGACCAACAGGTAAAGCCTCTTGATTATGGGTATGTAATGAATGTTAAAACCATGTGAGCTGGGGAGGAAATGAATTGCATACAGTCATATAGGGAAGGGGTGAGGGAGGGGAAGCTGCCTCAGAAGCCTCTTAAAGAATCACAAAGATAAATAGCAATGAATATGTCCAGGTAAAAATTAAAACTTTAAGTGAACCATACATGGGAGAAAAAAATATTTCCCATCAGTATGGTAAACACTGAGTTAACATTTTGATTATGGAAAATATTCATACGGATATACTTTTAAATCTACTTACATAGCCAGTTGGTAAATAGATAATAGACATAATGATTCACAAAAGAAGCTCAACTAGTCAATAATCATATGGTGGAAAAGTATACATTTTCAGGAGAAAAATGCAAAATAACATAGGAAATAGTTTTACTTATTAGCAAAAAATAATCAAATGATACAGATGATTTCCTGGTTAATGATAAGAGTTCAGTCCAAGTATTCTTATTCATTGCTCGTAATAATGTCTCTTAAACCTTTGGGGAAGCAGTTTGGCAGAATATGTCAGAAGTCTTTAAAACTTATTGTCCACTTTGACCTGATAATATACTTTAGGAATTTATCTAAAAACAAAAGGAAGAAAATAAAAGTTACAGTCATTAAAACATTATTTGTGATAGTAAAAATTTGGCAGCTTGTCTAAAAATAGACTGATTAAGTAAACTGTGGTATCCCCACTTAAACTTAAGTTCGGGAAATTATAGATTGTGGTTATGAAGACAGTGTAATAATCTGGAAGAGTTCTTATGATATAATGTTGAGGGAAAAAAATCAGGCTATGAAATGGTGTATGTGGTATGATTATCACGTCATAAAACAGCCAAAAGAAACCCATCCACATAGCTGAAAGACCTGGAAGGAAACAAAATGCCACAGGAAGTTTGTTGTTTTATAGTGATGAGCTCTGGGGTCATTTTCTAAAACACATTAAAAAAATTTTTTTAATGTATCTGATTTACTTTCATGAAAAAGTAATATAGAATAACCTAATAAAATTGTATGTTGGTAATTCATTTTTTAACATTTATTTTGAGAGTGAGAGCATGTGCACTCACACTAGTGGGAAAGGGGCAGAGAGAGAGAGAGAGAGAGACTATCCCAAGCAGACTCCACACTGTCAGCACAGAGCCCAGTGTGAGATCCTGACCCAAGCCAAAATCAAGAACAGACACTTAACTGACTGAGCCACGGAGGCACCTCTGAGAAACCTCTGAGAATTCATTTTCTAAGTGAAAAGGTTGACGACTCGGGAAAACCTTTTAAATACAAAGCTTATGTTTTCTAAGTACAGCAAACTCCATAAAATGTCAGGACATTTCATAGGGATTTTAGTTTAATATTGATACAAGCAGGCATTAGTATAATAAGGAATTATAACGTTCATTTTTGAGTCTTCTTTTCATTCTTTGTTTTTTTAACTGAATTGCTCTTTGTTAATCACTAAACATTTCTTGCTTCCATTTTTTCCCAAGTAAAATTGGTTAATATTTTTTCTTGTTCTTCTCAAAATGACTATTATGGGAGCTACAAAGAAATCGTTTCAACTCCACACTTCTTCCACGGTCCTCTCCCGGAGGCTTCTAATTACCCAGTGGCATATGCGTGTGTCTGTCTGAAGCACTTAGATTTATCGTGCCCTTGTGGTTTTGTAGGTTTTGCCGCCCCTACAGTCTGCGGGAGAAGCCTGCTGCAGCCCGTTCAGCGGCTTGGCACAGACCCTGTCCCTGTACCTCTCCTCCTCTGTTAAGGGGGTGGGGGTGTGAGTTATTTTCAGCCTGTTTCCCAGGGCTTTTGTAATGATCAAATGGGGCAATAGATGTGCTTTAAGAAAGCACTTAAAAATATGTAAGTGGAAGCCTTAGCTTTGCATTCTTCCCTTGCCTAGAGGGCTGGAACCTGGGAGGCTCATGTCACAGTCCTCTGATGAGCTATGCCTGCCAGTATCCCTAACAGACAGCATGCCGGAGTGTGACAGTCACAGGACCCGGACATGCTGGGGACACGGTGGGTAAGACTTGGCACCTGCCTTTGAGCTGGTGGAGGCCAGATGAGGAGGCAGACCCACAGACATCCTGCGATGCGTCCTGGCAAAGTTACCTGTGTAGCCGGCAGCCTGGTGTCGTGGGCGTGACGGAGTACAGATGGGCTGCAGCTTCTGTTTTTAAATTTTTTTTTAATGTTTATTTTTGAGAGAGAGAGAGAGAACATGAGGGGGGAGGTGCAAAGAGAGAGGGAGACATAGAATCCTAAGCAGGCTTGAGGCTCTGAGCTGTCAGCAGCAGAGCCCAATGCGGGGCTTGAACTCATGAACCACAAGATCAAGACCTGAGCTGAAGTCGGACACTTAACCAACTGAGCCACCCAGGCGCCCCATGGGCTGCAGCTTTGAGGCCAGGCTGAGGCACTTGGACTTGGCTCTGTAGACCTGTCTGCAGGACCAGAGAGTGGCTTTGGCCCATGATTGGTCTCCTGGTCCACAAGCTCTCTCTAAAGGACTGCTTTTACTGGTTCTATATTTCGGCTAATGGGTAGGATTTCACTCAGGAAAGTGCTGCACTTGCTGCCGCTTAGAAAGGTTGCAGACCACTGAGGCAGTGAGGGTCCTTGTAAGAATTGAAAGTAGAGAAGAGATTTATGGGGTGTTACTCCATCAGTCTTGTTTGAACTGAGACATGGAAAAACAAAATTCCTTCCTCCACGTCTCTCACTCTTTCTTATCTCTTGCTTGGTTTGAAAATTATTAATGAAAGAAGACCATCCGTAATGTAAGGCTCTGAGCTCTTACATTGGGAGTTGGTGTTTAAAGCTGTGCCTCATCCATCTCCGTGTCTCTTCCTTCTCCCAGAGAGCCTCCTGCACTTCATGTAGAGTAAAACACCGTCCAGGATGAAGCCGCCTTCTCACACCTTGAGATAGTTCTAACCATACAGGAATTTAGGTTGCTTCCTAACTTTTTAAAATATAAGCAGTACTATTTTACAAGTAAGTTTGATAAGAGTCTAGCTGTTTTCCTATTTGTCGTGTATTTTCTTTTTTATATATGTATATATATATATTTCTAAATATTTATTTTTGAGAGAGAGAACATGAGCAGGGGAGGGGCAGATGGAGAGGGAGAAGGGGGGGCGGAGGAGGAGGAGGAGAAGAGAGAGAGAGAGAATGAATCCCAAACAGGCTCCATGCCGTCTGCACATAGGCCAATATGGGGCTCGAACTCATGAGTTGTGAGATGATGACCTGAGCTGAAACCAAGAGTTGGACACTTAACTCACTGAACCACTCAGGTGCCCCTGTTGTGTATTTTTCTCAGTCTAGAGTAGTGATCTAGATACACTTTTGGGGTTTATAGTCTACTTTAAGTATCAGATGGAAATTGGGAACCCTTTTCCTGGAAAAATGTGCACGTGTATCACTTTGTCTAGAATGTTGGGAGCTCATAGGATTCCATTCATGAACTCTTCCCCTTTACATCTGGTCTAGACAGTTTAGAGGTGACTTTTGAGATAATCTTTCCTAACTTTCTGTTCGTTTATTCAAACATTACAGAAAATTGAAAGAATATACCTGCCTTAATTCAGAAACTAATTATTTTGCCATATTTGTGCATGGTCTTCTCCTCTGCCTGCCTCCCATTCCTCCTCTCTTTCTCTTCATACATGCACACATTTTTTGTAGTACTTTTTGGAATGTAAGTTATAGACATTATGCCACACCACCCCAAAATATTTCAAGAATAAGTTCATTCTACAGGTAAAAATATTTCAAGAATAAGTTCATATCTAATTATTCTACATTATCAGCCTCAAGAAATTAGCAGTGATCCTAGCTGGTATCCGGGTATCTTCATAGCTCTCTAATTGTTACAAAAATGAGTTTTGTAGGCTTTTTTCCCCTTTTTTTGTTATTTATGTTTACATTTATAGAACCAAGATCTAAGTTGTGTACAGCAATTGTTTATTATGTCTTGAGTCTAGAAAAGTTTCTTCTTTTTTTCTTTTTTCAATGGCATTGCCTTTCTAGCAAGTTTAGTGTGGTTACCTTGTAGAATATTCCAAGTCTGGACTTGTAAAATTGTTTACCCATAGTATCATTTAATTTCTAGTAGTTTCTGTATTATCTATCAGCTGGAAGTTAGGTTAAGATCAGATTTGGATTAAGCAGTTTTGGTGAGAATAGTTAATAGGTGATTCCCTATCTTTCACACTGAGCCACATTGAGAAGTGCATAATATCATGTCATCCCACTGTGGGAGGTGCTGAGTCTGATGGGACTTTGTAAAACAAGACTATTTTTTAATAGCATGTTCTTCATTTCATCCATACTTACAGCGAATTTTTTCCCAAGTGATGTTAAATTTTAGGCTAAAATTTGTCTTCCATTAAATTGCAAGCAGGGAATATGATCCTACCTGGAGTTTATATACTAGATGAAGACTGGCTTAGTCTCTTCAGGCTGCTGCAACAGTTCTGCTTGCTGGAGGGCTTAAGCACAGTTTCAACACAGTTCAGGAGGATGGAAGTTGAAGATCAGGTACCGGTAGGTTTGGTTTCTCATGAAGCCTCCTTGGCTTGCAGGTGGCCACCCTCTTCCTGTGACCTCATATGACCTTTCCTATGTGTGCTCATCCCTGATATCTCTTTCTCTTTGTATAAGGACACCAGTCCACCTGGTTTGGGGCCCTATCCCTAGGACCTCATTTAACCTTAATTATCTGGCTTTGTCTCCAGATACTGTCACATTAGGGATTAAGCCTTCAGCATATCAATTTTGAGTAACATACAAACATTCAGTTTCTAATAGCCTCATAAGAAATATGAGTCTTCAAAAAATATATTTAAAGAATAGAAAATTCACAGAAAAGACACATATAAATTCAGCTTGACAAACTTGAGATGTATTTATAAATAAGACTGTATTTGTAGGGCTTGAGAGAAAAAAACAAATGATGTAAATAGACAATATCAGAGAATAAATATAAACATGGGGAAAAAATATCTGTGGGTCTCACGTTGGTCAAGAATAATGCCGCAGTGACTCCTCTGCCATCACTAGGAATACCAAGCCCCACAGTGTGCAGGAAAAGAGTGTGGCGTTCCCTGTGCATTGTCTGGGGTGCAGGGGTACCGTACCTCTTGATAGAGGAAACTGCTTTGAAACGTGTACACTCACACATACCCATCCTGCATTCTTTGAGTCTTAGGTGAATGTGAGTTCACTTTGAGAGCCTTTGAACCAGAGAAAGTTGTTGAGAACTGGAGGTACAGTTCCATCAGGAGAGGTGGAGATGCCAGCCCGTGACCCAGCGTGTGTGGGCGTGAACTAGGCCCTCCGAGAACAGAGAACATCCAGTGGATCTGTGTCCATGGAAGATGGGACGGAAGGAAAAAGCCTCAGACTCTCATCTCAGGAATTTAGGTTAGATGGGGAAGAGTTTTGTGGTTACTGCTCTGAGTGAAAGGGCATATCTAAACCAGGACAGGAAGAAAGCCCTAGTTCCCACCCTTCTTGGGAGAGCACCTCATAAGAAGAAACCTCCCAAGAACCCCTCTGCCATGGGCACAAGGAGGTCTGCCAAGAACTACTTCTTAGACTGGTGGTTCGTCTTTCTCTTCCCGGGTCCCCCTTCTCTACCGCAGCTCCTGTAGTTTGAGTGCGTGAACCATTTAGATTTACTTTAGGGGGAGCCCAGGCATGGAGAATGTGTACACATTAGGGAAGTTAGCAGTACCATGGTCACGCACAGTACAGTCCTCAGATCAGATGCCTTGTGGCTTATCTAGTGGCCGCTTCAGCAGCACACGTACTAAAGTCGGAATGATCCAGAGCAGGTTAGCACGGCCTCTGCGCAAGGATGCATGCCGATGCCATGTGGTTCCTCCGGGCCTTGCAGCTTCCTCTCTGACCCAGCAGTCCTTTCCAGGCATCTCCGTCCTCGCCTGTTGGCCTTTCTTTCCAGCTCCTCCTGCTTTCTACTCTGACAGAGATGTGGCTCTCCCCAGGCCCCCAGAGCCACGGAGTTCTTGCCTCATGTGAAGCCCATACTCCAAGCAGCCGGGGGCTTCGCTTTGCCCACCCCGACCCGCACCGTCCCCTCCAACTCTGACTGAGGCAGAGGCGTCTGTGACCCCAGTCCGCACATCCAGGCCTCCTGCTTTGCAGACATGCTCTCCCCCCGGCGGCAGCAGGGCCGCAGTTGTTACATCCGGTCCCTGCCCCAGCGTCGTCGTTCTCTTCCAGTGCTGCCCCTGACGCCCTGCTCCGGGAGGCCCTCCTGCCTCGTTCCTCGTTCTCACCTGTTCCCTTGTCTAGAGCTCCAACTTGGGGCCCTTCCCCCTTTCTCTCCTCGTTGGGCTGATTTCTCCCACTACCACGGCCTGTCAGCTCCGACCTGAGCACGCAGGCTCCCCAAGCTGCCTTCTCGGTGCGCCATCCCTTCCCCCTGTCCCTCCCGCTGAGCACTGGCTGCCTGGACCCCGCTCAGCCCGTGTGGGCCCTGCGGAGCTCGGCAGCCTTCCTCCCTGCCCCTCCCCCGTTGCTGGCCACTCGCACTTGACTTGCCCCTCTTCCTTGTCTTCACCTTCCACTTAGTCCCCATGGCCTGGTGATTCTGCTTCTTAAATATTTCCCTATCAGGGATGATTTATTTGTATTTACATGCTCAAGATGGTAATGGTCACACCAGCCCAAGTGCAAGTGTTTAAGCTCTCACACACCCTGCGTTCTGTAACAGGGCTGCTTGATCTGGTGACTTGCAGATCCTTCCCATTGCTCCTCCTCTCCAGCTTTGTTCCCTGGCTGGGTCCTTTGTTCATCAGCGGCTGCTTCTGCCGCACTGGGCGGCCTCCCTCCTGGTTCCTGTGCAGTGAGGGAAGGAGTGGCTTCTCAAGTTGTTGAAGATATTTATTTGTTTATTTTTAATGTTTATTTATTTTTGAGACAGAGTGCGAGCGGGCGAGGTGCACAGAGAGAGGGAGACACAGGATCTGAAGCAGGCTCCAGGCTCCAAGCTGTCAGCACAGAGCCCAATGCAGGACTTGAACCCACGAACCGTGAGATCGTGACCTGAGTCAAAGCCAGACCCTTAAGTAACTTAGCCACCCAGGTTCCCGGTTGTTGAAGTTATTTAAAGATCTCCTTTTGCCTGCAGCGGTGCCTGCACACTGTGGAGCGGCTTCCCTGGGGCAGGGGATGGAAGGGGGCTTCTCGGAGGAAGGGGCAGGACCGCCCAGACCAGAAGCCAGGACAGCTCTGCTTCTGTGTTAAATACGAAATTGGGATTGTGTCTTATATTTTGTTTTTGAGGACAAATCTGTAAGACAAACATACGAGTCTGGTTCCTCTCTATACAATCTGGTCCCTTTCTAACTTTCTATTTATGTTTACTAGCTTTTGTCAAATTAAAGAGCTGTAGTTTTTATTTATTTTTTTTTTAAGAGCACAAGCAGGGGAAGGGCAGAAGGAGAGAGAGAATCCCAAGCAAGCTCCTTGCAGTCAGCACAGAGCCTGATGGGGGGCTTGGGCCCACAACCCTGGGATCATGACCTGAGCAGAAATCAGTAGTCGGATGCTCAACTGACTGAGCCGCCCAGGCGCCCCAAAGAGCTGTAGTTTTTAAAAGTCAAATAGTACTAGTAGGCTTATAATGAAAACTTTTAAAAACAAAGCACAGGCACCTTTTAGTTCCCTGTGCTATCCCTCCTCCCCGATTCCCACTCCAGTTCCCACTTTCTGACTCTCACTCCGATTCCCACTTCCTACTCTGATTCCCACTCCTGACTGCTGCTCCCTGATTCCCACTCTCTGTGGCAAGCACTCTAATTTTAACCCTTTGTGTTTCTCTCCATATTTCTGAATTAAAGGCTAGTTCTGTCCAGTCTTGACTTTTCATCCTCAGGTGTTCCCTGTGAACTTCCTACCTGGAAAACGAGAAACTGGCTGTCTTGGAACGCTCCTTTCCATACGTTTCCGGCGTGCTCCCGTCTCCACAGTTGGTGGCCAGTGTTCTGTGGTGAACACACGATCCACAGACAGCTGGCACACACAGCCACGGTTGAGTGGCTGCCTCGTGCACCCTGGCCTTTGCCCACAGTCAGTAAAGTTGCCTTACTTACTGCTTAGTTTTCTGGGTACCAACCACAGATTAATCCCTACACTCTCCAAAATAGTAGAAACCTCCTCGGAATGTGTTCCACCACTTAGGAGGTGGTTTTCTGGCGCTGTTTCTCCCATGGCCCTTGGCCCTCTGTGCCAGCATCACAGCTGGCAGGTACCCAAGGGTGTTGGTTCCCTCGCCTCCCCCTGGCACGGGAGCCCCTATTTTCGGGATCACGCACTTGTATTTTGTGGTTTGGTAGAACCCTGTTTTGGTGGAACATGTCTTCTGGGAAATTTTAAGACAGTTGCTTTATAAGTCTCCCCCCTTATTTAGCTGGGACGTAGCAGTCCCTTTGCAACTCGTTCCTTCAGCTCTTTTGTCTTTTCTCTTTCTGTCCTTCTAAATTGATGATCTCATTTTAATATCCTTTCTCTCCCAGTTTCTTTTCTTTGCCTGCTTATCCCATTTTGTGGGCAGTATCCTCCAAGTTTTCTTTGACTTTTAAAAAGTTAATGCTGGGGCGCCTGGGTGGCTTAGTCGGTTAAGCATCCGACTTTCACTTAGGTCATGATCTCGCGGTTCATGGGTTCGAGCCCCGCATCAGGCTCTGTGCTGACTGCCAGCTCAGAGCCTGGAGCCTGTTTCAGTCTGTGACTCCCTTTCTCTCTGACCCTCCCCTGCTCACGCTGTCTCTCTCTCTCTCTCCTAGAAATAAATAAAACATTAAAATAAAAAAGTTAATGCTATTTTTAATTTTTAAGAGCTCTTTTTTGTTTTCTGATCGTTTTTTAAAAAAACATAGCATTGGGGCGCCTGGGTGACTCCATCAGTTAAGTATCCGACTTCAGCTCAGGTCATTACCTCACATTTCATGGGTTCGGCCCTGCATCAGGCTGTGCTGACAGCACAGAGCCTGGAGCCTGCTTCGGATTCTGTGTGTCCCCCTCTCCCTTCCGCTCCCCTGCTCACACTCTGTCTCTCTCTCAAAAATAAACTAAAACATTAAAAGTAAATTAAAAAATAGCATCATATTCATATTTCACAGAGGATGAAAGATGAAGATATTAATTGAAGGTTTTGAAGTGTCCCTCTGTATTCTTCTCTGTCTTTTTCCTTCAGGTTCTTTCTGTCTTTATTTAGGCTTCTTTTTCATATTAGATGCTTTTCTCACATGTCTGGTGGTCATTGGTCATCTCCTCATATTTAAGGGGTGGAGACTAGCCAGTGACCTGGACACCGGGGTGAGGGGTGCTGGTGCTGTTAACTGATGGGCTTCTCTGCGGGGTGATGCCTGGCCCTCTCCTTCTGCACGTGCCTTACCTAGTGACTGAGGTGGGTTCGTTTCTCAGATCGAGTTGCTAGGTTTTTACCATAGGCCCCTGAGCTGTGTTTGTGTCCGGTCCCCCACCCCAAGCTTCCATTTGGCCTTTCCAGAGGATCAGACAGATGTGCACCTGCTGCTGTTTGTGTGGATGGGAGAAGACATGTGGAACTTTGTTCTTTTTCAGGACTTCCACCCAGTCCCTCTGTCCTTCTCCACCCTCACCTCCACTTTGAGAAGGGTCTCTGGCTTCTGCAGCACAAATCAGCTTACTCCTGGTCTCCTTCCTTGCTGTGGGCTTCGGCTTCAACTGCCTCTGGGCTGTTTGGTCACTTAACCATGTGTCCATCAGCTGCCCAGTTTCTAGATGTTGGCTCCTCTGTCTGCTGACCTTGTCTCTCCAGTTCTCTGTTGAGTTTCACCCACATTACTGTCAATTTGGGAAGGCATCCAGGCCATCATGTGACCTCTCATAGCTCAGTAGCCTTCTCTGTGGCCGCCATTCCTCTGCACACTAGCCTCAGTGGGCTACTTTGGTTTCCTGAATCCATATTGCTTTCTTGCCTTTGCACATGCTGTTCCTTCTGCCCTTGCCCCTACCTGTCCAGGGAATTCCACCTGTCCTTGAAGATTGCGCAGTCTGCCCTTTCCTCTGCCCCCACCCGGGCAAAGTTAGAGTCAGCCCTGCTCGCTAGCCAGGTGCTCTAGGAGCACCTCCTGTGTGCCAAGAACACATGTTGTAACATTTTCCACATTATGTTGTAACTATTGGTTGGGTGTTTTCTTCCTTTTTTTTTTTTTTTTTTAATTTTTTTTTTAATATTTTTATTTATTTCTACGAGAGAGAGAGAGAGACAGTGTGAGCAGGGGAGAGTCAGAGAGAGAGGGAGTCACAGACTGAAACAGGCTCCAGGCTCTGAGCTGGCAGTCAGCACAGAGCCCGACGCGGGGCTCGAACTCACGAGCCGTAAGATCATGACCAAAGCGAAAGAAAGTCGGACGCTTAACCAACTAAGCCACCCAGGCGCCCCGGGTTTTTTCTTCCTTACCAGATGTGAGGGCGGAGACCGGAGACCACGCCTCATTCTTCCCTGTAGCCAGGCAGCCTCAGGGCGGTAGCATAGGCAAGTAGGGAGTGAGTGAAGAAAGCTTTGTCTGGAAATGCCTGCCTGCCTCCTCTCTGTGCCTGGAGACAGTGAAGTCCATGGCCTCACCCAGGGGATTGCCATGCTCCCTCCCCAGTTGGGGAATCCCCAGTTACCACGCACACGAGAGAAATTCCCAGTTTGTCCTGCGCACCCTGCCCCAGGAGCACCCAGCATTCAGTTGTCATTCATTATTTTATAGAAAATACTGTTTTAAGCAGGGGGTTTTGCATCTGCCAATATTGGTGTGGAGAGTTCATTAGTTTTGGCTGATTAGATACAGGTATTTTTTATTTTCTCATTTTTCAGGCTATTTGGTTATCCCTCCTTAGGAAAACAGTTTGAATGGGGACTCTAATATCTGAATTCTTCTTCCGACTCAAATCCAAAGCAGTTTCTGAATGTGAATCGTCAGTTTAATCCTAACCCATGGTATAGAAAATCCAGCTTGGTGAGAATTATTAGATATGAGGATACCCTGCCAGCAAACTACACATGATCTCCTTGGATGAAAGCCTTTGCAAGATGACTTGTTCCCGTTTCCGGGCTTGGTGCCCCTACAGTGCTGCCTGAGGTCAGCAGGATAGAATCGAGGACATCTTCACAGATCACCTGCCCTAAGACTTCTTTTCATCTTTTCCTCCTGTGTCATATCTGGCCCCTCTTTACCTCCCTCCGTCTCTTTCTTTACTCCACACTAACGACAGTGTTTGTTTAACCTGAGCCAACAGACTTTTTTTGTCATAATTCTGAAATTCTTCTCTTTATCCAATGTGTCTGTTACATATATTCATGATGAACATCCTAGAAATGTGTTTAGGAAGTTTATAGCCCCAAGCAGGAAACTTTTAAGCCTCATTTCCTTTAATGAGGACACAAGTCAGTGTTTTTTAAAAAATCATAAAGGCAAATGCTTGTTGTTCACCAATTTTGAAAGTACTTATAATTAACTAACTTCATAGAGTTTATCCAGACAATGAAAGATAACAAACCATGATTAAATTATATGGCAGAGGGTATTGTGTGATGATCATGAACTTAGACGATATATCAAGAGCACAATCCCATACAAAAATGGGGAGAGAACTAGAGCTTTAAAGACGTATTTTCAGGGCACCTGGATGGCTCAGTAAATTAAGCTTCTGACTCTTGATATTGGCTCGGGTCAGGATTTCATGGTCATGTAATCAAGCCCCACATCAGGCTCTGTGCTGAGCATGGAGCCTGCTTGAGATTCTGTTTCTCCCCACCCCCACCCTCGTCTCTCCCCCTACCCCGCTCATGCTCACTTGCTCACTCTCAAATAAATTCTAAAAAAAAAGGAAAAAAAAAAAACCACCACAGTTTCTTCTCCAGAGTACATGCACATGGTCCCCAACTTACAATAGTTTGACTTAACGATACTTTGACTTGGTTTGTTTGTTTAAAAATCTTTATTCACAGCTTCTGTCATTAACATAGTTTGTATGTGTTACATCTGGGGTGTTTTTTTTTTGTTGGTTTGTTTTTAATTCAAGTTAGTTAACAATAAGTGTAGTCTTAGTTTCAGGAGTAGAACCCAGTGATTCATCTACATATGACACCCAGGGCTCATCCCAACAAGTGCCTCCTTAATACCTATTACCCATTTAGCCCAACCCCTTCCCACCTCCCCTCCAGCAACCCTCCCTTTGTTCTCTGTATTTAAGAGTCTCATACGGTTTGCCTCCCTCTCTGTTTTTATCTAATTTTTCCTTTCCTTCCCGTGTTCATCTGTTGTGTTTCTTAAATTCCACATATGAGCAAAATCATATATCTATCTTTCTCTGACTTTGACTTTATAATATTGCAAAGGCGATATGCATTCGGTAGAAACCATATTTCAAATTTTGAATTTAAAATTTTAATCTTTCCCAGGCTGTGTGACACTCTTGCTGCTGGGCAGGAGCTGTGGCTCCCAGTCAGCCAGCCATTCAGTCATAGGGTGAGCGACCCATACACTGGCTGCCCTTCTGCACTCATATGGCCATTCTGGTTTTCCCTTTCAGTACAGCATTGCATCAAGTACAGAGATTCAATACTCTATTGTAAAATAAGCTTTGTGTTAGATGATTTTGCTCAACTGTAAGGTAGTGTAAGTGTTCTAAGCACATTTGAGGTAGAACATCATAGGCTAAGATGTGATGTCCGATAGGTGAGTTGTATTATGCGCATTTTCGACTTAGGATATTTTCAACTTATGATGGATGTATATGAATGTACTCCCCTCCCTTGTAAGTCAAGGAAGCTCTGCATGGGCACAATCTTACAAGTGAAAACTATGATTTCAATGGATACATATACTTGACCTTCAATTATAGTGAATAACCAATGGTTTTTCCTTTCGAGTGTTTTGTTAGGAAAAATATATTTGTCACATAGTTGGAATTTTTCAAGTATTTGCTCCAGATATTCATAGTGTTAATGAAACACAGGGATACTTCACTTTATATAGTAGATTTTAAAATGTAGGTGAACTGAATTTTTGTAATCATGATTATATTTTAATATCTGCATGAAGGAGTCTTCTCTATTTAAAAGACTGTTTGGTAGAAATTGCCCTTTTCAGAAGGCAGTTGTTTGGTATGAAATGAGAATTCTTCACCTAATACATCTTTTTGCTAAATGTCTAGACTTAGTTTTCCATGACCAAAGGTAATATTTGCTTATAAACACTAAAACTCTTTTTAATAGAAGGAGGTCTCTTTTTTTTTAACGTTTTATTTATTTTTGAGAGAGAGACCATGAGCAGGGAAGTGACACAGAAAGAGGGAAACACAGAATCTGAAGCAGGCTCCAGGCTCAGAGCCCGATATGAGTCTTGAACTCAGGGACTGTGAGATCATGACCTGAGCCGAAGTTGGACATCTAACCAACTGCGCCACCCAGGCTCCCCAAAAGAAGGAGGTCTTAAATAATTAAATAGACTTAATACTTTCTTAGGCACTTTAGACTATGATTTCAAATAAAGTAGAAAAACTCTGGGTCAGTACATCTTGAACATCCCAAGGTAAGATTTTCCATTTTGCAGGTATTAGCACCCGCAAATATAAGTGGGGCGACATCATCTCCTCTACCTTCTGTTCTGGTGTGTTAGCGTTTTGTTGTTTTTGTGTTTTTTGACCTAGGAAGAGGGAAGGTATATTCTTTTTGCTTTTGGATACAAAGGGCAGGTCCCCCAGCCTTTACTCAGCAGCTGAAAGCAGGCTTATCACAAAATTTAGTCCCTTGTGATCTGATGTGTGGCATCTGCTGATGTGATTGGTGATCCCAAGTCCAGCAGCGTTTGTATACCACCTTTATACCCTGCTTGTGCCATGAGGGGGACAGCAACGAGAAAAATCACTGAAAGTACCCATCATACCTTTTGTTTTTATGTACACACTTTGCAAAAAATACGACGTTTATTTTACATTTGGAGTGGAGTGCAGTCAGGACTGGAGTAGGTAGTGTAGCCAGGCCATTAAAGGTCAGTGCAGGCCTTTTTTTTTTAAATGTTTATTTTTGAGAGAGAGAGAGAGACAGAGACAGATTACAAGCAGGGGAGGGGCAGAGATAGGGAGACATAGAATCCAAAGCAAGCTCCAGGCTCTGAGCTGTCAGCACAGAGGCCAGTGCGGGGCCTGAACCCACAGACCTTGAGATCATGACCTGAGCCGAAGTCGGCTGCTTAACCAACTGAGCCACCCAGACACCCCTAATTGATGTAGTTCAAAGAATTTAAAAACTAAAAATTTTATATTGTTACTGTACGACATCTTTTCACAGACAGTAATTGAGAAAAAGGAGACTAGCATAGATAATAATGTACACTTAAAACTTTAACACAGTCAGTTGAAAACAGTAATTATTCATTTACTTTTTAAGGTATAAGGTTATGATTGAAGTACCAATATGGAATTCAAGAAGATTTGCAAATTCCCTGGTATTCTAAGTGATAAATAATTCTGTAGGGTGTTTTAATTAGGTAGTTTTTAAACTTCGATCATAAAAAAAAAAAATCGGTATCATACCAAAAATAGAGAATCCACGTATATTTTGCCACATTTGCTTTTTTTTATCCCTTTAATTCTTTTTTTTTTAATTTGCTCTACTTAAATCCCTAATAACAGGAGTTCTTCATTATAAACCTCTTCAGAATGTGGCATTTCCTGCCCCAGCCACAGAGCCACGCTCTCACTGCCTCTTTAATTCAAAGAAGGCTCTTATCAGATTGCAGTGAATAACCTTGTCTGGTACTTGGATTAGCCCATGGCTTTAAAGGATGACATCTGTTGAATCAGAGGAGATGAGCATTCATTCTGAAGTTTTACTTTGTCTTACACTATAAGATAGGAAAAGATTTATAAAGGAAACGTTAAAACGTAATGTAAATCTGCTTTTTCAGCTAAAAATGTGATGTTGCCTCTGCAGTTGTATAAATGTAAATGGCTAATATTTGACGTACAACTAATGACTACCTCATAGATGATGCCAACTCCGTGATAGAATAAAAGTCAAACTCCACAAAACCAAATGAAAAAGAATCACAATATATTACTTGCAAAGACTTTTATTCACTATGAGAAAACATTTTCCTTTGCTGGCCCATTAAGTGCCGGTGTTTGGAGTGATGCCACTGACCGCACCTGGTCCTCTATCTGGACTTTTAAGGTAATAATGATAGGTGCTATGTTGGTTTTACACTGGAAAGATTTGAGAGTCATTGTGTTCAACACAACAAGAAAGAAACATGGAGATCTCTCTCATGCAAGCTCTTGTACTCAAATAATCTATCTTTATTTTTTAATATCCACTAACTCACTAGAATAACATCACAGCAATCCATTCCTGTGCTGCAGACCCTCAATCGTGAGTGAAGTGTAAGTCGGTTAAAGGACCTATGGAGTTGATCTCTTACCTAGCAGTTTGTGGGAACATCTTTGAAATTAGATTTAATCTAAACCATTGGAAAGAGTGATTTTTTTTCTTGCCTCCCTGTCAGTTTTTCTCATGACTTTTTATTAGTGTATACTGCAAAAGGGAAGCCCATTTTAAGCTCTAAACTGACCATATATAAGAATGCTTTTTGCCAGAATAGGTGGGAAGGATGTGAGTAACAAGGAAAATAATGGAAACCTACTTAGGAAAGGAAATCATATAGCCTCCCACCTTTCATGGCTATCTTTATGCAACTATTGATACTGTTTAGTTTTTTTATTTTTATTTATTTATTTATTTTTTAAATTTATTTCTGAGAGAGAGAGAGAGTGTGCGTGAGAAGGGGAGGGTCAGAGAGGGAGACACAGAATCCAAAACAGGCTCCAGGCTCTGAGCTGTTAACACAGAGCCCAACGCGGGGCCTGAACCCACAGACCTCTAGATCATGACCTGAGCCAAAGTCAGCCGCCCAACTGACTGAGCCACCCAGGCGCCCCTTGTTTAGTTTTTTAGATTTTTCCTTTTTGTTATTCTAGATGTTCTGTTGAGCTCTCTATAGGAGAAAATAGCTTTCTTTAGCAAAAAAAGGTGCAGCTACCGTGTTTATACTTTCTTTGTCGATGCTATTTTGGTTGACTGACAGTGGTAACTAGGATGTTTAAAAATTAAGTTGCTCTTTGGACTCAGATCATCAATGAATCACTGTATAGAACACTCAGTACAGATAAGTTATAAAATATATTAAATAAATAATTGTTCTTGAAATTAAAATTTAACAGTATAATTTAAGAATGAAAGATGGGAGGCAGTTATTCATATAAATGGATTATTAGATAGGTCTTTTAAAGAACATGTTGGGCAGGAACAGCATCAGCAAGGTGTCTGAATAACATTAAGGGACCCTCCTTTCCCCAGCAGACACCAAATCAATAATACACAGACTAGTTCCGTGAAAAGTCCAGAAACTAGTTGAAAGCCTCCTGCACCCCAAGCTAAGTGTGAAATCAGCCACATCAAAGCTGGTAGGAAAATTCAGGATACCCTCTTGCCATAATCACTACTCCCAGCAAAGTATAATAAGATTGAGAGAAAAAACTCAGCTCTCAGCTTCTTCTTAGGAAGAAAAGGAAAGAACTGAACTATACGTGCAACATTCTGATTTTTTTCTGGGTGCGGCTGAGGCACTGGCTTCTGTCTCACCTGTCTCAAAGAGCTAACAGCATGCTAGGGGCAACTGACATACTGTTTGAATTAGTGTGGCAGTCCTCACTACAGCCTCTCCCCCGGCCCAGTGCAGAGTGAGCAAGAGAGGAAAAGAAGGACAGAAGGACTATAAGACTGCCATAAAACAGTTAACAAGATGGCAATAGTAAGTTCTTTCTTATCAATAATAACTTTAAATGTAAATGGATTAAACTCTCCAGTAATAAGACATGGAGTAGCTGAATGGATTAAAAAAGCCAAAGTCCAACCATATGTTGCCTGTAGGAGACTCACTTTAGATTTAAGGTCATATGTATGCTGAAAGTAAAAAGAAGGAAAAAGATAATTCCATACAAATGTTAACCAAAAGAGAGCAACGGTGAGTGTGTTTATATCAGACAAAATAAACTTTGTCAGAAACTGTCACAAAGACAAAGACATTATATAATGGAAAAAGGGTCAATTCACCTGGAAGATAGAATAGTTATATATGCATGGAACATCAGAGAACCTAAATACATAGAACATTGATGAAGCAAACACTGACAGAACTGAAAGGAAAAATAAATAGCAATATATATTGTAATGGTAGGAGACTTCACTACTCCACTTTCAGTACTGGACAGTATATCCAGACAGAAAAATCCATAGAAAATCAGTGGACTTTAACAACGCTATAAACCAAGTGGACCTAACAGATGTATTTAGAACATGTCAGCCAACCGAAGCAGAACATACATTCTTCTGAAGCACACAGGGAACTTTCTGCAGAATAGATCATGTGTTGGATCACAAAACAAGTCTTAACAAATTTAAGAAAATTGAAATTATATTAGGTATCTTTTTCAATCACAGTGGAATGAAACTAGAAATGAATAGTAGAGGTTAATACTGGAAGATTTACAAATATGGGAAAATTTAAGAACGTACCCCTGATTAATCAAGTGGGGCAATGAAGAAACTGAAAGGAAAATTAGAAAATACCTCTAAACGAGTGAAAATGAAAACACAACATGCCAGGACTTACCGGATGCAGCAAAAGTAGCACTAAAAGGGACATAAATACTGACAATGAGAAAAAGAAGAAAGTTCTCAAACAATCTAACCTCACAACTCAAGGAACTAGAAAAAGAAGAACAAACTTAGTCCACATTAGCAGAAGGAAGGAAATCCTAAGGCTTAGAGCAAAAATAAAATGAAATGGAAAACAGAAAAAGAATTTTTAAAATGAAATTAAGAGTTGGATTTTTTTGAAAAGATCAATAAAATTGAAAAAACTTTAGACTAAGTTAAAAAAGAGATGACTCTGGTAAAATTAAATGAAAACAAACAAAACAAAAAAATCAAATGAAAGAGGAGAGGCCCCAGGCTGGCTCATTCAGTAGAGTGTGACTCTTGATCTCTGGGTTGTACGTTTGAGCCCCACGTTGAGTGTAGACATTACTGAAACATAAAATCTTAAAAAAAAAAAAAAATTAAAAAGGTGATATTTGCAACTAATGCCACCAAAGTAAGGATCATTAGAAATTACTATGAACAATTCCATGCCAACAAACTGGAAAACCTAAAAGAAATGGATAAATTCCTAGAAACATACAACTTACCAAGACTGAATCATAAAGAAATAGAAAATCTGAGCAGACCTATAACTAGCAACAAGATTGAATCAGTAATCAAAAACTTCACAAAGAAAATGCCAGCACCAGATGGCTTAATTGGTGAATCCTGCCAAACGTTTAAAGAATTAACACCATTCTTTCTCTCTTTCCCCAAAACTTGGAGAGCAGGGAATACTTCCAAGCTTATTTTAAGAGGCTAGCATTACCCTAATACCAAAGCTTGACAAAGACACTATAAGAAAATTACAGACCAATATCCTTGATGAATATAGATGCAAAAATTCTCAACAAAATACGAGTAAACTTGATTAAGCAGCAAATTAAAAGGATAATATATAGTAGTCAAGTGAGATTTATTCCTGGTAGGCAAGGATGTATAAATTATGAAAATCAACTAATGTGATACACCCCATTAACAGAATATAGGATAAGAACCACATGATCCCCTCCATAGATGCAGAAAAAATATTTGATTAAATTCAACACCCTTGCATAACAAAAAGTTCTAAACTAAGAATAGAAGGAAATTACTTCAACATAATAAAGGCCACATATGAAGATCTCACAGCTAATATCATACTTAACAGTGAAAAACTGAAAGTTTTAGCTCTTTAGGATCAGGAACAAGGCAAGGATGACCAGTTTCTCCATTTCTATCCAACATAGTACTGGAAATTTTAGAGCAATCAGGCAAGAAAAAGAAATAAAAGGCATTTGAATAGGAAAGGAAAAAGTAAAACTTTGTTTACAAATGATATGATATTAGGGACACCTGGGTGGCTGAGTTGGATAAACATCCAACTTCAGCTCTGGTCATGATCTCACAGTTCATGAGTTCGAGCCCCATATTGGGCTCTGTGCAGACAGCTCAGGGCCAGGAGCCTCCTTAGGATTCTTTGACTCCCTCTCGCTCAACCCCACTTGCACTCTGTCTCTCTCTGTCTCTCAAAAATGAATAAATGTTAAAGGAAGTTTTTTAAAATGATCTTATATGTAGAAAACCCTAAAGATCACACACACACACACACACACACACAACTGTTAGAATAAACAAATTTAGTAAAGTTGCAAGATACAAAATCAAGATACAAAAATCAGTTCCATTTTTACATACAAGCAATGAATAGTCTGAAAAGGAAACAAAGAAAACAATCCCTATGTGCAGTAGTACCAAAAAGAATAATTGGGGGCACCTGGGTGGTGCAGTCAGTTAAGTGTCCAACTCGTGATCTTGGCTCAGGTCATAATCTCACAGTTTGTGAGTTTGAGCCCTACATCAGGCCCTATGCTTATGGGGTAGAGCCTGCCTGCGAATCTCTCTCCTCTCTGCCCCTCCCCTACTTGTGCTTGCTCACTCTCTCAAAAAAAGAAACTTAAAAACATTTTTTAAAAACAAATAAATGAATAAACTTAACCAAGGAGGTGAAAGATTTGTACACTGAAAAGTATTAAACACTAATGAAAGAAATTAAAGAAGACACAAATAAAGGGGGAAATATCTCATGTTTATGAACTGACTTAATGTTGTTAAAATGCCCATACTACACAAAGCGATCTACAGATTCAGTGCACTCCATATCAAACTCCCAGTGGCATTTTTTTTTTTTTACAAAGATAGAAAAAAAAAATCCTGAAATTAAAATAGAATCACAAAAGACCTGAAATAGCCAAAACAGTTCTGAGAAGAACAAAGCTGGAAGAATCACACTTCCTGATTTCAAAATACATTACAGAGCCACATTAAATAAAGTGTGGTACTGGCATAAGTACTGGCAGAGAGACTAGTGGAACAGAATAGAGAGCCCAGAAATTAACCAGTGTGTATCTGGTCAGCTGTCTTCCAACAAAGATTCCAAGAAAATACAATGAGGAAAGGAAAGGATAGCCTTATGAACAAATGTTTCGAGGATAACTGAATATTCATATGCAAAACAATGAAATTGGACCCTTGTCTTACAGCATATACAAAACCCTACTCAGGCTGGACTAAAAGTTAAAAATCAAGACTGAAAATGTAAAACTCTTAGGAGAAGGCATTGGAATTCTTCATGTCATTGGTCTTGGCAATGATTTTTTTGGTTAGGACACGAAAAACAAAGGCAACAAAAACAAAATTAGACAAGTATGTAACATCAAATTTAAAAGTTTCTGCAGAGCATAGAAAACAATTAGCAGAGTGAAAAGTCAACCTATGGAATGGGAGAAAATATTTGCAAACCATGTATGTGATAAGTAAAATCTAGAAGGAGCTCCTTTAATTAAGTAACAAAAAACTAAAAGCCAGATTAAAAAGTGGACTAAATATTTGAATAGTTATTTCTACAAAGAAAACAGATCAGTGACCAACAAGTAAATGATAGATGCTTAGCCAGTAATCATCAAGGAAATGCAAATCCAAACCACAATCAGTTATCACCTCACATCTGTTAAGAATAGTTTTGGGGAAAAAAAACCACCACAAATAAATGTTGGCTAGGATGTGGAGAAACTGGAATGGGATTGTAAAATGTTGTTGCATATAGACAGTATGGAGGTCCCTCAAAAAATGAAAAATTGAACTACCATGTAATGTGGCAGTCCCAAAATTCTTTTGAGTATTTATCCAAAAGAATCGAAATCAGGGTCTTGGGATATTTGTGCAACCTGTTCAGTGCAGCATTATTCACAGTAGCCAAGATGGGGAAACAACCTAAATGTCCATCAGTGAATGAAAAGACAAGGAAAGTGTGGTATGTGTGTGTGTATATTTGTATATGTAAATGTATATGAATATACACATACATACAATGGAATATTATTCATCCTTAGGAAGGCTGAATAATACATGGGTAAACCTTGAGGGCATTATCCTAAGTGAAATATTCCAGTCACTGAAACCCAAATACCATATAATCTCAATTAAATGAGGTATCTAAAATAGACTCCTAGAAGCAGAGAATAGAATGATGGTTGCCCAGAGCTGGGGGTAGGGAAAACAAGGAGTTGCTGTTCAATGGGTATGAAGTTTTAGTTGTGGAAGATGATTAAGTTCTGGAGATATGCTGGATAACATTGAGCCTGTACTTAATACTGTATTGTACACTTGAAAACTTAACAGATCCCATGTTAAGTTTTCTTACCACTATAGTATATTGAGGCTCTGAATTTATTTTGAAATCAATTTCTTTTTCTTTTCTTTTTTTTTTTTTTGCATTTATTTATTTTTTTGAGAGACAGAGACAGATTTTGAGTAGGGAAGGGACAGAGAGAGAGGGAGTCACAGATTCCGAAGCAGGCTCCAGGCTTCCGAGTTGTCAGCTCAGAGCCCAGTGCAGGGCTTGAACTCACAAACTGCAAGATCATGACCTGAGCCGAAGTCAGACACTTAACCAACTGAGCCACCCAGGTGCCCCTCTATTTCTTGTTCATTTAGTGTTCTGTTTTCTTCCTCAGCCTTTATTAATACAGCAGTGTGATGGCAGCTGTGGTTTAACGTAGAGCCCTTGTATGAATGCCAGTGTTCATTCAGTTGGCTCAATTACAAAATTAAGCTTCCCAGGGTTACCTGCAGCATTCCTAAACCACAAATGCAATGCTGCCCTGGACAGCCCAACCCTTGGCATTGACTATATCCTTGTGTTTTGTTGGGGAGAGGTGATATGCGTGCCCCTACCCGTGATGCTCTTCTAATCAAATTCTAGGCAAGACCCACTGAGCCCTCTTCATGACTAGGCCTTAACCTTGGCCTATAAAACAGGATTCTCATCACAAATGATTTCATACACACACACACACAGTCTAAGAGACTCGAACAAGCACTAGCATGGTTTCTATCAGCTCAAAGCTGTATCACTAAAGATGACAACTCCAGCCCCCTTAACTTCTTGCCTGGGAAAGTTCAAGGCTGCCAAAAGAATTTACTATTGTTCTGGACAGGACCTGGTAGGAGTGCCCCTGTACCCCAGTCTCTGTAGGTGTGTAGGACCCTAATTTCAGTAAGCGCTAGCTAGCAAGCCCAAGTGGCCTAATCACATTGACAAACCCCTCCTTCCACTTTTTGTGTATTTCCACCCACCCACCCCCAGTCACCTCCATACAAGTGGTAGTTGAGTTCACTTCACGCTGGACTCTCTTCCCTATGCCAGCAGCTATACTGGTAAAAGTCTGTTCTTACCTCCTTAGTTTCTGGTTTTGTTCATCTTTGACCCCAGTCAGGTACTATTGGGTCAGCGCCCATCACTGTGTACCCAACAGCTACTGTGCATCAGAGACTTTTACTTTCTTCTGAATCATTTTGTCTTCGCCCTTCTGTTGAAGTTTTTTAGTAGCCGTAGGAAAAAATTACTATTTTCATATATTGAGAACTATATTTAGATGTATTTTTAAAATTTGGTGCATTTTAATGTTTGCTTATTTTCGAGAGACAGAGACAGAGTGGGAGTGGGGAGGGACAGAGAGAGAGAGAAGGAGACACACAATCCAAAGCAGGCTCTAGGCTCTGAGCTGTCAGCAACAGACCCCATTGTGCTCAAACTCACAAACCATGAGATTATGACCTGAGCTGAAGTCAGATGCTCAACCAACTAAGCCACCCAGGCGCCCTAAAACTTGGAGCATTTTAAAACAGAAAAGGATCTGAGACTGCATTTAATATAACTTTTTTAGCCTCTACAGAGGAGACTAACACTTAGGGAGATAAATGATCAATTCGAAGTGATGTAAGTAATTAGATTAGTGTCCTTAGCATTTCCAAGGATCATGTTGTCTTGGGTGGCTGCTCTAGGCATTTTCACCCTACTCCACAGACCTGATAAAGAGCTCTATTCCTGGAACACTTTTCTCTACCTCATTCAGTGCATACTTAAATATATTTTTAATAGTATATTGACATGGTATAAAAATTTAAATATTCAAAGGGGTATATGATGAAAAATACCCTTTCCCCCACCATCCCCAAGCCTCCTCCTTCTGTTTCCCCAAAAGTAATTGCTATTTCCAATTACTTCTGGAGATGTTCTAGTTAAATGTATGTTTTAATTAGACCTGTACTCAGACCACTCTCCTCCACCCCAGAAACCACGTGTGGGCATCTTAGAAGGGTGAATAAACTTAAAAAGAGAGCCTGAAAGATTTGGAGAAGAATGTTCTAGCAATAGGAATTATTTACCATTAAAATTGATGCCTGGGGCAGAGAGAGTATTTTCTTCTCTGAAACTCTTTAAACATAAGATAGTGTGTCGTCTTTATGAGTTAGTTTGTAAGAGGTTGTTTTGCAGTGAAACAGGGCAATGACCAGAATTACATGTTTAACCCAAAGGTACACATTTTTATTGTAGGTATTTTTACTGGGATTTCTTTCCCATATTTATCAGAATAAGTGTTTTTTTTTTTTTTTAATGCTTATTTATTTTTGAGAGAGCGCTCATGAGCAGGGGAGGGGCAGAGAGAGGGGAGAGAGAGAATCCCAAGTAGGCACCATGCTGCCAGCACAGAGACCGATGTGGGGCTCCATCTTGCAAACCATGAGATTATGACCTGAGCCAAAATCAAGAGTTGGACCACAATCAACCAGCTGAGCCACCCAAGCACCCTAGCATAAATCTTAAAATGTCTGTTTTAGAAATTACTGTTATAGTCAACTGTGAAATTACATTTCATCTTTAAAATTAAAAAATAAAAACGGGAAATAATCTGTTAGGTGACAAATTCTATCACTTACAACTGTCTGATTTCAATGACTCTAGTTGCAAAATATTCCAATCTGCCTTGAAGCATTTGAAAGGTAGTGCTCTGAAACCCCAACGGGGGGGGTCTTTCAAAAATAAATTTGACTTCAGTGGTATTTCTGGTTTTTTTGTTTGTTTGTTTTTGTTTTTAAATTTTTTTTTAATGTTTTATTTATTTCTAGGAGAGAGAGAGACAGCGTGAGCAGGGGAGGGTCAGAGAGAGAGGGAGTCACAGACTGAAACAGACTCCAGGCTCTGAGCTGGCAGTCAGCACAGAGCCCGATGCGGGGCTCGAACCCACAAACCGCGAGATCATGACCTAAGCGAAAGTCGGACACTTAACTGACTAAGCCACCCAGGCGCCCCTTCAGTGGTATTTCTGAATAGAAGAATCCTTCTAAAGAACAGAGACATCATGGTTGGTCCCTTCATTCCTCTCTCCACAGTGGCACATTTAGACATTTGCCACCAACGGAGTAGAGGTTACTGGTAGGAATGTGTAATCACTTTGTTACCTGCTCTCCTAGCTTTAAATCACAGAAGCAAATAAATGGACAAAAGGGTCAACTTCTTCTGAAACTAGTTCCAATGGCTACTAGTTAAACTCTGCTACAAAAGATGTGGTGTATTTTTATAGTTGAAACTTCCTAACATGGTCTTTATTCAAGAATTTAGATGAATACTGGTCTCCAAAAATAAAAGTACTGAGGAGATATTATCACTGGTTCCAAAACAGAAGTCTTGTGAGTGATTTTATATCATTTTCCTATCACCTTTGGTTTGTGGCTTGGTTCATTTTAAATTACTGATAATAATTGTGTTATATTTTTAAATAATTACATCTAAAAATAGTTTAGACTGGAGTGCCCGGTTACTAAACACTGCGTGCAGTGACAGGCAGCCGTTGAACGGGTGTGGCCTCAGGGCCAGTAGGTTTCTCCCAGCCTGTTTGGTTCTTGGTGTACACGTTACAGAGGGAAGCTTGTCCCTGACCCTACACGAAGCCTGCCGTCCAACAGGGAAGAACAGCAGGAAAAATATGAGACAGAAATTTACTTCATCCATTTTTTAAAGTATTTTGGAGGCCAGTTTTGTGGGAGGATTCAATAGTCTAAACAGGAAAGAAGTTTTTGCTTCCTTTGTAGGAAAATTTGAGTAAAGGCCAAAGCTTTGGGCAGAAATACATTTATTAATAGCCCCTGAACCTTTGCTTGTGACCAGCAACACGTGAGAACCTGGGGGTGCAGACCTGTGCTCGAGAAGCTCACAGTTTAACGGGAAAGAGATATGCGAAAACAGAGCCAAGTTGAGAATGCTGAGTTGCCCTTGGTTAGAATGAGGTTAATTCCATGGGGTGGGTCCCCCAAAGCTTTCACACACGATGTCTGAGTACCTGTTCTATACCAGACACTGTCCTGGACATTGGAGATAAAACACAAGCCACAGTCTTGGCTGCAGGAGGATGAGACTGTGTGTTTGTATGTGTGTGTGGAGGTTGGGGAGAGGATGAAGCCATGCATTTCATCTGGGACATGTTGGTTCTGATGGGCCTTTGGCGCATCCAGGGGTAGGTTGCCAGGTAGGCAGTCTGATGTGGGAGTCTAGAGCTTAGGGGAGAGACTTGAGCAGGGAGCCAGCCATGAACAGGATCTTTGAGGCCATGAACACAAGAACACATGTGATCTCCCTGAGAGGGAAGACCACCCAGGACCAAGCTTAGAAGAAGACAGAGTTAGAAAGGAGGAACCAGCACCAACCTGTCTAAAGCACCAGAATTAGGGAGTAGAAGCAGAGATTGACACATGTGTGTTTGTGTATTCATTATTATTAGACTTTTCTGTCATGTTCTTTTCAAGGCCTTTGCTCACATAAGCTTTGTCTCATTGGAAGTGATTAGGCATGAAAAGAACATGAAATAGAGGAGATTTTTTTTAAATCTGATTTCATGTATCAGTGTTCTCGAGTAACCTGTGGCATACTTCTTCCCAAACAGAGTAACTTCCTCCATCACTGCTTGACAACTAGACTGTTAGTGCTGCTTTTTTCCTTCTCTCTGATCTTAGTAGTACGTTATCCGCCCAGGAGAGCTATAGTTGGGATTGATTCATGGCAGGGAATTGGGGGCTGGCTTAAGTGTAATGTTGAGCGCTGATGCCTCACTAAATCACCTAGATGTCTGTTCTATTGTCTGGTATCTGTTCTTCTCTCAAATGGAAAAATGTGAGCATTACTCAAAAGATCCTTCAATGCAGAGGCATTTCCTCCCTCCCTTCACAGATACTTACTACCATGTGACATCTACTCTGACAGGCCCTGGGGAGATAGTGAGCAGAGCACATACAGGCCATGCCCTGAAAAGCTTACAGTCTAGCCTGGGAGTCAGACAGAAATCAAATATTGCACAGAAAGGTATGAAAACTGATGACTGTACCAGTGACAGACTAGGGCAATGTGAACCTCTAACAGGAGGGGGTGGGAACATGTCTGGGATTGATATATATCAAGTCTGGGTACTTGTGAAGAATAACTGTTGGCTGTGACCTGCTCATGAGCTACTTTATTAGAAACAGAAGGCATACATGGTCACATAACCCCTTCACCCAGCACCAAGACATGGTTGCTCTTCAAAACATACCTGAGCAAATTAAGGAGAATGTGGGAAGGGGGACAAAAACAGCTTGCTTCCTGGGGACATCACCCATGACAGTGGCCTTATAGAGAAGTTCCTGCACATCTTTTGAAACATATAAATTGTACATCTCAGTTAAAGTTACAGGAAGTCATATTCCATATTTATCACCATTGAAAACTGCCTGCCAAGTGCATTCAGCAGGTGCCTCTTTCAGGGCTTTAGCAGGTCTGGCCGCCCCCAATGTCTTTTTTTTTTTTTTTTTTTTAACATTTTTTTAATGTTTATTTTTTTATTTTTTGGAGAGAGACAGAGGGTGAGCAGGGGAGGGTCAGAGAGAGAGGGAGACACAGACTCTGAAACGGGCTCCAGGCTCTGAGCTGGCAGTCAGCACAGAGCCCGATGCGGGGCTCGAGCCCACGAACCGCGAGATCATGACCCAAGCGAAAGTCGGACGCTTAACCGACTAAACCACCCAGGCGCCCCTGGCCGCCCCCAACGTCTTGATCACTGTGCCAGTGCCTCATGAGGTCTGTGCAGACATGCCAACAGAGACTGGTTTTCTCCATTGCTAGACAAAAATTCCACTTCTTCTAAAATGTTGTATTGTCTTCCTAGTAGTTTGTGTGTGTTTTCTTTAAGCCCAGTGCAGTAATAGATTCCTTATTGCCCCTGGAGAAAACTGTCTTAGCCTTTTTTTTAGCTTTCAGTCATTAAAATGTAGACATGTTTAAAGGAATTTTTTTTTAATGTTTGTTTATTTTTGAGAGAGTGTGAGCTGGGGAGGGACAGAGAAAGGGGGGCAGGGGATCCAAAATGGGCTCCACGCAGATAGCAGCAAGCTTGATGTGGGGCTCGAACTCACAAATAGTAAGATCATGACCTGAGCCAAAGTCAGACGCTCAACCGACTGAGCCACCCAGGCGCCCCTAAAGGAATGTTTGATAGACAGTTGATTTATTCTAAAACAGCTCTGTAAATTCTGTGAGCTTTTTACTACTTAAATGAAATATATCTTCCCTTGCAATTAATCTATCTTAATCGTCAGGATTTATGTCCTAAGAATGCCTTTGGACAGTCACTGACTTTATTTAATAGTAAATACTATTAAGTGCCCTCTGTACCCAAAGATGTTAGGTGCCAGGGAGACAGCTGTGGACAGTCTTTGCTCCCAAGGAGCTTAATGTCAAAATCTTTATAGCAAAAGGAGGCAAGGACCTAACACTCACTAAATAACTTTCCCTCTGTGTAAATCCTAGTCTTTCCAGTAAGAGAGCCTGGTGGCTTGATCACTTAATGGCCTTGTCAACTGATGTGACCTCTCAGGTGGTTTCTGCACCTGCAAGATAGAAAGACTTGTCATGCTTCTCCTGACAGTTGCTGATGGATACAGGGATCTCATTAAACACAAAAGATACAAAGTTTTAAATGCCAACAGATGGCAGACACTAGCACCACACAAGGCAGAAGAGAACATGGTGACTCCCCTGTGGAGGTCCTGCTTTCCATGGGGCCATCCAGCTAGAAGACACAGCTCATGTCAGAGGGCTTCTGGCAGCTGTGAGATTTCTCTGCTGCTCTGATGGAGGGGGCCAACCTCTCCTCTGCCCTGCCTGTGCGTCAGCTCTGCCCGTGCACTTGCCTGTACCCCCAGCACGTTCCTGCATGTGTGCTCCAGGCCAGATGAAGTGAGGGTGTCAGGTCCCTCAGAGTTCTGTATCAACAGTGCTGATACTTAACTCACAGGATTACTTTGACAATACATGAAGCAAAGCTCTTAGTATAGTGCTTAGCACAACGTAAGCACTCAGTGAATGTGTTAATACTGTTAATACATTATAACATTAATTATTAATACAGTAAGAACTATTCTTCTTAGTTCAATAAAACATTAGACAAACTATTTCAGGAACATCTTTTCCAAATGTGGTTAGATAACCTGCTTATATAACCAAATATATTTTCTCTTTGGTCAAACATACACCTGAAGCTTTTCTTCTAAATTTGAAAAACTCTTACCAGACCTCCACTCCTGCTTTTTTTTGTTGAAGAAAAATAAATATTTTCCTCTTCTCAACCTTCCTTCTCCAACCAAAAAAATGTAACATGCAAACAAAAACAGTGAGCACAAAGTGAGACAGTGATTTTGTTGGTGTTACTTGTAAATATACATACAGCATAACACATGTGTTTATTTTGCCATTAGTCAGATTTCAGTATTAGAGGACTAGAATGCTTGCAGATGAATAGCCAGCTAAGTTTCTGGTACTTAATGCTTTCCGTCAAAGGTTCTGGTCCTTGGTTGCAGGTGCTGTTTGGCACGGCCGACGGGCAGGTGATCGTCATGGACTGCCACGGCAGGATGCTGGCCCACGTGCTCCTGCACGAGTCCGATGGCATCCTCAGCATGTCCTGGAACTGCCCCGCCTTCCTGGTGGAGGACAGCAGCGAGAGCGACACAGACTCAGACGACTACTCCCCGCCCCAAGGTAGGAAGCCAGAGGAGGGGGCGAAGGTCCACCATGGGCACTCACCAGAAAGAGCTCCGGCGAAGCACAAGGCAGGGCGGCCTGATGCCTGGTTTCGGTTCCGGCCTGATGCCTGGTTTCGGTTCCGCCGTCTTCCCTGTGCCTTCCCTTTTCTCAGAATCACCGTGCAGCTGATGAAGCTCCATTGGCTTAGGTTTCACTAGACATGAAATGACCCTTGTCATGTCCCTAGGGTGTTGTGGGGCTTAGCTGCTTAGCAAGAATAAAGAGAGCTGGAGATGAGAAATGCTGTGCTATTACTATAACTTAATCTGTGGTGTTCCAAATCCCTAATGTCATTAAAGCCCGTAGCTTTAGTTGTGTGAGAAAAGGATTAGTTCTGCCTGTAATGCAGGCCAGTACACTGGGCTGCCATTCATGGCCCTGTCTGTGTTTGGGGGGGAAACTTCTTTTCTCAGTTCAGAGGAACCTGTCTTCCCCTGTAAGCCTCACCACAATGTCGGTTTAGATGGATTGGCATCTTGTTTCTTAATATTTGGACTGGGAAGGAAAGGTGTCAGACTCTTGGTGGGGATAATTTCAGACTCCAGGCTCCTTCACCTTTGCAGTGTGTTTTCTCTCTCAAATGTATAAGAGACACACCCCCCACATACATGCACAAAAAGCAGAAACCTCTGATGTTCATGCTGGCCTTCGCCAACAGCAGCATTCGGCATTGGCCTGCTCAGGACTGTGGCACTTCCCAGTACTCCGTTCTTCTTCCTCTCCTCCTCCCCCTCCTCCTCTTCTCCTCCCCTCCTCCTCCTCCCCTCCTCCTCCTCCTCTTTTTTAAAGGAAAAATGCATTGTGCTGTAGTGGGAGATCCGGCTCGGGCATACCGCTGCAGGGCTTCTGTCCTCGTGCTGGTCCCTTCTCCTGTGACTGTGGCATGTTCATCCTATGAAGAGCTGGTCCAGGGAATAGATTTTTAACTCTCTCCCCCATTGGCATCTACCCCCATTGGTACTTGGAGTGCCCTCATTTCATCATCTTCTGTCCCAGACATGATATATAATACATGGTGCTTCCCAGAGACATCCACACATTCATTCAGTCATTTGTTTAAGGAGAAGACCATGTTTTCACATGAAAGAACCTTTAGATCTGTTGGGAGGGAGTGTTTCAGGATGCATGGGAATCGGGGAGGGAGAGTGTACTTCCATTTGAGACATAAACATACCCTTTCCTAGTAGGGCCCCAACCTTGAGTGAAGTGTCAACCATTTCTCCAGCCTCATAGTAATAAAGTTAGTATCATACAAGGTTGGATTCTTGCCAGCATACTTTTAAAACAACTTTATTAGATCGAATGTAGGTTTACTTAGCCCCATGTATTATGGGGAAAAAACAAGATCTAGAGACCAAGTTATAAAGCAGGTTCAGAATGAGTCCAAGGATAGAATTTAGACCCTGGCTGCTACTCGAACACATTTCCCTTCTCAGAGCCATGGGGCAGTTTGGAGGGTGACTGGGATTTGCCTTTCACATACAGCTGGGTTTTTCTTGGTGGCCTGGGGGATTTGAGCACAGAGGTAAGTACATACAGCATCTTAAGGTGAAGCAAAGGAAGGTAATACCTGAGGATCCTCCACAGGCAGGGCCAAGGTGGGGGTGAGCATGCGGATGTCAGGCCAGCCCACTCTGATTGGGTCCCAGGGATGAGCTCAGCATGGGTGTGAGGCCTGCGGGGGGCCTTCTGAAAGAGCCCTGATTTATCCTGGCCTGTGGGAAGGACTGACTTTTACTTTTAAAACAGCATGTGGAAGGATCCAGAACATGACCCATCACAGCTCTTCCTTAGCCTCCATGAGTACTCCTTGTACTTACAAAGTAGAATTTTCTTTATACTGGCCGTGCACTGCAGATGTCGCAGAACTGTTTATGAGCGCCAGCCAACCTTGGCTTTCTCTCCAGGTTTGGAGTCTCTTGTGGTAAAAAGTTACTCATCGTGGCTGCTGTGGCTCCCTATTTCCTATAGTGTTCCATGAAAGGGCATTAGTGTTAGAAAACAACTTCTCTGTACATTGGACCAAGATTAAGAAATTGTTTCAATCCCTCTTTCCACCGTCCTTACACGTTATGTGACGTTAAAATAATTTGTTTACACACCATTAGAAACATGATGCATTAACACACGAGTTACTAATCTTCACACATGTTCTCATCACCAAACAGCAGAGCCCCAGGTGCCCCACCTGGTGCCTCCAGGGCCATCTGTCCCCGCCCGGCTTCTGATTCCAGGTTCCCTGGTGCCTTCCTCCTGACGGCCCCGTGTAGCCCCTCAGTGCTGCGTGCAGGGTTGCTCTGCTCCGTGGCGTCACTGTCCAGAGTGCAGTCTGCAGCATCAGGCATTGTTAAGGCCTCTGCCAGGCTGCACCAGGGGGCCTAGCTCTGGGTCATGTGGGCCTTGCCTTCGTTTCACTCAGCACTTTTGTCCCAGCAGATGGTCCAGCCGCGTGTCCCATCCCGGTGCAGAACATCAAGCCGTTGCTCACTGTCAGCTTCACCTCGGGCGACATCAGCTTAATGAACAACTACGATGACTTGTCTCCTACTGTCATCCGCTCAGGGCTGAAAGGTACAGAAGGCTGCATGTGACCCCAGGCCCACACATTGTCCCTGTGTGCATTTGCCGTCCAGTGGGTGTCCCGCACCCAGCACTTAGCCACTGCCGCCCGTCTGCAGGCCTAACGGAGCCTCTTAGTGAAGGCCTTTTCCTTTTGCTCCTCTGCTTATCTGACAGTCCGTTACTGAGGCTTATGCTGAGGAGGGACCCCTGACGGGCTTTGCCTTTCTGTTCTTTTCCTCCTGCAACAAGAGTGACCCCGCGGGCGTATGCGTTTGCCTCCGGCTAACGTGATACGATGTCTGTACAGTGTTGGACCTCGGCACCTGCCGTTCCAGGGGCAGCAGGCCAGCACAGCTGTTCACAGAAGCCCCTGTTACTTTGAGGCTTATTAAGAAACCAGCGGTTGTGCGGCAAAGTTCTCACAGCTGCCAGACTGAGGCATTGATGTAAACAGCAGCCGCCAAATGCTGACTTTCCTGACAGGTGTTATGAAATCTGTTATCTCACAAGAAAATCACTGTCCATAGGCATCTGGCATATTCCAGATTTTGCAGTTCAAGAATATTTACTCACCTTGTGACCCTGATGAGATCTTTGGAAAAACAGTTCTGTCTCTTCAGGATTCAATGGTAGGGTGTAGAAATCCCTGAATTGCCTCTGGTCTCAAAGTTGAAGGGACCTACTGTAATCTGAGTGGAAGATCAGGGGCAAACCAGAACCTGCAGTTCAAGTTACGACTGTCACTCAGAACTGGCCTCGGAGAGTCGTGCCATGTGCTTCCTGTCTGAGTTACTCGGGAAGTGCCAGGATGATATGGAAACTCAAGGCTGTGTACTTAACATCGTACGTGTCCACATGCCCCCAAGCACTTCTTAATTCCGTTTTAAAACTAGAGAATATTTTTACAAGTTCTCCTTTTTGTGGGTGTCCCATTTTGCTGTTTCAAAACTATAATTGTGAGGAATTATTTATCCTATAAACTCCTGAGGGACATGAACTATGTAGAAGTCCCTCTTTATACCACAAATAGGCTCCTTTAGAAGCTGACTAAGAATTTCGTCTGTGTGATAATGATGATTTTTGATGATGATGATGATGATGAAGATGAACCTACATTCCTTGGGCTTTTCTGGAAATTCTTTTCTGAATGTTCTGACCTTTGTGGAGCTAAAGTGCAGGGATGGTCATCAAAAATTCTCACAAATATTCAGTAATCCGAGCTCTTCTTTTCTTCTTCAGAAATTCTATTTTTAAACCTTTAGCCAAGGTTATTAATTCCTCAGAACCTGCCTCAAGTCCTGGAGTCCTGAACCTTGTTCTCTGCCAAGTATCTGATTAGCACTGAAAATAATGTACTTTGCCACTCACTTCCCTTGTATTTTTCATATGGCCGATTTTTCTGATTCTTTGCCATCTTGCTTACCTATGGACACTTTTTTATTCCTTGAAGGTATTGTTTTGTTTTCTCTGTCAAGCTAGATTGTCCTGGAGCAGCACTTCTGACACACCCCCACCAAGCCTGTGGGGGGAGATGAGGAACACATCTGAGGTGGCTTGTGAGGGTGACCCCAGGTGGCCCTCCCAGGTGTGAAAGTTTTTGACTTCAGTTTCATCCTAAAGATACAGGCAAATTTAGCAGTCTTTCCATTGCCTGACTAGAAATCTAAATCTAAATCCTTCACACTTTCATGGGGGGACATGCTTTTGCACGGAGTCTTCTTAATTACAGGCAGTTAGATGAAATGTAGGTGAGCTGATGTCATCTGATAGGTGCTGGATGCAGGCAGTTTCTCTTTCTGTCTTGGTTTCAGAACATTATGAGGACTCAGGCTTACATGTGCTGTCAACAGCAGCAGGGTTGTTTGTTTGTTTGTTTTTTTTAATTTATTTGTTTTTTGTCCACGACTTCGTGGGGGTAATACTAAGAAGAGATCACCAGAATCTGCCAAGGTGGCATGTGGCAACTTGCACCGTCCACAGTAATCTGTCCAGTGGTGGACAGGTCGGTCACTCGTCACATAAAGTGAACTGAAATGGGTTAGCCTTTCTCTGTTACTGAAGAAACAGGACTCACGATATTTTCTGCTTTATCACCAATGTTGTAATTTATGTCATTGCCACAGAACACAGAATGGCAAATAGTTGACGGTCCCTGTGATCACCCTCTTCTCCACCACCTGTTACACCATTTTCATTGCAGATTCATAGGGTGGTGGGTGATCTTGCTTTGCAGGTGTTTGCTGAGGAGATTCTGCCTCGAAGAAGAGTGTGCTAAGTATCCCAAATATGGGGACTTCTCTTTATCACATAGTGAACCACAAATTAGTTCAACTTATTTAGAGTTTTTACCTTTTGTAGTTACTATACTTTTTATTGAGAATGTAGGGGAAGAAAGACCATTTCCCCCTACAGATCTTAGGTTTTCCGGCGGGACCCTGCAAATTACACTGACAGAAGACGGGTTGACAAGAGAAACAGAAACAAGCTTATTAACACGTGCACTGCATTTAGCTGCAGAAGCTTTCAGAGACGAGTAACTCAAATGCCTGGGTAGAACTTGGGCTTATACTGCATGTTAACAGAAGAACAGTACATTTTTGGAGAAGTGACACGACAAAGGGAAAGGACTTAGTGTTTCTAGGGCAGCAGATAGTGGGAAGGTAAACAGGGAGGACTAATGGAAGATAAGGACCAGTTCCTAAAGTTTGTCATATAAACTCTTCTGGAGCTGTCAGTGGGCCGATAAGGGTCTAGAGTTGTCTCCAGTGATTAACTTCTGTCCTTCCTGGCGGGGGGCAGGGTGGGGGAGTGCCTTCACAGATTCACACCCTGCTTTTAGGCAAACGGGGAAGGAGAGAGCTTTTTTGTATTCACTGTTTCTCAGTTGCCTTCAGCCCAGAATAGTTTTTAAGAGCCAGTGTGGCGTATTTTGAGGTAGCATATTCTGTTACCCTTCAAGGGAAAACAGTTCATTGAGGAGCTCAGAAACCCTCTGACCACTATAGCCACTTCATCTCTTGTAGTAAAGCAAGCTCTCAAAGGCACTACTCGTTTCACCCACATTTGTCTTAAAATCAAAGAATTTATTAAACTCCTAGGGTTTGTTTCTTTGTTTTACAGAATTTCCTCTATCATTTCACTGCACACTGTTAAAAGTCAAGAGCCAGTTTTGAAGCAGGGTAGTTTCAGTTGGTAGTACTCTCTACTCCTTAGTCTGTGCTGCCAGAGGCTGTATGCCTCTTCCTCACTGAATACACCCTGGTGGTGCTCCATCCTCTGTATGCTCACCAGAAGCACTGTTATTAAAGAAAAAAAGCACATGTTATTTTACCATCACACACTTTCCAACTTAATTTGTTTCTCCTTTGTGCACATGCTCATTTTCTCTCTCGACACAAAATCCATGTGTCCACGCATAAGTACATATGGGTCTAATGACTAATAAAAAGACGAGTCATTAACGTGGACATCCAAGAGACCGAGGCCGCTGTGAACCTCAGGCTTCCAACCAGCAGCTCGAGTGCACGTGGTGTTTGGTAAGAGCGCTGTTCTTTCTCGGACACTTGGCTGCCTGTATTTGACCCAGCACTAACACCACACAGGGGGCTCTTATTAATGTATGAGGGCCAAATTTTCTTATTGCTCACTACTAGTAAAATTTTGACCCTCCCTGGCTTTTACCAGAAAAGATCCATAAGATTTTCTATGGATTTGTCTATTCTAAAGTAGAATTGTGTGACTCTGCTAATTTTTTTGTGTGTAAAAATCCACAGACACTTCAAAGTCATCAAGAACAGAGCACCTGGCCGGCTCAGCCAGTAGAGCATATGACTCATGATATTGGGGTCATGGGTTTGAGCCCCATGTTCAGCACAGAGATTACTTTTAAAAAATCAAGGGAAATCAGTGCTTTAGGGAGATGGGCGTCTTTTGTGCTGTGGAACTCCTCACATCCCTAGAGCCTGTGCGAGAGCTTCAGGAGTAATAAGAGGCTTACTGAATAAAGCATTACTTTGTTCCTCCTGGCTTATATTTTGACACAGATTTTTAGAAGCTTAGAAACTGTGAAATTATTACTAAAAGATCAGGCAAAGGCATTAAGGATTATTCTCTATTCTAACATTAACTTATAAGAACTTTCTGGGACAGGGAAGGATCAGCCCTGACCACATCTAGGCTTCTGTTTCCTTCTTTATGATCGTGAAATCTAGAAAGTGAATAAATATATGATTTTTCTCTGATTCTGTAGTCATCTATGAGAATTGTAGTCGCCCCCGCCCCCGCCCGGGAATTCAGGCCCTGTGGAGGTACTCACACAGCCCTGGTTGCCACTGAACAGTCTGTGGTTTTTCTTTCTTACTCCCACTCCCAAATTCCTTGTGACGGGGTTTTCTGAGGTAAGCTGGCCTCCCCGGGTGACCGCATGCGGGTCGTGCATCAGGACTGGCTTACGCCCTTGATGCTGCTGGTTGTATAATCATCGGAACAGGAAGTGGCCTCACTCCTACAGAACTTGTTCTGTTTTAAAGAATGACTCGGCTGTGGAGGCCACAGCTGTCTCAGTATGACTTGGTAGCTGCACTAAAGAGGGGTCCCCAGGCGTCTGCCTGTGGCCATATGGACTCGTGCTCACCTCGGGCCCGGCGCCCGTGTGGGGACAGAGCCTCTAGTCTCTGAGCAGCATCTGAGTGGACTGTGTGTCTGCGCCAGCCCTGCAGGGACAGCAGCCCAACGGCAGCGCACTTTTCTGAGTGGTGGGTTCAAAGAATCTTACTCAAATAATAGTAAGGAGAATAGTGTGGGTATTTATTTCACTCACCACCTGAGCAGAGTGAGCTAGCGGCGCAGTGTCAGAATTGGGTGCTGTCCTCTTCGTTTCTGCAGCTGCAGGGACACTGCCATCCTAAACAACTGCAGACTCTGCTTTTGTCACCTTTACCTGTCAGCATCCGTGACTCAGTCTCTTGACTTCCCTGCATTGCCAAAACTGTCATCTGGAGAAGGTCATTTCAGTTTCATTGTCACCACCAGCTTCTCACCAGAGCACCTGACCCTTCGGATACCCGAGCACACTGAAACACATGCACAAAACCCTTGAGCCTCCCTTCTCTCATCTTTTCTTAGGTCTTACTACCAGGATATTTGGTCGATATTTTTCATTTCCTGGTTTGTGCTTGTCTTTATTCATATCCTTTTATAAGAAAAAAGGGAAAAAACTCCCTTTATTGAGGCTTTCACTGACTCAGATTGTAGAGATTTTTCATTTTGTGTGTGTGTGTGTATAGCTGCATTCCCTCAGCCATCTGCTGCCTCGTCTCTAGTTCCTGTCAGTGGCTCGCTTGATGGGCTGGCTCTTGCTTCCCCAGGTCCAGAGAGCCATCTTGTCCTGGGACCACAGTCTGGTCTTCAAAGGAAGTCACGGAGAAGTGGTGACCTCAAGGAGCTGTTACTAACATCAGAATGGGCATGTGCGTGAATAAGAGCAAGATGCTGTAATGGCACGTGACCTGATGGAGCCCAGGCCCTGCCGGCTTCTGGACCTGGCTCTGAAATGCATCCTGTCGTGACAGAGCACCTTCAGCTCCATCCAGCCTCTCTCAGAAAGGCCTCTGAGATCCGGATGCCAGCGATGTCTGTTATGAGCCAGATAGTGTTCTGGAGCCTTGATGGAGAAGAACTGTGCTATGAATCTTATTAGTACTGTTAGCTTGTTTTACCAGCCAGAATAAGTAAATTGCCACGTTTGGATTTGACAAACCATTTCATAGCCATTTCTTATAGGTACTAAGTGGCTTGGTAGGTGGGTGTCACATCTCCAGGGTGAAAATTTCTGACAACACTCCCATCCAACAGAAATATTTATCTTTTTTTCTAACCCCTCACAACATCTCAATGTGGAATAAAAGTCAAGGCCTTCATATGGAGATATGTCCTTTATCTGAACTTTATCTTCCCAGTGGTGCACAGAAATCAAATGAATATAAACTTAGACTTTGCTCTTGACTTACTTCTAGCATTTGTAACCTCTTGGAGTCATCTCTGGGAGCAGGGGCACAAGCAGCAGACAGAGAGTCATGTGATTATCTTATCCGCTCCCTCAGAGTTCTGCACGACGTCCCTTTCTGGTAATGTTGGTGTTGGAGCTGGGTATTTAACATGCCGGCTTCGTCACATGGTTTGGCCTGATACAGTTGTGTGTCAGGGGAGCTATACTCCCCGTCCATGTAAGAGACACCTAAATAGAGTCTGTATTGTCTGCAGAGAAATGGGTAGCTGTTGTCTTCATGAGAGAAAGGGTAAGAGCCACCATTGTATTTGCTTAGCAGCACTGTTTTCTAAACTACTTCAGTGAAGGTTCACGGAGGGTCACATCCTCATGCTGACCGTCGTCTTTGTGATTTCAGAGGTGGTGGCCCAGTGGTGCACGCAGGGAGACCTCCTGGCCGTCTCTGGTATGGAACGGCAGACCCAGCTCGGTGACCTCCCCAATGGCCCTCTTCTGAAGAGTGCCATGGTCAAGTTCTACAATGTCCGCGGGGAGCACATCTTCACTCTGGACACGCTCGTGCAAGTAAGGATGTGTGTCAGACATTCACTGTAATGCCACTGTGTTAGAATGCTCTCCGGGCTCCATTAAATACCATGAGGTGGCTATGCTTACTGTAATTATCTTTGACAGATTTTAATGTTTCATTGACCTTAATTAAATTATGGAATATAAGCCGGAAGAGATAAAGGAGAAACATGATTTTGCCTTTAACCAAAATATTTTATTACATTCCCCACTGAAAAGAGTGGACAGTGAGTAAGCAGAGGGAGCTGGTGTTTATCGTCAAGCGGAAATTAGAACTTACAGAAGTATGTGCTGAATCTTCATTTACTCACTCCGATGTTATGTTTTCTATGCCAGTAATGTACTTCTGCATTTCAGCTAAATTACTATTAAACAGTAAGTAAGAAAGCTTAAAGATCTTTAGGAAAGAAAGATAGCCCTTTTCTATTTGTTTTTATTTCCCAGATATCTTTAGACCAGTTCATTTCGGATCTGGATCAGCTATCACGGAGGACAAAATTCTTAATGGAGTGTAGTGGAGACAGGTCTGAGAGTGAGTTGATGATTGATGGGGCTTGTAAAAAACTAGAGACTTATATCCTCACCGTACCCAGCTCAAACAGACAGGTACACCAGATTCGAGGAAATTTGTAATTAGATGCAGACATTGATTACTTAAATATATCTCTCTTTTTTTGGTTGTGGAAAAATACACATAATAGAATTTACGTTCTTAATCATTTTTAAGTGTACAGTTCGGTATTGTTAATTTTGTTATGTTATTGTGTAACCAGTCTCCAGAACTTCATCTTAACAAAACTGAAACTGCAGGTGCATTGCCTAGAACATATTAGGTGCTCAGTAAATATTTTCTTGGTGGGGTTGATGAACAATTGTCAACATATAATTTGTTTAGTACTTTCTGCTGATAGTTTGAACCGGTAGGCTAGGTGCCTTCTCACTCAGATACTATGCTGACTTTCTATCCCTACCCTGACAAGTAGGAGAGGATGAGCATTTCCAGCTCTTTCTGAGTTAATAAGGCTTTTACAGTTATTAGAAAAACCCATTTGTGAATTGAAGTAATGAAACACACTCCCAGTATATTCAGTGTTGTCCACTCTTCTGTCTGACTCAGGGCACCCCTCCTGCTGGTATTCCGTTCCTTCTACAAGGATCGCCCTCCACAGCCATCTCAGCTGGGGGAAATCATCCTTAACACCAACACAGTCGCATCCTTATGTAAATCTGCCCAACGGCTACAATCCCTCTTCTCCATGAAGCATCCCCCTGGGATGTTTGATACTTCTGATATTACACTTTTCTGTCCACTTGTCTTATCTTCTTGAAGTCAAAGACCACATTTTCTTCATTTCTTTGAAATTCCTGGAATACGGTAGAGGCTCAACGGCCTCAACCATTGTAGGAGTTCTCATCAACTGCAACATACAACTGTGAAACTGACGTAGGTCTTGGATTTTTAACTGTTTGGAGCTCAAAGATAGGAAGGGAGCTTAGCTGATCGTTCTTTGGGGAAAAATATCCATATAGTGTCTCAGCATTTTAATAAATTGTTCTTTTTTTCATTTTAGGATCTGTTTCAACCATTGAAAAAAAAATGTCTCAATAATACAAAGTTAAGTAATGATGTTACCAAAATCAAGTACAACAGGGCACCTGGGTGCCTCAGTCGGTTGAACATCCGACTTTTGATTGTGGCTCGGGTCATGATCCCAGGGTCATGGGATTAAGCCCCACATTGGGCTCTGTGCTAAGTGTAGAGCCTGCTTAGGATTCATTCTCTCTTTCTCTCTCTCTCTCTCTCCCTCCCCCCCCCACACTCATGCTCTCTCGCTCTCTCAAAAAAAGTTTTTTTAAATCAAGTACAAGATTAATTATAGACAGCATCAGCTTTTTTCTGTAATGATTCTAAAATCACTTGTTTTCTGTGCTGTTTCAAGTTGTCCAAGGGCAGGGTCGTTTTTATAGCAGGAAGGAAGTTAGGAAATTTATTGGGCTGTTTATAGAAAGAACTAAATGCAATTTAGATTGGATAATTTATTTCCAAGTTAATTAGATTGTAGGTTATTGCGTACAAAACCGTTGCTGGGCACAAACTTGCGGCAGCCTTAGCTTTAAAATTGATTCTCCTGATTTACTCATAACACCAGTGCCAGTGAGTAGCTGAAGCTCTTATAAGGAAATGTACAGTAATTTATTTTCCTTTCCTTTCTACCTGTTGTAGTTGAAAATTCTGTAATTTACCTCATTTAGCTGTTTCTAGGACCATCTGTATATAATTGCATATCTGTTCATCTGACAACCCGTTTTTAGAGTTAGCATTACTGACTGAAGTTTGCAGACTTCAGTCATTTGGGTCTAGGTTTTTGGTTGGTTGGTTGGTTGGTTGGTTGGTTTTGTTGTAGCTTTATGATTTTTTTTTTCTTTTGCAGTAAAGGCATATTGGAGGAGTTAGCTTATATTTTGTAAGGTTCAATTGTTGATGTAAGATATTTGGGTAAAACATTAAGAGAGAAGGGAGAGGAAGAGATGGATGTGGAAACTGAAAAATGAAATGAGAGATTGCAGCTATGGGCATAGACTCTGTACTCCAGAAGGAGAGTCCGTTAGCAAAGGCATATATTGACCCCTTTTGTTGAGGACTAACTGTACCTGTTCTTACAAAGCTGCCTCAGGAGTGCTTTTCCCATGGTTTGCTAGAAATAGATGAGAAGAAAGTCCTTCCCAGAGTTGTCTGCTTTCAAAATACAAGAAAGGTGCAGTTTTATTTAAACTGCCCGAATTGGGTGCCCGAATGCTGAGCTGGCTTTTACTACTGCACTTTAGTAAGCAGCCAAATCATTACAGCGTAATATTCAAAACTGTCCATGGCTCCACCAGCACAGTGTGATGGTGACCAGTCACCCAGCTTGGTCTGTTTAACAGTAAACCGTTCTAGAAGACTTGTCTTCTTTGTACACTCTTGTACAGATATTGTACACATCCCCTTCCAATGTTAGACATGGGAGTGCATTTCCTCTAAGACAGAAAACATCCTACTTCCTAGGGGAGCTGTGGAAATGAGGGGCAGAGCTTCCCTGGATGTAGGGGCCTGGGAGAGCCCTCCAGAGAGCCCTCTGGCATCCACAGGGTCAGACAGCTCCATGGGTCGGTCCCCGGTAATCAGCCTGGGGCCTTCATCAGCCATAAACAGTGGCTTCAGACAGCTTCACTGTCCCTCTCTTGGGACAGCTGGATTTGACCCTTTTGTTGTCTGTTGTCTTTTATCTTTCTTGAGCAGCTTATCTTTAATATAAAAAGAACATCCTGTTTTTTATTCCTCGTAAATTTTTAGAGGACTCCATACAACTCACTGCAATATACAAAAATAGCAATAAGATGAGGATGCTTTCAATTTTTATTTATTTATTTTTTTAATGTTGTTTTTTTTTAACATTTTATTTATTTATGAGAGGAGACAGCATGAGCAGCGGAGGGTCAGAGAGAGAGGGACACACAGAAACTGAAACAGGCTCCAGGCTCTGAGCTGTCAGCACAGAGCCCGATGCGGGGCTCGAACCCACGAACCGTGAGATCATGACCTGAGCCGAAGTTGGTCACTTAACCCACTCAGCCACCCAGGCGCCCCCATCTGAGTCAGGCCTCTGCTAAAACTATCTCCTTGGAGCAGCCTTCTCTGCCCCTTATCTAAAACAACCCCCTCACTCTTTCTCATGCCCCCATCCTGACATGATCTAGTATTCCCCATCAGAGAGAGGATGTGCATCTGTCTCCCTGTCCTGCCTCCCAGTGTCAGCTCCGTGAGGGCAGGGATTTTATTTTATTCATTATCAATCCGTAGCATTTGGAATGTGCGTGGCCGATTGTAGACATTGACAGACAGCTCACTGCATGACTGACTGGCATCTCAGGGGATGAGCAGATGCTGGCGTGAGTGTGCAGCGTACATCGTGGGCAGCAGGAGACGAGGCTGGGGAGGATGCAGCATGTCTTCATGTGCCGGAGGGGCTGAAACTGACCATTTACTAATACAGTCCCTGTGCTGTAGCCAAGGGCGTAAGAGGAGCAGACTCGCCTGCCTCCCTCATGTGGATCGGCATCAGACAGCAAGACAGGCAGGTCCTTGAGAGGACAACTTGACTGTGCATTAACCACTCACCAGACCTCCATTTAAATAGCATGTCTCTCCAGCTAATACCTCTCCTGTTTCATCAGACTCACCAGAGCACTAGATTTCTACTACCCTAATGCTCCCCGAAATGTTGCTCATGTTCTCGTCCTTTTGCTTTGGGTTTAGACATGCAAAGTATTGGACTTGCCCACACGAATTGAGATTTGAATGTTACCAACTTCACAGTTCTGGCCATCAGTTCTAAAAATAGTCATTTTTGTGTGACTGGGGAGAGATGAAGTCTGCAGATTTACACCTGAGTGTTTCCCTAGCAGACAGCACCTGTTCAAACAAATGCATTAATCTGTGGAGCTGGGTTAGTGTGCACCCTTCTCTGCTCCCAGGTTTAGTGGAATTAAACATCCATTACGTTTCTCTCCTACTGCAGCCAGTTCTGATAGGTGGGCGGCTCTTGGGGCAGGTGGCGCGCTGTGGGCAGGCAGACAGTGGGGTCCTACTTGCAGGCACCGCGGATCCTTGGGGACAGAGGGTAGAGGTCATGGATGGGGAGGCAGCGGAATCGAGACACCCCCACCCCACATCTGTTGGCATGTGCACTTTGAGCCTTATTCTTCCCAAAACAACAACTTTTGTAGGGAGGGTTTTGTAGGCTGATGTACCCAGAAACAGCACAGGAAAATCAGCACCAGAAGGAAATGAGACATTAAAAAAATAAGATGACATGTAAAAAAAAGTATAAAAGTATTCAAAAAGGTCTAAAAGGATTTTGTGTGTGGTTTCTTATTTATTTGTTTATTTGCAGCTCTGTTGAGATATAGTTGACGTCAATGTTGTATAAATTAAAGTATACAAGTGTAGATTTGATACACTTATGTATTATAATAGGATTGCCATCATAAAGTTCACTAGCACCTCCATCACTGCACACAATTACCATTTCTTTTTGTGGGAAGAACATTTAAGATATAGTCTCTCAGAGCTTTCAAATACATAGTATAGTCTTTCTACTGACATATGGACTTAAGGGTACCCTGAGGCCCTGGCCCTACCGCCAAGCCTCCTCCATTGAATGAGAATTACAATATTCCATTTCCCTACATCAGGGAGATCTCAAAACCTTCAGACAAGAGGATCAGCTCTATCTGTAAATTCTTCGTTATTTTTCTAACATAGTCTTAAAATTTAGTATGGAAAGGTACCAGTATTTATTTTGCTGCTTTACGTCTTACAGGGAATATATGCTGTATAAATAAATTACAAGAGCATGTTTCCCTCCTTTAGTGAAATAAACTACCATTGACTCGAGCAAGTAAGTGAATGCTTACCCCCAGATTACTGTGCCCTGAAGTCCCATTGGTGTTCTTGTCTTCCAGGAGAGGGGACTTCTGGTAACCTTGCTCTGGATAACAGTCACTGCTTTGAGTGCCTTTGTAGATGTCATCTCTCCAGGCCACAGAATTTCCACTCTTCACTCTGTGTCCTGGTTTTCACCCTTTTGGGCCCTTGAGGACCTCCTTGCTGAGAAGCCTGTATCCTTGGGGACATAATGCACAATGTGGTAGCACGGTCCCTCCTACCCTCAAAACAAGGCCATCCTCTTGCTGTCTCTTGTGTATCTAACAGCACTTCCTGGCTAATTTATCTCCACTTTGCGCCCATGTGACCTCTGGATTCTCTTCTGCCATAATGAGTCTCTCGGTCACTGTCCATTCGCTAATTGTGCAGCGTGTTTCTCCTCCTGTCTGTGTGCCTTTTCAACAGACATATTATCTACTTTGGCCTTGACCAAATGGATTAAGGAGAGAATTGGGGTTACTTACTTTATTAAGTTTGTTAGTGAGACATTATACATTGTTTAAGTGGTTATAGCAGTATGCTGACAAGAAAGGAAGCAGCACCTCATGGTAGGATGAGCATAAGCTGTGGAGTTGAAAGAATTGTAGCTCTCCTGTGTATTAGCTGTAACCAAGGTAATTAGCCTCTCTGAGCGTCAGTTTCCTCATGTGTTAAATGGGAATCATGATACCAAATGGTAGAACTGAAAGGATTAAATGAGATACTATTTGTACTTATTAAGATATAAGAGAGAGAATTTTTTTTAACGTTTATTTTGAGGGGGGTGGAGACACAGAATCTGAAGCAGGCTCCAGCCTCTAAGCTGTCAGCACAGAGCCCGATGCGGGGCCCAAACCCATTAACCGTGAGATCATGACCTGAGCTGAAGTCAGATGCTTAACCAGCTGAGCCACCCAAGGCTGCCCAGAGAATTTTTATCCACTTTGAAAGTCTGTATCAAAGTGGCTTAAGTTCCTTTGTACAGAGGGATAAGAAATAATATACTTATCATAACGATAATTTTATGTAAGATCCTCCCAAGACATGTAACNGTTCCTCCTAATCCACCTATACATGCAAACGTATGCACGTTTTACGTAACAATTTTTTTTTAATTTTTTATATCTTATCTGCTCTGTTTTTAGTAGTGATCATGGCTTACTGTAAGTTAACAGGCCCCTCTAAGGAGTCGGCCCTGGGTGTAGGATCCTCTTGTAAGGAAGCGCATTTTAGAAGTACTCTGGAGGCCCGCACATTTGAGTTCTGGGTTCCTGGCCCATGGCTGCCTGGGCTCACAGAGATGGAAATAAATGATGGAGTATCTTCAGCCTTGCATTTTGTTTTGAAGTTGAAACCAGGATTAGCTGACCCTGGAGGCTATTTTAAGCAGGTGTCTTCATCTGTTCCTTTTATCTTGTTATTTGTTACTGAAGTGTGAAAATTCTGTTCTTGTCTGCCATTCCTATAATAGACCTGATATCCCCACTTCTGATCTTTGAAACCCCTCAAGACCTCATTAAATTAGAGCCCCATCCAGCTGACAGGAAGGAACATTGTCCCGTGGCATCACCGTCACAGCCCTCTGCCTCTTCCCTTCTTCCTTGGTTGATCCTGGCTGGCACCCCCAAGCCTCGGACTTTTTTTTTTTATCAATCCAACTAGTTGCTGACTTGCATATGTGGATTTCAGCCTGCCTGTTCAAAGCAGTGGTGGCCACAACACCCTGGAGTGGCCACTGCAGGAGCTGCATCCTCTCTCCAGATGGCTTCTGCTTTCTTTCTCTGCTCCTCAGCTCCAGTCTGCTGAGCGTGACAGTGACTCAGTGCCTGTGATTGGTCCCAGAAGCACCTTCGGCATCTTGCCTCTCCTTCTATCCTCAACAGCTCCCGTTTTACTCATGACAACAGGGAGACTTCCCAGGGTTGTATGATGGTCCCCAGGCCTAGTGTCGATTTGACTCTAAAATGCTCCTCATTGGGGCAAAAGGGGGACAAAAATGCTATCTGGTCTACCTCCTCGCCACTGTCCAAGCCACAGGAGCTACCGCCAGCTTCTTGGGGATCCAGATAACCAGAGTTTTGGTGAGGAAGGGTGGGTCACTGTTCCCCACATCAGTTGCATCTTCTGGTAGAGACAACATTAGACAGAGCTAAGTTAGGTTTTATGGTACCAAATTAAATGAGATAATACATGTAAAAGAACTTCGCAAGACTATTCATTCCAGTGCCTTGTGTTCTGTGTTCTGGCCTGGGGATCTGACTGCTTTCCAGTGAAAATACTGAATTTCTGTAACATGGTATTTCATTATCTGTTGTACTTTTTAAAACCAATATTCTCAGAAACTATTCAGTTGCTTTATTTTGCTTGACACACGCTTGCGTGATCCTCTTTGCTTACTACAAGAGCAGAAGCCTAAGTATAGCCTCCCTCACCTCCTGCAGCGCCCCATCGTCTCCATCTGCTGGGGACATCGAGACTCGCGGCTGCTGATGGCTTCAGGACCGGCCCTGTATGTGGTGCGCGTGGAGCACCGCGTGTCCAGCCTGCAGCTGCTGTGCCAGCAGGCCATCGCCAGCGCCCTGCGAGAAGACAAGGACGTCAGCAAGCTGACCCTGCCCCCCCGCCTTTGCTCCTACCTCTCCACTGCCTTCATCCCCACCATCAAGGTACAGCCTGTCCACCCTCCCTCCCTTCCTCCCCCGAGCCAGCTCCCTTCTTGCAGAGGGCAGGCAAGAATCGAGCAGGCGCGCAAAAGCCACATCTGCTCCTGGGCGAGAGGAGCGTCCGACACCAGGATGCTGGCAAGTGCAGTCTGTCCCCGGCACCGCTAGTGTCTGCCAGAGACTCGCCTTAGGTGAGGGCGCAAGGTTTCTCTTGGCAGAGGCAGTACTTAGAGCTTGACAGCCGTGCCGCCCTGATGGCCTGTCTGCTTGGTTCAGTCCTCACTTTCTGGCAGGTGCTTTACAGAAGCGGGAAACACATTCCTAGAAGTTTGGGTAGCTTGCTCCATCACCAGTTACGAGAATGGTCAGATTGAACTCTGTCCTGAGGATTGAATTACCGTGCTGAGGAGGGGTGACCTCCACCCAGCACTCGCTGTCACTCGTCCTTTATACTGATGGTAACTCGAGAATTAGTCCGCGTATTGGCGGTGTGTAGACTGTATCTGCCAGTTGTTGGTCAAGTGTGGGTTTCCTCCTAACCTCAGAGCCTCGACACCTTACATTCTTTTCTATATTCTCTTTTTTGTAAACTATCTCTGCTTCCAAGTATCAGACTGACGTGTTCAAGGTTACATCAGTTTTAGAATCTGTTGGGATGTTTTTTCAAGTTGCTTAATAATCATGGTTGTATACCCATGACTCTCAACCGTGGCTGCACATTAAAATCAAATGGGGAGTTTTTAGACAATGCACACATGCAGGCCCACCCCCCAGAGAATCCAGTTTTGTTGTTTGAGGTGGGATCTTTGCTCAGGTATTTTTTTAAAGCTCCCAGGAGATTCTCGGGTGCACCCCCAGTTGAGAGCCGCTGCTCCACATCACATAGTTAGCACTCCCCGAGCTATCAGCCCGTGCTCCATTGGAGTAAGCAGTGACATCCATGCTCTTTTCTGTCCACATCCGGCCTCCAGCCCCCAATTCCGGACCCCAACAACATGCGAGACTTTGTCAGCTACCCCTCGGCCGGCAACGAGCGTCTGCACTGCACCATGAAGCGCACCGAGGACGACCCGGAGGTGGGCGGTCCGTGCTACACCCTCTACCTGGAGTACCTGGGCGGGCTCGTGCCCATCCTCAAGGGGCGACGCATCAGCAAGCTGCGGCCCGAGTTCGTCATCATGGACCCCCGGACAGATAGCAAACCAGGTGGGCCTGCACGCAGAGAGACGGAGGCCGTGTTCTCGGGTGTGGCTGAGGAACGGTGTCCTGACAGCCCATGCAGAGTTAGTGCAGACTTGGGAAATGTGAGCCGTGTCTGGGCTAGCGTGGAATATCCTTGAAGCTGCTCCATTTCCAAAATTGTATTGAAGCTACAGATTCTCTAAATGTACTTTCTGATGGGTTTTTAACAGCAGCCAGTACAGCTTCACATGCTCGGGGCTGTGGACAGAGGGAACATCAGCTCTGTCAGGGGGAGGCTGACCAGGCTTTTGGGGAATAATAGGCTCCTCTCTTAGTTATTTATCAGGCATTATTGAGGGCCATAATGTACTGTTGAGACAAACAAAATAATCGTGAGGTACATTTCTGTCCTCCCAGAGCAAATGATAGAATTAAAATTTTGAAACCTTTAGCCTACTCCTCAGCCTCCTGCTAGAATCTTACTTCCGCCCCTTACTAATCCACCGTCGACTGCTTTTTAGCTGATTACTAAGGAAAATCCCTTGCGCGTCCACGAAGATTTTGGCATGATGAACCACTCTCACTTTCTGAAAACTCTCTCCTATATTGACCTTCATTACTCAGTTGGTGTATGCGAGGTGCTCGCTGCGTGCTTGCCTCTGGGGCCCTACACTGTGAGCCTCCAGAGCGGAGGCACTTCGCTGTTTGTTTGCACTGTGGACACTTGTCCAATGTCCTAAGCTGGTGACTGCTGAGGCCCACACACCCCGCCAGCGGGACCACCGGCTCATGGTCTGTGGTGCCCTGTGACATCCCAGGCATCACATGTAACAGTGAGAGGAACACTGCCTGCCCTGCCAGTCACTCGTCGGTTGGGCTGCGGGTGTCCTGTGGGCCCCTGGCACCCCTGAGGCCTGAGGGCCTGGGCGGAGGGAACTCAGTGCCTGGCTGGCGCCTGACCTTGACAGGACAAGTTGAAAGGGATTTGTTTGAGGGGTGCATGCTCATCCTCTCCACTTCCCCACTCTCTCTCCTGCACATCAGACTGGCCTCTGCCCCTCGTGTCCCTGAGACTCTGTGACGTGCTGGTGTCACAGCGCAGCAGGCGTCTTCAGCCCAATGAGCCTGCCTGCTTGGACAGTTCGCAGGCTGCCCCACCTCTGTGTGCACCCCGTGATTCATACAGCGTCTGTGGCTGCCGCTCTGCGGTCTGTGTTACTGTGTGAAGTTGAGAGCAGTGAAACTGTACTTTGAAACAGTAGATATTGGTCCATGTGTTTGTCTTTTGACTTCAGTGGACAAGCACTGAGAGCAGGAAGGTGAGTGAAAGAACGGGAGGCAGGAGGGAAGGAGGGAGAAGATTCAGAACGCGAAGTGAGGAGGGCAGGAGAGTGGTGGGCATGGGCGTCGCAGAAGCTGTGGCTTCAGGGGAAGGGACAGGAATGATACCCAAAGTGGGCAAGCTGTGGACGGCCCGCACCTCACAGTCATTGTCCCTGAGGCTCCCCGCCATGTGTACAAGTTTATAAAACCAGTACTGAATTGGAATGTTGAGAGCAGCTGATGTGAAGCACTTGCTTCTGTCCCCAAGTGCATAAATTCTCCACTAAAAATCAGAAACAGACAGGGGTGCCATGGGGCACCAAGGCTGGGAATCCAGCTGCCGGCCCGATGCCTGCTTCTCTGGACTGTTTCCGTCCCTCAGCTCGTGCTGCACACAGTCGGGCTCAAGTGCTGCCAGTCCTCTGGGGAATAAGGTGCTTTATTTTTCTAATTAAATGAATCAGAGTTATAAAGCACAACAGATCAACAGTATGTATTCAGTCCCCTCTCTGTCTGCCATCTTTGAATCTCCTGTGGTTGTGGGGCAACACCAGGGCATGTCTGCTTTCAGGGAGTTTATAAACCCTTTCAGGTGACAAGACAACTTAACACGTGGAAAGTTCAGTAAAAACATCCAGATTTTAATACCTCAAGACAAGAATAGAAGCTGTGTCACAAGGCAGAATATGACTAATTGCCAACCAAATGGTATATGCAGACTGGGTCAGAGGAGGGAAAGATTCCGAACTCTGGGAAGCCGGGAATTTCTCATGAGCTGATTAACTCTTTCAGGCCTGCACGTCATTGTTTCTCAGAATGTGGTCCATGGGCCACCTCCTTACAGATCACCTGGGGCACGTCTCAAAATGCAGGTTGCCAGGCCTGCCCCTTAGCTTCATTCAGCAGGTCTGGGGCAAGGCCCCCGAGTCTGCAGCTTCCAGTGGGAATCGTGCTCCGAGGTTTGTGCTCACTGTTGTAAATGCTCTCCAAGCAACCTGACAAACACACTCCTCAAAATTACCAGTGTGTACTTTTATAATTGAGAACATGCATGAGAGCTTTTTTTCCCCCAGAAAATTCACAAATCTTTAAAAGGAATCTTTAGTCCGAGCTTACTACAGGTGGAATTGTGTCCCCCTGAAATTCATATGTTGAACCCCTACTTCCGGTGTTACTGTATTTGGAGATATGGCTTTGAGAGGGTGATTAAGGTTCAGTGAGGCCATTAGGGTGGGGTCTTAATTCAGTCGGATGGGTGGCCTTGTTAGGAAAGAGGGAGAGAGCTCGGTCTGCACATGCACACACTCAGGAAAGGCTAGGTGAAGACACAGTGAGAGGGTGGCCAACTGAGGCCTGGAAGAGAGTCCTCACTGGAACTTGACCATGCTGGCACCCTGACCTCGGACCTCCAGCCTCCAGAACTGAGACATAAATTTCTGTTGTTTATAAGCCACCAAGTCTGGCATTTTATCATAGCAGCCTAACCAGGTTAAGACATGAGTAAAGGGAAAAAGCAAATGGTATGACATATAGCCAACTGTGAGATCCTGGATTAGCAAACAGGTCAGGAGCTGAGCGGGCAACACAGTACTCAATTTCCTCACTGAGTGAACTGGCTCTGTTCACGAGCACACAGAGACCTTCTATGGGTTTACATGCCCATGTGAGTCAGGCCAGGCTTCCTCTGGCTAAGTGACTCCTAACGTAAGTAATGGAAAGCACTACAAGTGAGTGAAGCCTCTTTATTTGATGGAACTCAGATGCCCACCAGTATAGCTTGCTGTGTTCACGAGTCATTCCTTCTGCTGGGGATATAGTTTTGAAGAGGAGAGTGATGTGGTTACACAGACCGGGCCTTAGTCAGCCTGCTTCTGGGTAGCATGCATGCCAGACTGTTCTGCTCTGTATCCAGTGGCCTCCGAGAGGCCCCTGTTCACAGATGTCCCCTCCATATGTTCAGAAACACTAGAGATTAGTTTATATTAACAGACGCATTCTTTCAAATGTAAACAGCTTTTTTGAATGATAAAATCACTCAAATTCTATCATTTATTTCATTGCAGTTGGACAATTCGGCTTTTTTATTACCTGGCAAGGTTCTTGGAGCCTTGAGGGAATGAGGCTTTTATCAGCAAAACAAAGTGATTTTGAAGATGGGGTACCTGCAGTGAGGGCACAGAGCGTTTGGGGAGGGAAGGGATGGGAGGGGTTGGAGGAAGGCAGCAGAGGAGGAAAGATTTTGGGGAAGGTGTCCCACATGACCTCCGTCTCCTCTGCAGTTCTGTGTTGGCCCAGTCTCTGTGCACACCGTCTTCTGCCTTAGGGCCTCTAATTTCTGCCTGGTGGCCAGCTGTGAAAATCCCCTCCTGCACGGGCGTTCCTTCCAGCTGCCACTCGAAGCAGGCCGGCAGAAACTTCCGGGAGCCCCTGCGGTGGACCTGACTCTGTCAGATCTCCAGTCCAGAGCAGGCATGGAACCAGAAGGGGCCTTCACAGGGCCCAGGTCAGAAGCAGGTTCTTGGGTCCCCAGGTGGCCTGCAAACCTGTACGAACCCAGATGGATGCCTGGTGTGCTGGAGCTTCCAGCTTTCGGCTGGTGAACGCTGCCGAACTGTTTTATACATTCCAGAGGCATGAAAATTCCATGCCCACTTTGATACCAGTAGAATTAATTGCCTCCTCTTGCTTAGAAAAATGTAATAGCATAAAAATGTAGAAAGGAGGGGCACCTGGGTGGCTTAGTCGGTTAAGCGTCCAACTTTCGCTTAGGTCATGATCTCGCGGTTCGTGGGTTTGAGCCCTGCGTCGGGCTCTGTGCTGACTGCCAGCTCAGAGCCTGGAGCCTGTTTCAGTCTGTGACTCCCTCTCTCTCTGACCCTCCCCTGCTCACGCTGTCTCTCTCTCTCTCCTAGAAATAAATAAAAAACGTTAAAAAAAATTTTTTTTAAAATGTAGAAAGGAAACCATGCTCGAGTCCTTTATATTTCAAACTCTAGACTTAAATGTTGGCTTGGAGAGTCATTCTGTCCTATAGTTCCCAGTAGTAGTGATCCTTGTTAGGGTGTAACTGATACCACATCCCAGAGTCTGCCGGTTGTGTCTCACCAGATGAAATCTACGGAAACAGCTTGATCTCCGCCATGCTCGACAGCTGTAACTGCTCAGATTCCAGTGACATCGAACTGAGTGACGACTGGGCTGCTAAGAAATCCCCCAAGATCTCCCGAGCTAGCAAATCACCCAAACTCCCAAGGTAATCGTGCTTTTTAGGGGTGTTCTTCCTTGTTTGTGCCTCTGGAGGCATGTCTGTGTTGTGTTTGCCGCTGAAGCCCGTTGAACCCTATAGGAGAAGGGCCCAGCAAGAGCGTGCCCCTGCCTTTTGTCTGGAGGATCTGCCCTCAGCAATTACAGCTTTCCTTTCGTCTCCTTTCCTTTTCCTTTGGGTAGAAGGAATCCACCCAGTAGGAGCTTTGCTAAACCTTCAGAACTTCTAAGCGTTAGCATGGTGGTGGGTGGCATGGGGTGGCCATAGCTCCCTGGCTTATTTGTTTGTTCTTCTAGTTTCAGAAAAGTAAGGAAAAGATTTTACAGGGAAGGTACTGTAATGTGTTGAAGAGCATGCCAAATTAAATATCTCTAATGCTGTCATTGGAAATAAATTGTAAACTAAAAAAAAAAAATTAGATCCTAAAGGTTTTTCCTGTAGAGAGGCAAGAAGCTAAGAGTAGATAGAACGGCCTGTGGTGTCCTGGATAAGAACCCCCCACTCCAGCTCCACCGCTGAAGGCTCTACAACCTTGGATGGATCCGTGACCTGGATGCCAATGTCCTTATCTATGGAAGGTAAAGGGAGAGTCAGAACTTCACGGAGATCCGTTTAGCTCTAAAATTCTGTGATCCTGTGCAAAATTAAGATATAATTTATGTACAGATAACCTATCTGCCCAGATCCCAAGCACATAATTTACTGTGCAGTTGATAAACCAATGTATTTACCACCCAGTTGAAGTTAACATTTTTATCATCCCGAAAAGTTCCTCATGCCCCTTCACGTTCAATACCTACTCCCCAGAGTCAGCACTGTCCTAATTTTTGTCACCACAGACTAGTTTTACTTGTTCTAGAATTTCATATAAATGGCATCAAACAATATATACTTTTTTTTTTTTAACTCTTGCTCAACATAATGACTGAGATCCATTGGTTTCCATTGTAATGAATATACTAGTTTGTTTATTCCATTTATCCATTGCTTGACCTGTAGTAATGAGACTTTTTGTGGACACACTCCTCTATCTCGGGTACATACCAAGGAGGGGGGCTGTGGAGCCAGGGCACATGTTCAGCTTCACTGGAAACTGCCAGACAGTATTCCGAGTTCCTGCCATCAGTGTGTGTGAGACTTCTGTTTTCACCCACAGTTGCATTGTCCTTGTCAGAAAAGAATTCTATCCATTCTCCTGGACGTGTAGGGGTATCTTAACATCTCTAGTGATTGGTGATGCCACCTAGCTTTTCATGTTTATTGGCTGTTTGGATATCTTCTGTTATAAAAAGTCTCTTTATAAAGAGTCTCTTGCCCATTCTTTATTGAGTTGTTTTTCACTTACCAAGTTATAAGATTCTTTATGTTTTTTAGCTATGAGTCTTTGAATGGAGGTACAGAGCGCTACATGGTCTAACATAATATGAATTTCTTCTTTTATGATTAGTGCTTTTTGCATCCTGTTTAGGAAATCTTTGTCTACCCTTAGGTAGTGAAGACATCCTTCTATTCATTTCCAGAAACTTGGTAGTTTTAGCTTTCATACTTCAATCTCAGATTAATTTTTGAGTGTGGGGTGAGTTCTTCCTGTATAGATAGATATCCAGTTACTCAAGCAATTTGATTTATTTTTTCATCTTTATTCTGAGCTTGTTAAAATTGCACATAAGCCTGTGAACTTCCCTATACTTCCCTATACTTCTACAGTGTTTGCAGCTTTTCCCTTAATTAAGGGAGGACCTTTAACACATAAGCAACCAAATCCTTCACCTGTAAATGTCCTTCCAAAGCCCCCAGATGTGGCAGTCTCTGGGCCGGTCCTGCTTCATTCTGTCCTTCCCTGCACTGAATCCCCTACTTTTAGCAGCCAGGCGGTCCTCACACAGAGCCTTCACCAGCTCGGTCCTGTCTGCCTGCACTTTGGGAGCCCCTGGTGGATCGCATGCTCAGGCAGTACCTGTGAGGCTCCGTGCTCTCCTTTCATTGGTTGCCATCAACCTTAACATGCTCATTTTTCTAGCACTCTCTGTGGGGTAGGCCAGCATTAACACATGTCCCCATGTTACAAATACAGAGACTAAGGACCAGAGATATAATGTAGGATCCGAAGATAACAGAAAAACTGTAGACCCACAGGTTTGATTTAAATATCACAGCTGGTGAAAGGCTAGATGTGTCTGTTGAAACCCTAACATTGTACTAGGAATTGTAAAATCATTGTAACCTCAGGGTGAAACATGGCTCTTCTTACCTGCTGTTTACCCACATGCATGAGGCATGTGGACATTTTTTTTTTTTAATCTTTATTTGCTTTTGAGGGAGAGACAGTGATCAGGGGAAGGGCAGAGAGAGAGGGAGACACAGACACACATAGCCTGCTCAAGCTCAAACACGGAGCTCGAATACACCGACTGCAAGATCATGACCTGAGCCAAAGTCGGACGCTTAACCGACTGAGCCACCCAAAGGCCCTAAGGCACGTGGACATTTCTGAACTTACTATTAGTAGAAAGTGAAACACCATTAATTCTCTGAGGTTCCTTACAAATGAATCACTTGGTTTGGTCTAGTCTCACTGTATTTTTAAATATATATCACTTGATAGACAGTTATGTTCTTCTTTCCTCATACTCATAAGGCAAAAGCAGGTGGGAGAGACTCGGATAAATGAAGGGGCCTTGCCCCCTGGGAACACGGCACCCTGGTGGCCACCAGAGCGTGAGGGGAGGGCCAAGGCAGCATATGCCTCCCCGGCCTGTGGGGCTTGACCCTCCTGGCCTTGTCTCCCCAGGATCAACATTGAGGCCCGAAAGTCTCCCAAGTTGTCCCGGGCTGCCCAGGAGATGTCCAGGTCTCCCCGGTTGCCGATGCGCAAGCCCTCCATTGGCTCACCCAGCCTGACGCGAAGAGAGTTTCCCTTTGAAGACATCACTCAGGTAGCATCTGGGGTCCGGGTCGGTCCCACATGTCGGNCCAGCCTCCATGCTGGTCACTGCCGTCCCAGACAAGGGGTACAGAGAACCAGGGCCCTGTTTGCCCTCCTCACCACCATGCCCTCAGGCAGGCCCCGACACCCCCACATCCCCCAGGACCTCCTTCCACCTCAGACATGCCCGCATGGCCACCTGGGTCTCTCCGCAGGCAGCTCTGGTTGAGACATACCCTCCCGCTGCCCCGTCAAGCCACTTCTGACCCTTTGGTGACTCTCGGCGTTCACAACAGCCTGTCCCTGGTGGCGGCCCCACAGTCTGCGCTGTCTGTCTGTCCATCCTGGTCCCCGCAGTGTCCTCCAGGGGCCACAGCCTCACTCTTGACCCCCCTCTTTCTGTGCTTGTGCCTTCGCTGTACCTGGGTCACCGGGTCACCAGCTTTCCCTCGCAGCCCCCTCCCCTTGTTTCTGCCCACATGCTCCCGGATAGAGCTCCACCCCCTTCCCCGGCTCAGCCACAGCAGTCCCTTCGCATCTTGTTTGCGACATTTCTCAGTGACTTATGTCCTTTATGCCTTACGTCCTCCGCTGGGTAATAAGCTCTTTAAGGAGCTGTTTTTAATTCATCTTTATTATTGCTCTTGCACACACCTGCACACTCATGGCTTCAGCATATTGGCAGTAAAAAGTTTTTTAAATTGAATTGAATGAGAAAAGAGCTAATTGGGTGGTTGGGGACATATTGGTATCAGTGCAACTGGTGTTTCCAGGAGAAATATCAAGGATAAAAATGGACTCAGAGCTAGGGATACTCCCTCTCGTTCAGTGACTGTGAGAAAGGAGAGGTGAAGAAAAATGTGCCCTGATCACCCTGGTGGCCTTTTTAATCAACACTCGTGCAGACCCACTGGGACACATCTGCTCCTCACTCCTGGCCTGAGAGTCACAGCTCAGTGAGCTGCCACGAGCCACCCTTCAGAAACAGGTGCCTGGCACGTTGTAGTTGGCTTCTGGCCCTAAAAATGGTAGAATGATTACAGAGTGAATACTTCCCCGCGTTATGCACCTGTGACTTTTTTAAGCAAAAATGTTAACATTCTTACTTCCTAAGTGATCAATAGAAAACATGAAACTAGATTGTGATTCTTCTTTCCTTTTTTTTTTTTTTATCCCCCACAGCACAACTATCTTGCTCAGGTCACGTCTAATATCTGGGGAACCAAGTTTAAGATTGTGGGCTTGGCTGCGTTCCTGCCAACCAACCTCGGTGCAGGTAAAAACCGTGCCGTCTTCTGTGCCTGCTCTTCCAGGTGGAACTGAGACTTTTGAAAAGACCGTTCAGAGGAGCTCTTATGGCACCAGAAGATTAGCATGCACTTTATTTACCTCTACACTTTGACTCTAACAATCATAATTTCGCAAAAATCAGAATTATTACTCAAACTGGTTTTTAGCCAGCAGTGCTTTCAGTGTTTTTATATAAGCCCTGACTTCTGAAGAGACCAAAGTAGCTGAAATCTCTAACAAAGCTTTGGTAGGTTTCTGGTCATTTTGATTCCAGGCCTCTCACTGTGGGCAGGTTTTGGTACCAATGTCTTTAGGTTCTTGAGTCTGAAGAAAGATGAGAAGAAAGCGTTAGAGACTGTAAGAAGCTGGCTGTTATTGCAGGAATCTTCACAGATTTCACGTAGAAGTCCCAGATAAATACCCTCTGTGAGAAATTTGAGACATGGAGGAAAACAGAAAACCTAGTAAATGCTAGGCTAGAACCCAGAATTTGCATTCTTTTCCGTCCGCCTGCTTGAAGGATAGTACTAACCTGTCATGTTTACTTTGGGACAGTGAAGGAGTAAAATGACAAAAGGTCTTTTTCAAAGCAGCTTCATCCCCATAGGCACATTGCTGGGTGGGCTGAGGGCTTGTAGCGTCCCCCAGCCTTGCTGGATCAACTGATCACTTAACACGCACACATCTCTGGAAGACCAGGTTTGCGTGTGGCTGGGGTACCCAACTTGAATGTGCTCTGTGTCATCTACTAAAAATGGTTTGTGAACAATTTCGAATCTAAGTCGTTTCAGACACGATTAGATCTTTTCAATTAAGTAATTCTTGCAAAGCAGATGTTAAAAAGACCTATGCCATGTATGTGTCTTAGGAGACTTATTAAATAGTGCTGCATCTGGATTTTTCATTCTGAGGTTTCTCAGCTCAAAGAAAAAGAGGAATAAAAGTAACACATAAAACTGGCATAGGAAATTACAATAGACCATCACTGTACATAGTGCAGAGAAATCTCTTAACAGTATTTTCAGCAACCTGGAAAGTCTCTGATGACCAAGAAATCCTGTTCTTCAGTAATTCAGCTGTGCCCCACTGATGTGCACGGTGGTTCTAGTAACCACTGTATGAGTGTTGTGACCACCCCACATCAGTACGCCGAGGACTGAACCATCTGCCTACAGTAACCATTGAGAAAAGGAATGGAATCTTAATGCATCTTTTCCTTGTGGATGTTGAGTAGATCCACACATAAGTCAACAAGAACCTTAATACAGGAGAGCCTAGAAGTGCCTTCAAGGTACGTGATGCTCCAGTGTGAGGAATTCGAGTGCCCGAGATAAAAGCTTTCTGTGTGACTACAGTGAAATTGTCCTAATCACTGACCATTTAAAAAAAAAACAAAAAAGCATTTTAGTTATTATATTCATTTGTTAAGCTAAGAGAATTTTTTATTTGATTCTGCTAGAGAAATTATCTCTTAGATTCTAGAAGTATGTTACCTGTGGTACCCTATTAAACAATCTTCAGCACTCTCATGGAATTAAAAGTGAGGACTGTTGGGTATTTTCTATTAGATAATTGTACTTGATAATTTGTTTCCTTCAATTAGAATTATCTGGCCCTTGAAATTTTTTTTTACTTTTAATTTTTTGCTTTCTCAATTTGAAAAATATGGAATAAATTCAGATTCAAAAGATTTGAAGCAGTATACAGTAAAAGTCTCTCTCTTTTCCTCTGGCCACCTAGTTTTTTCTCCCTGGAGGCAACTGATATAATTTTTTAAGATTATATATATATTTTTCTAAGATTTTAAATTGTATTTCTTTTTACCAATCTGAACAACAAAGAATAGCACGTTAATGCATTAATTCTTAACCTAGAGAGAACTGCCCAGAATTTTAAAGCCAAAATTCATATTCTCTTTTGTGAGCAAGAGAGATGAACACATGAATAAGACCTGTAATGAGCACTCAGTTGGAAACTTAGCCCACACCAGCCTAAGTGCCAGCCTCACACAGCTATTTCGTCACAGGAGGCCTGCCTCGTGGGAGTGCCAGCCAGATGCCTCGGGCACTGGCAGGGACAGCTGTGGAGACGGAGCTGCGCTTATCTTAGCAAAACATAGGAATAACAGTCATAATACAGAACCTCTGCTTGCCTCACAGGAAGGAGTACTAACCATCAAAGAGAGCCGATGGGTGGTGTCCTGCCGACGTTAGCCTACTGCAAACCTACATTCAGATTTATTGTTTTCATCTGATTTTATCTCTTCTAAATATTTTAGTTGCTATCTAGGCATTCTCTTCAATGTCCTTGTTGATCCAATAAAACCTTAGCATGTAAAGAAACGGTGTGAAGGGACACTGGGTGGCTCAGTCAGTTAAGTATCTGGCTCTTGATCTTGGCTCGGTCATGATCTCACTGTTGTAAGACTGCGCCTCAAGCCAGGTTCTGTGCTGACAGTGCAGAGCCTGCTTGGGATTCTCTCCCTCTGTCTGGCCCTCTAATCCCGTTCTCCCTCTCTCTCTGTCTCAAAATAAATAAAGAAACTTATAAAAAAAAAATTAAAAATAAAGAAATGGTGTAGGAGTTCCTTCAATCACTATCCTGATCATGAAATGGCAGTTGAAAGTCAGGGAAGTCAGGGAAGCAAGGCTCCAGTCCAAAGTAGGGGCACTGTTTTATTCTTCCCTGACCCCTCACCCCGGTCTTCTAGTTACCTGAGATTCCCCTGAGTGTGGCATTCTGGTCATCCCAGCTATTTATACTAAACTATCCTTCTGATCACAATTGAGGCTTTATCTATTTATCATACCCCAGCTCATTCCAGAAAAGCATTTCAGTCTAAGACAGGTGTTTGACACTTAAAATGTATAGTTTTGTAGAAGACCACTTGGCAAAGTGACTGGGGTAGGCTGAGAATTTGTTGCTACAGAATCCAGACCACAGCTGGGGAGGCCAGTGCTATGCAGGAGGGAGCTGAAGGGCTGCCGTCAGACTCTCCCCTGCCCGCGCAGATCTGTCTGCTGCAGGCAGGGACACCACAGCCCCGTTTCTCTTCCTGGGGCTCTGCTGGTACCTTGGCTGTCCTCCCGTGTCTCTGTTAACATCACTCTCCTCTCCCCACCAGTAATCTATAAAACCAGCCTCCTGCACCTCCAGCCGCGGCAGATGACCATCTATCTCCCGGAGGTCCGGAAGATTTCCGTGGACTATGTTAATTTGCCTGTCTTCAACCCAAATGTTTTCAGTGAAGATGAAGATGATTTACCAGGTGTGTTCTTAATGGGTCATGGCAGGGGACAGGGTGGTAAGTAGTGGAGGATCACAGCATGTCAGGCTGTGCCTCCTGCCTTGCTCTGGAAACGGGTGCGTGTGGTGGCATATCACGGGAAAAGGGTCATGCTGTCGCTGGTTTGGGGAGGAGAATGCTCATGTCCACAGAGCATTCTGCCTTCTTGTTTTATCTTCACGATGATCCTTAGTCATATGCCCAGGTAGAGAAGTTTATAGGACTGATCAGAACTCAGTAAAATCAGAACTGAAACCGGGCCCCACTGGCCCTGTGGTGCCCACAGAGCTCGGTGTCTCAAACCCACCTCATCTGTGGGACAGAAAACCTTTACGTTCAGACACCTGTCTCCCAGTGTATACCTGACATCTCCGTGTACAGAAGCCTGGTCTGAGTTAAAGGTAGAATCTGGTACAAGCTTTTAAAGTCCCAGTTTCCAAATTTTCAGGTATCTGTAGCATCTTAAGTGTTTTCTAGTAGGAGGGGGGATCCTATTTTGATTAATAGAGTAGAATGATTTCTAACTCATCTGTCAGTTATTTCTATGTAATTGTTCTCAAAAATGTCTACCCATAAATTTATAAATATGAAGACTCCTCTCCTTAGAACCAAGCAAGGTTCTGAAAGTCTCTGGTTTCTAAGCCAGAGGAGTCCCACATGGGCCAGGGACTTCTTGGATTTGGTGGTTCTGGAACAGAGGGGCTATGGTCCTCACCATGGGACAGGGAAGGACATGCATTCCAGCTTCAGGCTCTGGACTTGAGGGAGTTGTGTACCTTCTTCATGGGTTTTTACCTGTAAAATTATTTGTACGGTATGTTCTGACAGTTGCCGTCTTTGGTCCTCTGATGGTATACCTCTCCTCACAGGTGGAGTAGATGTTCTAGACTATCAGAGTCATAATGGGCAAGGTGTTACAACCACATAAACCTGCAGTTTGGTGAAGCCTCACAGACTTGAGCTTTACATGCCATTCTCCACAATTCCAGAATCTTGAATTTAGAAGGATCTTTTACACTTTCCTCATAACACCCTCCCTGTGCTCCCAGAATGTGACTAATACAGCGCTCCCTAAATGCTCAGCCTTTGCTGCTGCTGTTACTGCCTGTGCTTCCCAGTCAGAGGAGGGAGCATTTTGTCCCTGGGCTTGTGCTTAATGTCTCTGCTGGTGACAGAGAGACTCTTCTCTTTAGCATGGAAGACACCTGCCTTCAGTTCTCCATGCAGATGAGCGACCATTTGGAGAAGAGATCTGAACAGGAATAATAGAAAACTTGAGATAGGACCCAGACTCGTGCAGCTGAGAGACAGTGACATCTCACTAGAGGGTCCCAGGGAAGGGGTGGGGGAGTGGGGAAGCCTGTGGCAGGCTCCAAGGGTGGGCTTACCTTTTGATGAAACTAGCTGCCTTCATCCAACAGTTCTGGTAAAAGGTCAGCCAGCCTTTGCAGTTAGCTAATTAAATCTTATTTCCTGCTCATATACTAGCTGCTACGTAGCACTTACAGGCCCAGATGAGCAAACTTGGCCAATGGCATTTTAAACGGGGCAGCATAAAACAGTGGCTCTGATCACCTGCGTGTGGTCTGTATATCACTGCTCAGATTCATACTTCATTTAATTCCCTATGTGTACAAATAGCATATATTTACAGGGTTTTATAGTGTGGCTGTACCTTATATACTGTTGGAAATGCTAAAAAGCGGATAAGTTAAGAAATTATCCTTCCCTAATAATGCAGATTTGCTAGAGGACTCTCTTCGTTGGATTCTCTACTACATTTTACATGATTCTATTTACAGAAACTGAATTAACATTGAAATTTCAGATACACATCTGCTGCATGGCCTTGCCAATCCGTAATTGTGGCTAAACGTGCTCAGGAACCTAGGCATTAGGAGTGCTCAGTGGGGTCTCATACTGTGCCATCACTCTCTTCCTGAATAAAAGAGTGGGCCATTTTATGAATACCATGAGTAAAATGTATCTTTAAACAGTTGAGTATTTAAAAATAAAATAGGGCTGCCTGGGTGGCGCAGTTGGTTAAGCATCCTACTCTTGATCTCAACTCAGGTCTTGATCTCAGGGTTGTGAGTTCGAGCCCTGCACTGGGCTGCACACTGGGCATGGGGCCTACTTTAAAAAAATTTTTTTTTGTTTTAAGTATTTGCCATGGTACCATTTAGGCACATGGTACCAAACTCAGAAGGTTCCAAAGTATATTCATGGAAAAGCTTTAGCAGTGCCCTTTAACCAGTGGACAACGAAGGCTACCCTGCAGAGCTCACCCAATTGCCCAAGTCCTTCCAGAAACCTTAGAGAAGCTTTGTATAACTTGTGTGAAAGATCTAGCTTTCCCTAAGCAAACACATCTCTGCCTGAAGCGGTTGCGTTCTGTATGCAAAAGGACTGGATGAGTTAAAGATGTATTATTACGTGTTCTGACCCAGTTTCATGGCAGTTTTGTAAGCAGTTCATTTTTCTCTTTTCCTTCCAGTGACAGGAGCATCTGGTGTGCCTGAGAACAACCCCCCGTGTACCGTGAACATCCCCATCGCACCCATCCACAGCTCGGCACAAGCTATGTCCCCCACACAGAGCATAGGATTGGTGCAGTCCCTGCTGGCCAATCAGAATGTGCAGCTGGACGTCCTGACCAATCAGACCACGGCAGTGGGGACATCTGAGCACGGAGGTGACAGTGCCACCCAATACCCAGTCTCCAACCGCTACTCCAGCCCTGGACAGGTGATCTTCGGAGGTGTGGAGATGGGCCGCATCGTCCCGAACCCGGCTCAGCTGTCCCTGCCACCGCCAGCGCAGGGGGCGATCCAGCTGTCGGTGATGGACCACGGAGACCGAGACCACGACCACCTGCAGAAGTCCGCCAAGGCCCTGAGGCCAGTGCCGCAGCTGGCCGCCGAGGGGGACGCGGTGGTGTTCAGTGCCCCGCAGGAGGTCCAGGTGGCGAAGAT